>NC_057803.1:155696381-156026011 GCF_018294505.1 Triticum aestivum | reverse complement strand
AATTCCTTCGATGAAGCCGAGGCCAACTCGGTGCCACCAAGGAGGTTCTGCACTCACCGCTGCATTTTATCTTTTATTCAATCTCATGGGGCTGCCGGTGCTCGATACCGAGTAGACATGGCATGTCTCCATCGACGGAGCCATCGCCGGCCACATCATCCATGGCGTCTCTCCCCAATGCCGTTGCTTCCTCGGCGGCGACTTCCACAACGGCACTAGCTGCAGCTGCTCCGGCTCTCGCTCGCACTGCGGCTCTGTTCTTGCTGTCGGTCACGCTGCTGCACTGCTCCTGCTTTCGTTCGTGCTGCTACTCTGCTCTTGCTCTCGCGTGCGCTGCTGCTGCTGCTGCACGACCTCCGGCAGCTATAGGAGTTGCTGCTTTAGCACTCGCTCGCGGTGCTACTGCACGACTTGCTCTCTGCTAGTGTGTTCCCTGCTCGAGCATCTGCTGATTTGGATCACTTCTTCTCTGCTACTAGTGCTCGAATGTCCTAAACATCTATTGCAATGCTCTGTTACTAGTTCAATCAGTTTCGACAGTAAAATTCAGCTTCGACTGTGAAGTTCATTTTCTTTAGTTAAGTTTAGAGTGAACAGTACTTACAACATCTGTCAGAGCGGCCGTGGCGCGGCTGATGCATTTTACATCTAGCACTTTTTGGTGATGTATTTTACATCATCTATTGCAGATGATATTAGGGTCCCACTTCAGATTAACGTTGTCTGTCTTGTCATGCTTCAGCCTCGTCGCCGTACACCTTAGCGGAGCTGCTCCAATGATGGAACCGTCCATCACAGCGGAGCAGTACCCTCGGCGCCATTTCCAGAGGCCTCGGATCTTCTTCCCTGCCTCCGACAGTCACACCAGCATCATCACCATCCTCCACGTCCAACCCAATGATGCTGAGGTCCACAAGGCTATGCCAAAGAGGTTGTACACTCGTCGCATCACTTTGTTTCTCCATTCCTCCGTTCTTCCAATTCATGTGAGCCAAACACCCAGGTTGACTGAAATCCTATGTTTCCAAATGCTATGTTCTGCACGTGCATTCCTATCCTATTCCTGTGTTTTTCCTGTCCATGCATTTATAGAATCCTCCAATTCTAAGGAGCCCTTACAGATTTACTTCATTTTCAGATAGGCGTCAAAGAAAACTCTGTGTGTTATGTCCTGCTCCTGCCGTGCCGTCATCCACCCCACCTGAGGTGCACCATCGACAGAAGCGTTCACTTCAGCAGAGATCCCCCCTGCAGACTTCCTTTCGCCGCCTCAGATCATCTTCCTCGTTGCCGGCAGCCACGCCAACTGCATTACCATCATCGACTGAGCAGATGAACCTGAGGACTACACAGTTCCGGAAGAGAGGTCGCAGTCTTTCTTGTTTGCTTACGTTATACATCGGTTATTATTACCTGCTACTTTATCGTTCAATCTTGAGTTTTGAATTGCCCATGGATCTCATATCGAGCCAGCAATGAATAGTATCTGTCTACTACCTGGTTCATCTGGGTCTTCTATGTGGTTCATGTTGGGTGGGCAACAAACAATAGATGATCCATTGTCTATCTTTTCAAACTGAAGCTATAATCTACCTGCTATCATTAGTTTTGGATCCATCCACTCGTTTGCTACCATCAGTCTTTATTTTTGCATGCACCCCTTAGGCCTTACAAAGTCTAACTATTTTTTTATTATGCATGTCAGATATTTTACACAATCCTACTGAACATGTAGAGAAAAAGAGAAGACCGTTGCGTGCGAATATAATGTCATGCAGACGCCACTCCATGGTGGGCGAAGTGGCCCCCCTCCTGCATTTCCAGATTGTATTCCAGAGGAAGATAACTGTTCAGATGGAGATTCAGAAGGAGCTGACCACGCCTGTTTACCACCTGAGGTGTTTGCTCTAACCTGGCATGCCAATGTTGGTCATATCATGCATATGGCGCCTTGCATTGCTTACATTATACATCTTATATGTCATCAGCTTAATTTAGATTTTCTTTGTGTGAATGCCACTTGTTTGGTTTCTATATCATACTCCCACCATTCCTAAATATTTTCTTTTTAGAGATTTCAACAAGTGACTACATACGGGACAAAATGAGTGAATCTACACTCTAAAATATGTCTATATACATCCGTATGTGGTAGTCCATTTGAAATCTCTAAAAATACAAATATTTAGGAATGGAGGGAGTATATGGGAATTATGCAATGCCATCTTCTTTAGCCAGGCATCATATACGTGAATCATGCAATGCCATCCTGTTTAGCCAGTCATCGTATATGTGAATTGTATCGTGCCATATTTTTTTTCCATAATGTATTCCATTTGTCAACAATGTTTATACATTCATCTACTCTTACTGTGCATCAGCCATTTGAGTCGGTCATGGGAAAATCTAGAGTGAAAACAAGGTCTTCTGAGCAGTCAGTGCTACCTGTCGATGCAGATTTCTTGCTGGTTACAGATAGCTCCTCAGAGGAGGATTCAGAGAGAGATGACCAGTCGTATCCCCCCCCCCCCGAGGTGCATGCTCTAACTTGGTTGGGTTATATTGCTCATATCATGCATATGGTGTCTTGCATTGCCATGCCATCTGCTTAGATTAGACATGCTTTGTGTGAACGCCTCATGTTTGCTTTCTATATCAGATATGTGAATTATGCAATGCCATATTTTTCATCCAGTTATCATATATGTGAATTATGCACCACCATGGAGCCAGGCATCATATATGTGAATTATCTCATGCCATCTTTTTTTCATTACGTATTCCATTTGTCAACAATGTGTGTATATTGAACTACTCTTCATGTGTATCAGCCATTTGAGCCGGTTATGGAAAAATCTGGAGTGAAAACAAGTTCTTCAGAGCAGGCAATGGTACCTGTTGAAGCATATATCTCGATGGTTACAGGGAGCTCCTCAGAGGAGGATTCAGAGACAGATGACTAGTCCTATATCCCACCTGAGGTGTATGCTCTAAGTTGCAATGTTTATATTTCTCATATGATGCATATGGTGTCTTGCATTGCTTAGTTTAGACATCATATGCACAATATTGAATTCTGTCTGCTTAGTTTAGAGATCATGCATGCGAGTGCCAGCTGCTTAGTATATGAATCAATTATGTCAATTATATCATGCCATCATGTATACTTAGACAACATGTATGTGAATTATTTCATCCCAACCTATTTTAGAAAGACATCATATAGTTTTGTCATGTCATCCTGTTTAGGTACGCATCATATGTTGAATTATGCCATTATATCCTGTTAAGTTATCCATCATATATCTGCAACTATGTCATGCTATCCTGTTTAGTTAGGCATCATATATGTGAAATTGTGTCATGCTGTCCTGTTGGGTTAGACAACATATATGTGAATTACCACATCTGTCTATCATACAATGTATGTACGTTCAATTTCTTTTCTTGTTTGTCAGCCATTTGAATTGGAGGGGGTGATGGCAGTATCTAAGGGAGCAAAAACCCGTTCTTCACAAAAGACAGTGGTACCCGTCGATGCAGATAGAACCGTGGTTGTAATGCCCCACAAACTAGCCCCACCACACATAATCGAGACTCTTCCAGATTGCACACTTACACCGTTGGGCAGAGAACTAGCTACAAATCATCTAACCGCAACCCCAGCGGATAGTAACCCACTTATAGTTGACAAAGCACCATGTCCACCACAGAGTACCGCCACACGAGCAGTTTGTAAAGCTACTGCAGTGCCCAAAGCACGAAGACCACCACAGCTAACCCAAACTCCACGTTTAAAGCAAAAGAGCAACTGTTCTCAGGTCAGATTCCGTAGCTATGGTCCATACTCCTTTGCTGTTGCATCACTGTACTTACTCATACCAACTACTTTCGAATTTGAAGGATCCAATTGAAACTCCAATGGCGCAATAGGTATGTTTTAAACCTATTTCTTTAACTGGATTGCTGTTGTAACTTCTTGCTCTATGTTGATTTCAGTTTAAGTTGTATAAAAAGTTATGTTCTCATGTGATGCACATTACAAGTGCTGCTAATGTTGTGTAGTTTCTCACACTTATATTCTGTCTATGCTGCTGTGTCTTAAAAATATATGAGTTGAAGTGTGTCTCTATCTTGATTAGGGAACATAAACTAGAGTGATATGGACAATACAGTGACCATAGTACATAGATATATGTTTGTTTCATGATGTTATCCTGTCCACCTTACTACTGAACCGGTTTACCAAAATGAGTTTCGTATACTAGAAGCAAAACTTGTGATGTGTCTGCTTGTTTCTCTTGTAGTATGCAAACAGAATATTGGAGAAGAGCACCCCACTATGCAATGGTAGAGAAAGTAATGCAGATAAGGTTCAAGATAGTGAGACAACCCTGTTGGTCTCCAAGAAAGGTGATAAAAACGATCTTGTAGACAGTGAGAAAACCCCACAGTCCTGCGTTGATGTAGTGTTCGAGTTACTGGCCAGTACCGCTGGCACAAGCTCTTCGAACTCGCTGCCTAAATCACTTCGGCTTCTTCAGTCTCAGCTACAAGCTGAAAGGCATTAGTCAGCTGTGCTGCGGCAATAAGCCGAAGGATTGAGGAAGTCCCTGCAGAATTCAGATGTGTACTTTGTTGTGCAACAACAAGCGCTGGAGGATTTAAGCGCCAAACAAGAGAAAGTTAATAAGCTTGCAAAGCATCTTTCCAGCATTATGGGTACCCAGGATATTGTTTCTTGAACTCTTCTAAAGTGGTTTCAGTTCTGGACTTGTTTTGCTGTGGCGTTTATATGCTGCTTTGTTCCCTATATTTGCACTGGTGGCGAACTTTGATGCCCAGTGGATGTAATATGTGTAATAGCCGTGATAGCCTAGCATAAGTTGCTTGCTTATTTATTTCCTTGTTGTCTTGTTTATTTGCTTGCTTGTAGTCAGTGCAGTATGGACACTGGGCCTCGTACGGGCCGTAGAAATAGTGGGCCTTCTACGGGCCGTAGAAATAATAGGCCTTCTACGGGCCGTAGAAACAATGGGCCTTCTACGGGCCGTAGAAACAATGGGCCTTCTATGGGCCGTATCATCAATGGGCCTTATACGGGACGTATGATCGATTGGCCAAACATGGGCCAATAACAGGCCGCATTATGGCCGTAAACGGGCTAGAGTTGGAATCATCCGTTCATGGGCCGACCATAACGGGCCATCGTTAATAGGCCGTATTTGATGACGCTATGAAAACGGCCCAACATATTAACGGACCACAAACAGGCCGACTGTAACCATGGGCTGAATTTGGCCCACAAGCAGAAAATGACAGTAACGGACTGTAAGTAAATGAATGCTGGAAATGAGCCCAAGAATAAATGGGCTTTGAGAAGGCCGAAAGATAACATGGGCTAGAAATGGCCCAACAGAATAACAGGCCGTTAATGGGTATAAAGTGATACACTGTTCATTACGGGCCAGTTTCACCACGGGCCGTTAATGGGTGTAAAGTCATACACTGTTCATTACGGGCCAGTTTCACCATGGGCCGTTAATAGGCCAAGAGTTACATAGGGCCTCATATGGGCCGAAAGACGTCATGGGCCATACATGGGCCAGAAGTGAAAACGGGCTAGAATCATATTGGATGGCCCAGATGACGCTACTGGGCCTAATTCAGATAGGGCGTAACGGGCCTTGGGTTAGCAGGCTATAAATGGGCTATATGCGAACAGGCCGTTAACAGGCTTTCCATGGGCTGGCCCGCCACCTTTTGACCAAGTCAAACGGGTCGGCCTTTTCACAGGAATGGGCCTCTGTTGGGCCGTGCCACGTGTCGACGTATCATAAGGGCCTTCTGTCCAATGAATGGATGACATCTGTCCCAACGATGAGCCGACACGTGTTTCCTCCAGCCAATGATGATTTTACACGTGGAAAATCCCCATTGGTCGGGGCTGTTAACGGGTTATCGGATCCAAAAACCGACCCGATAGCTTAACGGCATTCCGTTACGGTGGATGCCATGTGTCGGTCACCCTTGACGAAAGCACTTCTGTGACACGCGATTTATCGTCATGGAAGTGGACACTTCCGTGATGATAATTTTGGTAATGTCATGGAACACTTCTACGACAGCACAGGTATGACTATCTTGATTCTGTCATAAATTTGTCATGGATGTACTTGCATGACAAAGAACGCGACCTACTGTGAAAAACACGTATCATCATGGAAGTGTATTTTTTTGTAGTGTTATGATCAAGTCTATCTATGAAAAATATTTGAATCTTCTCTGAATTCTTTTATGTATGATTGGTTATCTTTGCAAGTCTCTTCGAATTATCAGTTTGGTTTGGCCTACTAGATTGATCTTTCTTGCCATGGGAGAAGTGCTTAGCTTTGGGTTCAATCTTGCGGTGTCCTTTCCCAGTGACACTAGGGGCAGCAAGGCACGTATTGTATTGTTGCCATCGACGATAACAAGATGGGGTTTTCATCATATTGCATGAGGTTATCCCTCTACATCATGTCATCTTGCTTAAGGCATTACTCTGTTTTCATGAACTTAAGACTCTAGATGCATGCTGGATAGCGGTCGATGAGTGAAGTAATAGTAGTAGATGCAGGCAGGAATCGGTCTACTTGTCTCGGACGTGATGCCAATATACATGATCATACCTAGATATTCTCATAACTATGCTCAATTCTGTCAATTGCTCAACAGTAATTCGTTCACCCACCGTAAAATACCTATGCTCTTGAGAGAAGCCACTAGTGAAACCTATGGCCCCCAGGTCTATCTTCATCATATTAATCTTCCAATACTTAGTTATTTCCTTTGCTTTTATTTTACTTTGCATCTTTATCATAAAAATACCAAAAATATTATCTTATCATATGTATCAGATCTCACTCTCGTAAGTGACCGTGAAGGGATTGACAACCCCTTATCGCGTTGATTGCGAGGAGTTATTTGCTTTGTGCAGGTACGAGGGACTCGCGCGTAGCCTCCTACTGGATTGATACCTTGGTTCTCAAAAACTAAGGGAAATACTTACACTACTTTTCTACATCATCCTTTCCTCTTCGGGGAAATCCAACGCAGTGCTCAAGAGGTAGCAATAGGCATCACGTCTAAGACAAGTAGACCGACTCCTGCCAGCATCTACTACTGTTACTCCACACATCGACCGCTATCCAGCATGCATCTAGAGTATTAAGTTCATAAGAACAGAGTAACGCCTTAAGCAAGATGACATGATGTGGAGGGATAAATTCATGCAATATGATAAGAACCCCATCGTGTTATCCTCGATGGAAACAATACAATACATGCCTTGCTGCCCCTACTGTCACTGAGAAAGGACACCCCAAGATTGAACCCAAAGCTAAGCACTTCTCCCATTGCAAGAAAGATCAATCTAGTAGGCCAAACCAAACTGATAATTCGAAGAGACTTGCAAAGATAACCAATCATACATAAAAGAATTCAGAGAAGATTCAAATATTGTTCATAGATAAACTTGATCATAAACCCACAATTCATCGGTCTCAACAAACACACCGCAAAAGAAGATTACATCGAATAGATCTCCACAAGAGAGGGGGAGAACTTTGTATTGAGATCCAAAAAGAGAGAAGAAGCCATCTAGCTAATAACTATGGACCCGTAGGTCCGAGGTAAACTACTCACACTTCATCGGAGAGGCTATGGTGTTGATGTAGAAGCCCTCCGTGATCGATGCCCCCTCCGGAGAAGCTCCGAAATAGGCCCCAAGATGGGATCTTGTGGATACTGGAAATTACGGCGGTGGAATTAGGGTTTTGGCTCCGTATCTGATCGTTTGCGGGTACGTAGGTATATATAGGAGGAAGAAGTACGTAGGTGGAGCAACAGGGGGCTCACGAGGGTGGAGGGCGCGCTTGGGGGGGGGGGGGGTAGGCGCGCCCCCTTCCTCGTGGCCTCCCTGTTGGCTGCTTGACGTAGGGTCCAAGTCTCCTGGACCATGTTCGGTGAGAAAATCACGTTCCCGAAGGTTTCATTCCGTTTGGACTCCGTTTGATATTCCTTTTCTTCGAAACCCTAAAATGGGCAAAAAAACAACAATTCTGGGCTGGGCCTCCGGTTAATAGGTTAGTCCCAAAAATAATATAAAAGTGGATAATAAAGCCCAATACTGTCCAAAACAGTAGATAATATAGCATGGAGCAATCAAAAATTATAGATACGTTGGAGATGTATCATCCCACTAGCTATGGTGGTGGCTAGTCCTATTTGTAGAGGCCCGGTCCTCTCCCCAAATATTGAGCGGGAAGGGAGCCAACAACGGCCAATTTGAAAGGGGTCCGCTAGTACAACTTATCCTGACAAAAGCAGTCTTTGCCTGCCAAAGTCTCTGGTGGTCACGCCAACTTGGCCTCCACGGTGACCTCCGTCTTGCCGTCCTGCTAGTCTTGGTCTTGTTGCACCGATATGGAAACCTTTGCTTGACGCCTCGGTACCCTGCGTCTGTGCTTACCTCCTTAGCACCAAAGAGGAAACAAGGACAATGTGCGTGTTGGCGCCCGCTAGGCCTTGGTCGTCATGGCTCACGTCATCGGAACCTCGCGAGGTTTTCCTGGCCTTGATCTCTCCGCCCCTCGCAAACCAGCCTGGTGAGGCCGCTCCTGAGGAGGTCTCGTGTCGTCTGCCTCGCGAGCCTTGGCCCCTCGCGAGGGTCTTGAGCGCTTGTTGGTGAAGATGGGCTATACGGGCCCGCTCGCAGAGCCACGTCATGGGCCGCAGGCAGGCAAGTATGGGGACCCCCGTTCCTAGAATGCCGACAGCATCGTACAACTCACCAGAGCTGCTCCAACGAAGAAACCCTCCATCACAGCGGAGTAGTACCCCGGGCTCCATCTCCAGACGCCTAAGATCTTCCTCCCCTCCTCCGACAGCCAAGTCAGCCGGAGCATCCTCACGGACCAACCCAATCATGCTAGGATCAACATGGCTTCACCAAAGAGGTTGTACACTTGTTGCATCTCTTTTTTACTCTACATGTTATATATATTGTCCACTTAGCACATGTAGCAACGTGAAATACGATTATTTTATCCTACGATATGACAAGCAGTGAGGTACCACACAACTTAGCTATCCGTGATGGACTCTCTTGAACGCCATCATTATTTATCTCTGCATGTTTGAGCTGTGCATTTGTCGATGGGCCTGGGAGTTGAGCTAGTAGGGCAGTGGCCTGGGTCCAAAGTAGTAGAAGTAGCACAAAATCAGTTTTTAAGTGTAGGCTTTTCCTTTCTCAAGCCTGCCTACTAGAATCGCCAGTGCTTGAAAGGAAAATTGAAGGAAAAACATAAGAATTGGAAAGTTTCCTATGGTACTACTATTCATGCATCTGGTTCAGAGGAATGGAGCAAAGGAAAACTGTAGGATTTGTTCCTTTAGTGTCTCCTTGAAAGAAAAACCGTAGGAATTTTAATTTACACTTGTCCTCCTTTTCAAATTCCTATTCATGAAGCACAAGAGTAAGAGATAGTAGCATAATAGCATTATAACCATACATTTTCTTGTGGTTTGACTTAATGTCACCATGCTTCTATGCATCCTGTGATCTTCCAATTCTTGTGAACCAAACACCCAGATTGGCAGAAAACATGTGTTTTTAAATTCTCTATTTTGCACGTGCATTCCTATCCTCTTCCTGTCTATTTCCTATCCCTTCATTGTTAGAATCCTAAAATTCAAACAAGCCCTTACACAATTACTTCTGTTACACATATGTGTCAAAGAAAACCTTGTGTGGTTTGTCCTGCTCCTGTTGCGCTGTGTTCCACCCCAACTCAGCTGCTCCAATGACGGAAGGGTTCACCACTGCAGGGATCCGCTCTCCAGACTGCCTTTCGCCGCCTCAGATCTTCTTCCCCGCCGCCGGCAGCCACGACAACTGCATTACCATCATCAACTGAGTATATGTCCTTGAGGACTACACGGGTCCGCAAGAGAGGTCGCACTCTTCTGTGTCTGCTTACGTTATGCATCTCTTAATATGATGACATGTTACTTTATCTTCGTGTTCACTCATTAGACTCTGAGTCAGGTCCAAACTAATGTTGAAACTTGAGTTTTAAATGGTTGTGGGGTACATATTGGGGCAGCTATTAGTACTATCTGTCTACTATCTGGTTAATCTCGGGTGTCTACTATGAGTTTCAAGTTGGGTGGAAACAAACATTAAAGGAGCCATTATCTGTATTTTTTAACTAATGCTATTATCTGCCTGCTATCATTCGTTTTGGGTCCATCCACAGTTTGCTACCATCGCTCTGGATTTGTGCATGCACTCCTTACATAATCCCACTATGTTTCATTCCTATGCATGCCAGTTATTGTACACAATGGAAATGAACCTTGCGTGGCAATACAATTTAATGCAGACATCGCTCCATGGTGGGCGCAAAGGCAGCCCCCTCCACCCATTTCGGATTGTAGTCAAGAGGAAGATAACTGTTCTGAGGGGGATTCAGAAGGAGAAGACCACTCCTATTTACCCCATGAGGTCTTCACTCTAACTTGGCATGCTGATGTTGGTAATATCATGCATATGGTACCTTGCATTGCTTACTTTATACATCAAATATGTCATCTGCTTAGTTTAGACATGCTTTGTGTGAATGTCATATATTTAGTTTCTTTATCGTATATGTGAATCATGCAATGCCATCTTGTTTAGCCAGGCATCATATATGTGAATTTTGCAATGCCACCCTGGTTAGCTAGTCATCTTATATGTGAATTATATCATGCCATTATTCTTTATTACGTGTTAAATTTGTCAATAATTTTAGTATATCCAATTACTCTTCCTGTGCATCAGCCATTCGGCATGGTCATGGAAAAACAATGCTATATGACAAAGCACATGTCTTGCTGGTTACGGGTAGCTCCTCAGAGGAGGATTCAGAGACAGATGACCAGTCCTAATTCCCCCCTGAGGTGCATACTCTAACTTGGCAGGGTTATGTTGCTCATATCCTGCATATGGTATCTTGCATTGCTATGTCATTTGCTTAGTTTAGACATGCTTTGTGTGAATGCCACCTGTTTAGTGTCTAATTACCATATATGTGAATTATGCAATGCCATCTTGTTGCATGACATTATATATGTGAATTATGCAATGATATCTTGTTGCGATGCTTTATACATGTGAATTATGCAATGACATGATATTTAGCCAAGCGTCATATATGTGAATTATATTATGCCGTCCTTTTTTTGTACTTCTAGTTGCATTTGTCGACAATGTTTGTATACTCGACTGCTCTTCCTGTGCATCAGCCATTTGAATTGGTGATGGAGAATCTGGAGTGAAAACAAGGTCTTTAGAGCAGACAATGCTACCTGCTGCAGCAAATATCTTGCTGGTTACAGATAGCTCTTCAGAGGAGGATTCAGAGGTAGATGACCAGTCCTATTATCCCCCTGAGGTGTATGCTCAAACTTGGCAGGGTTATATTACTCATATCATGCATATGTTGTATTGCAATGCTTAGTTTTTACATCATATACAGAATATTGAATGCCATCTCCTTAGTTGACACATCATATATGCGCTTACCCTCTGCTCACTTGCGTAGTATATAAATCATATATTTGAATTATATCATGCCATGATGTTTACATAGACAACATGTATCTGAATTATGGCATGCCAACCCATTTTCTAAAGACATAATATAGTTATATCATTTCATCCTGTTTACATAGTCATCATATTTTGAATTATGTCATTCTATCCGTGAATTATATCATGCCATCATGTTTCCATCGATGACATGTTTGTGATTTATGGCATGCCAACCACTTTAATAGACACATCGTATAGTTATATCATGTCATCTTGTTTACATAGTCATCATATTTTGAAGTATGTCATTCTATCTTGTTTACTTAGCCATAATACATGTGAAAATTGTGTCATGCTATCCTGTTCAATTAGCCATGATATATGTGAAATTATGTCCTGCTATTCTGTTTGGTAAGACAACATAAATGTGAATTATTTCATGCCTTGTTTTCTTCCCTACTATCCATTGCACATGTCTATCTTACAATGTCTATACATTCAATTACTTTTCTTGTTTATCAGCCATTTCAATTGGAGGGGGTGATGGTAGTATTTGTGGGAGTAAAAACATGGTCTTCAGAAAAGATCGTGCTACTGTCGATGCTGATAGAACCACAGTTGTACTTGCCCAAGAACCAGCCCCACCACACATAACCCAGACTCACGCAGATTGTACCCCTACCCAGTTGGACAGAGAACCAGCTACACCCCTTCTAACCCCAACCCCAGCAGATAGTAACCCAGTTCCAGTTGACACAACACTGTCTCCACCACAGAGCACCCAAACACGAGAAGTTAGTAAGGCAACTGCAGTGCCCAAAGCACGAGGACCACCACTCCAAACCCCAAGTCAACGCTTAAAGAAGAAGAATTTTTATTAGGTCAGGTTCTGTAGCTATGGTTCATACTACTTTGCTCTTGCATCACTATATTTACTCATAACAACTAATTTAAAATTTGAAGGATGCAATTGAAACTCCAATGGCGCAACAGGTATGTTTTAAACCTGTTTCTTTAACGTGTTTGTTGTTATAACTTGCTCTATGTTGATTTCAATTCCAATTGAATAAACAGTTATGTTCTCATGCCATGCACATTACAAGTGTTGTTATTCATGTGTAGTTTCCCACACTTATATTCTTTCTATGCTGCTTTGTCTTAAATAGATATGATTCGAACTGTCTCTATCTTGATTTGTCAACATAAACTAGAATGATATAGACCATACAGTGACCATACTACATAGATATATGTTTGTTTGATGCTGTTATCCTGTCCACCTTACTACTGAACTGGTTTACCAAAATGAGTTTCATACACAACATGGTAAACCTGTGATGTGTTTGTTTGTTTCTCTTTTAGAACACTGATAAAATATTGGAGAAGAGTACCCCGTTATGCAATGGTAAAGGAAGTAATGCAGATAAGATTCAAGATAGTGAGACAACCTTGTTGGTCTCCAAGAAAGCTGATAAAAACTATCTTGAAGACACTGAGACAACCCCAAAGTCCTGTCTTGATGTAGTGTTTGAGTTAATGGCTACTACTGCTGGCACCAGCTCTTCGAACTCGCTGCCTGAACTAGTTCATCTTCTTGAGTCTCAACTTCAAGTTGAAAGACATCGATCAGATGTTATGCGACAGGAAGCCGAAGGACTGAGGAAGTCAATGCAGAATACAGATGCATACTTTCTGGTGCAATAGCAAGTGTTGGAGGATTTAAGCGCCAAATAAGAGAAAGTTAATAAGCTTGCTAAGCATCTTACCAGCATTATGGGTACCCATGATATTGTTTCCTGAGCTCTTCTGAAGTGGTTTTCAGTTCTGGACTTGTTTTGCTGCGGCGTTTATTTGCACTGGTCGCCAACTTTGACAACCAGTGTATATGATATGCTGCTTTGTTCCCTATATTTGCACTGGTGGCGAACTTTGATGCCTAGTGGATGTAATATGTGCAATAGCCGTGATAGCCTAGAGTAAGTTGCTTGCTTGTTTATTTCCTTGTTGTCTTGTTTATTTGTTTGCTTGCAGTTAGTGCAGTTCTTTTTCTGCGGTTTGCTAGTGGCCGCAATAACCTATTTTTTTCAAACTAGGCCACAATAACCATGGGCTACATATTTACTGTAGTTACCATGGGCCTTCTACGGGCCGTATAAACAATGGGACTTCTAAGGGCCGTAGAAACAATGGGCCTTCTATGGGCCATAGCATCAATGGGCCTTCTATGGGCCGTATGATCGATCGGCCAAACATGGGCCAATAACAGACTGCATTATGGGCCCTAAACGGGCTAGATTTGGAATCGTCCGTTCATGGGCCGACAATAATGGGCCGTAGTTCATCGGTCGTACTTGATGATGCTATGAAAATGGCCCAACGGATTAACGGGCCGCAAACGGACCGATAGTAACCACGGGCTGAATTTGGCACACAAGCAGAAAAGGCTAGTACGGGCCATAAATAACTGAATGCTGGAAATGAGCCCATGAATAAATGGACCTTGAGAAGGCCGAAAGATAACACGAGTTGGAAATGGCCCAATGAAATAATGTGCCGTTAATGGGTATAAAGTGGTACACTCTTCATTGCGGGCCAGATTCACCACAATCCGTTAATGGGCCAAGAGTTACAAATGGCCTCGTATGGGCCAAAAGACATCATCGGCCATTGATGACCCACAAGTATAGGGGATCGCAACAGTTTTTGAGGGTAGACTATTCAACCCAAATTTATTGATTCGACACAAGAGGAGCCAAAGAATATTCTCAAGTATTAACAGTTGAGTTGTCAATTCAACCACACCTAAAAGACTTAATATCTACAGCAAAGTATTTAGTAGCAAAGTAATATGGAGGTAACGGTAACGGCGGCAAAAGTAATAGTATTGGTTTTGTAGTAATTGTAACAATGGCAACGGTAAAGTAACTAAGCAAAGATCAATATGTGAAAAGCTCGTAGGCAATGGATCAGTGATGGATAATTATGTCGGATGCGATTCCTCATGCAACAGTTATAACATAGGGTGACACAAAACTAGCTCCAGTTCATCAATGTAATGTAGGCATGTATTCCGAATATTGTCATACGTGCTTATGGAAAAGAACTTGCATGGCATCTTTTGTCCTACCCTCCCGTGGCAGCGGAGTCCTATTGGAAACTAAGGGATATTAAGGCCTCCATTTAAAAGAGTACCAGAACAAAGCATTAACACTTAGTAAATACATAAACTCCTCAAACTATGGTCATCACCGGTAATTGTCCCGATTATTGTCACTTCGGGGTTAACGGATCATAACACATAACTATTGACTTGCAAGATAGGATCCAGAACTCACATATATTCATGGAAACATAATAGGTTCAGATCTGAAATCATGGCACTCGGGCCCTAGTGACAAGCATTAAGCATAGCAAAGTCATAGCAACATGAATCTCAGAACATAATGGGTACTAGGGATCAAACCCTAACAAAACTAACTCGATCACATGATAAATCTCATCCAACCCATCACCTTCCAGCAAGCCTACGATGGAATTACTCACGCACGGTGGTGAGCATCATGAAATTGGTGATGGAGGAAGGTTGATGACGATGATGGCGACGGATTCCCCTCTTTGGAGCCCCAAACGGACTCTAGATCAGCCCTCCCGAGAGAGATCAGGGCTTGGCGGCGGCTCCGTATCGTAAAACGCGATGAATCCTTCTCTCTGATTTTTTTTCTCCCCAAACGTGAACATATAGAGTTGGAGTTGAGTCCGTGGAGCCTCATGGGGCCCATGAGACAGGGGGGCACGCCCCAGGGGGGTGGGCGCGCCCCCACCCTCGTGGACAGGGTGTGGGCCCCCTAGTGTTGATTCTTTCGCCAATATTTTTTATAAATTCAAAAAATATTCTTCGTGAAGTTTCAGGTCATTCTGAGAACTTCTATTTCTGCAGAAAAATAACACCATGGCAATTCTGCTGAAAACAACGTCACTCTGGGTTAATTCCATTCAAATCATGCATGTTAGAGTCCAAAACAAGGTCAAAAGTGTTTGGAAAAGTAGATACGATGGAGACGTATCAAATCCCCCAAGCTTAAACCTTTGCTTGTCCTCAAGCAATTCAGTTGACAAACTAAAAGTGACAAAGAAAAACTTTTACAAACTCTGTTTGATCTTGTTGTTGTAAATATGTAAAGCCAGGATTCAAGTTTTCAGCAAAGATTATGAACTAACCATATTCACAATAACCATATCAATGGCATAATCAAATAGCGAGCAATAATAGTAAATCTCGGATGACAACACTTTCTCAAAACAATCATAATATGATATAACAAGATGGTATCTCGCTAGCCCTTTCTGAGACCGCAAAACATAAATGCAGAGCACCTCTGAAGTTCAAGGATTGACTAAACATTGTAATTCATGGTAAAAGAGATCCAATCACAGTCATACTCAATGTAAACTAATAGTAATGCATGCACATGACAGGGGTGCTCTCCAACCGGTGCTTTTTAATAAGAGGGTGATGACTTCAACATAAAAGTAAATAGACAGACCCTTCGTAGAGGGAAGCAGGGATTTGTAGAGGTGCCAGAGCTCGATTTTTGAAATAGAGATAATTAATATTTTGAGTGGTATACTTTCATTGTCAACATAACAACCGAGAGATATCGATATATTCCATGCTACATACATTATAGGCGGTTCCCAAACAGAATGGTAAAGTTTATACTCCCCCACCACCAACAAACATCAATCCATGGCTTGTCCAAAACAACATGTGCCTCCAACTAACAACAATCCTGGGGGAGTTTTGTTTGCGATTATTTTAATTTAAGCATGGGACTGGGCATCCCGGTTACGAGTCATTTTCTCATGAATGAGGAGCAGAGTCCACTCCTCGTGAAAATAACCCACCTAGCATGGAAGATATATACAACCCTAGTTGATACATGAGCTATTCGAGCATACAAAACGGAATTTCATTTGAAGGTTTAGTGTTTGGCACATACAAATTTACTTGGAACGACAGGTAGATACCGCATATAGGAAGGTATGGTGGACTCATATGGAATAACTTTTGGGGTTTATGGAAGTGGATGCACAAGTAGTATTCCCGCTTAGTACAAGTGAAGGCTAGAAAGAGACTGGGAAGCGACCAGCTAGAGAGCGACAACAATCATGAACATGCATTTAAAATTAAGTAACATTGAGTGCAAGTATGAGTAGGATATAATTCACCATGAACATAAATATCATGGAGGCTATGTTGGTTTTGTTTCAACTACATGCGTGAACATGTGCCAAGTCAAGCCACTCGAATCGTTCAAAGGAGGATATCACCCTATCATACCACACCACAACCATTTTAATAGCATGTTGGCATGCAAGGTAAACCATTATAAACTCCTAGCTAATTAAGCATGGCATGAGCAAGAATAATCTCTAATTTTCATTGCAAACATGATTCATTCATAATGGGTTGAATCAGGAACGATGAACTAATCATATTTACAAAAACAAGATAGCTCGAGTTCATACCAGCTTCTCTCATCTCAATCAGTCCTTCATGTATCTTCATTATTGCCTTTCACTTGCACAACCGAATGGTGTGGATAATAATAATAATAGTGCACGTGCATTGGACTAAGCTGGAATCTGTAAGCATTCGATATAAGGGAGAAGACAAGGTAATATGGGCTCTTTTTTAGATCAACAATAATGCATATGAGAGCCAATCAACAATTTCATCATGGTCTTCTCCTCTCAACCCCCAAGGAAAAGAAAGGAAATAAAACTATTTACATGGGAAAGCTCCCAACAAGCAAAAGAAAAATGAGAAATCTTTTTGGGTTTTCTTTTAATTACTACTACAGGCATGGAAAGTAAACTAGCTAAAAGCTACAACTAATTTTTTTGTTTTTCTTAAGGTTTTTCAAACACACAAGAAGGATGCTGGAAAAGAAAATAAACTAGCATGGATAGTACAATGAAAAAGTATGAGCACCGACAACTGTCATGGGTGTGCGAACATGAATGTAATGTCGGTGACAAATTCGTACTCCCCCAAGCTTAGGCTTTTGGCCTAAGTTGGTATAGGGCCTTGGCTCAAAGCTGCCCTCTCCAGTATACGGAGGAGTGTCCTCTGGGTTTCATTGGTTGGCGATCTCCTCTAAATTCCACTGATAAAGAGACTGTCGATAAGTGTCAAGGGATGGCTCCGTCTCATGCTCTGGAGCTGGTGTCAGGCTCCAGTATGCATGAACGGCCTCCGACAAAACGAGGTACATGCGTGAAAATATGTTAAACAAAGAGGGCGTAGGCAAGGTAATAATCTCACAGTAATTTTTATCAAATATCAATCTATACTTAAACACCTTCTTCTTATCCTTAACAATAAAACCATGTGCTACCATACACTTATAATCTAGAAAGTAGGGGCAGCAACTTTTCCTCTTTCTCATAATGCCTAATAGGTATGCTGAAGTGTGCAGCAAGGCGAGAAGCAAAGATGCCTACAAGGATGTGACCCTTTGTATGGTTCAGATTTAACCGTTTAGCAACAATAGCGCCTAGACTGAAAGTTGTATCATGAAACAAGGCATGGCATAAAATAACAATATCAGGGGCACTAAGGTTTCCACTGTTCCCGCGACCAATTAAGCATCTACTAGCAAATATTGCAAAGTAATGTAGAACAGGGAAATGGATGCTAGTAATTCTTGCATCGGAAAGTTTGCTCGTTTCCCCTACAGCAATCATATCAATAAATCCCTCCACATCATTACGATGTGGTTCCTCTATGCTGCCCTCAAAGGGTATCTTACAGACCCGACAAAAATCGTATAGTGACATCTCCTTAACCTCATCATATAAGTGAAATTCCACCGAAGGTGGTGATTTCTTAGCATGATAGTAAAAATTTTGCATGAAAATATTAGTGAGGAGGAGATACTGTTCGCGCTGGTCGCGGAGGAAGTCGATGAGGCCTGCATTCTGAGCCAAATAATAAAAATCTTCATAAATCCTGGCTTCTCTCAAGAACTCATCACAAGGCCATTCACACGGCCGAACCTCTACAGTGCGAGGGAGATTATATTTGGGCTTCTTATTCTCTTCACTTTGCTTATCCTTCGAGCTTCGGCTCGAAGAGCCCCTCAACAATCTCTTCATCATTTTCTCTGAAAAAATTCTGAAATTTTTAGTGACTCAAAAATAAAAGTGAATCAAACTCAAAAGGATTGATAGCAACTACTCCCACAAGTGTCTAGAGGCTATATCATGCATTAAAACTACTTTTGACGACATAAATTTGACATGCAAGCTCAAGAACAGGGTCACCTAAGCAGCAAAAATTTGCAATAAATAAAGCACTAAACAAAAACTAATTGGACCATTGGAGGAGTCACATACCGAAGAAGAATCCCCCAAAGCAGTTTTGTGAATGGAGCTTTGAGCTAGGAGATCGAAAATGGTAGCAAGATGAGGTAGAACTCGGGTTTGAGCTAGTGGAGGATTTTTTTCTGGAGGAAGACGAAGTGTGTGGGTGCAAGAATAAGTGGAGGGGCCCACGTGGGGTCCACGAGGCACGGGGCGCGCCCCAGGGGGTGGGCGCGCCCTGGACCCTCGTAGCCAGGTGGTGTGTCCCCCTGGTGTGTTCTCAGTGCAATAATTCTTAAATATTCTACAAAAAATCATCTAAAATTTTCAGGACATTTGGAGAAATTTTATTTTTTGGGTATTTTTTTATTGCAAGGATAATTCAGAAAACAGACAGAAAATACTATTTTTGCTTTATTTAATATAAATAACAGAAAGTAAAAAAGAGGGTATAGAGAGTTGTGCTTTCTAACTTCATCCATCTCATGCTCATCAAATAGGAATCCACTAACAAGGTTGATCAAGTCTTGTTAACATACTCTTTTTGAATAACATCAAACCAGAGAATTTTCGAATAACACTAAGTTACCTCAACGGGGATATGCACGTCCCCAACAATAAGAATATCGTATTTATTCTTGACAGTAGGAAGAGGAAATTCAAAACCTCCAATAATAATCATTGGAATTTTTCCAATAGAATTAATACTGTGGACTTGAGGTTGTTTCCTCGGAAAGTGTACTGTATGCTCATTACCATTAACATGAAAAGTGACATTGCCTTTGTTGCAGTCAATAACAGCCCCTACAGTATTCAAAAAGGGTCTACCAAGGATAATCGATATATTCATCCTCGGGAATATCAAGAATAACAAAGTTTGTTAAAATAGTAACGTTTGCAACCACAATAGGCACATCCTCACAAATACCGATAGGTATAGTAGTTGATTTATCGACCATTTGCAAAGATATTTCAGTAGGTGTCAACTTATTCGAATCATGTCTATGATATAAAGAGAGAGGCATAACACTAACACCGGCTCCAAGATCACATAAAGTAGTTTTAACATAGTTTCTTTTAATGGAGCATGGTATAGTTGGTACTCCTGGATCTCCTAGTTTCTTTGGTATTCCACCCTTAAAAGTATAATTGGCAAGCATGGTGGAAATTTTAGCTTACGATATCTTTCTTTTATTTGTAACAATATATTTCATGTACTTAGCATAAGGATTCATTTTAAGGATATCAGTCAAACGCATACGCAAAAAGATAGGTCTAATCATTTCAGCAAAGCGCTCAAAATCCTCATCATCTTGTTTCTTGGATAGTTTTGGAGGAAAAGGCATGGGTTTCTGAACCCATGGTTCTCTTTCTTTACCGTGCTTCCTAGCAACAAAGTCTCTCTTATCATAACGTTGATTCTTTGATTGTGGGTTATCAAGATCAACAGCAGGTTCAACTTCTACATCATTATTGTTGCTAGGTTGAGCATCAGCATGAACATCATCATTAACATTACCACTAGGTTCATGTTCATTACCACATTGTGTTTCAGCATCAGAAATAGAAATATCTTTGGGATTCTCAGGTGTGTCAACAACAAGTTCACTAGAAGCATGCAAAGTCCTATCATCTTTCTTTTTCTTCTTCTTAGAAAAACTAGGTGCATCAAATTAGTTCTCTAAGAATGTTTCTCAATTCTCTTAGGGTGGCCCTCAGGATACAAAGGTTCCTGAGTCATTTTACCCCCTCTAGTCACAACTCTAATAGCATTTTCATTTTTCCTATTATCTAATTCATTGAGCAAATCATTCTGAGCTTTAAGCACTTGTTCTACTTGAGTGGTAGCCATAGCAGCATGTTTACTAAAAGTTTAAGTTCACCTTTAACTCTAGACATATAATCACTCAAGTGTTCAATCATATAAGCATTATTTTTCAATTTTCTACCAACATAAGCATTGATGTTTTCTTGTTTAACAATAAAATTATCAAACTCATCTAAGCATTGGCTAGCAGACTTATAACGAGGAATATCACCTTCATCAAATATATAGAGAGAATTTACCTTTACTACCTATGTCGGGTTATTAAGACCATGTATCCCTTCAATAGGTGGTAAATTATTAACATCTTCAGCTTTACTACCCTTTTCTTTCATAGATTTCTTTGCCTCTTGCATATCTTCGGGACTGAGAAATAGAATACCCCTTTTCTTCGGAGTTGGCTTAGGGGTTGGTTCAGGAAGTGTCCAATCATTTTCATTACTCAACATATTATTCAATAGCAATTCAGCTTGATCAACAGTTCTTTCCCTGAAAACACAACCAGCACAACTATCCAGGTGGTCTCTAAAAGCATCGGTTAGTCAATAAAAGATATCAAGTATTTCATTTTTCTTGAGAGGATGATCAGGCAAAGCATTAAGTAATTGGGGAAGCCTCCCCCAAGCTTGTGGGAGACTCTCTTCCTAAATTTGCACAAAATTATATATTTCCCTTAAGGCAGCTTGTTTCTTATGAGCGGGGAAAAATATTTAGCAGAGAAGTAATAAATCATATCCTGGGGACTATGCACACAACCAGGATCAAGAGAATTAAACCATGTTTTAGCATCACCCTTTAATGAGAATGGAAACAACTTAATGATAAAGTAATAGTGATTTTTCTCATCATTAGTGAACATGGTGGCTATATCATGTAATTTAGTAAGATGTGCCACAATAGTTTCAGATTCATAGCCATAAAAAGGATCAGATTCAACCAAAGTAATTTAACTCAAGATCGACAGAGAAATCACAATCCTTATTGGTGATACAGATAGGTGAAGTAGCAAAAGCAGGGTCATGTTTCATTCTAGCATTCAAGTATTTCTCTTTCAGCTTAGCTAATAGTTTCTTAAGATTATATCTATAATTGCGAGCTAAAAAGTCTCTAGCAGTTTCTTCATCCATAACAGATCCCTCAGGCACAACAAGCAATTCATATCTAGGGGGAGAATCTTCATCATCACTTTCATCAATATTATCAGTTTCAATAATTTCATTCTCTCTAACCGTAGCAAGTTTTTCATCAAGAAATTCACCTAATGGCACAGTATTATCAGGCATAGAAGTAGTTTCATCATAAGCATCATGCATAGCAGAAGTGGCATCATAGATAACATGCGACATATCAGAATGAATAACAGCAGTATGTGTCACAAGTTTACTCATAACAGAAGGTGAATCAAGTGCAGAGCTAGATGGCAGTTCCTTTCCTCCCCTCGTAGTTCAGGGAAAATCTTGGTTCTTTCATCTTTCAAGTTGTTCATAATGATCAACAGATATAAATCCCAAGTGACTCAAAGAATAGAGCTATGCTCCCCGGCAACGGCACCAGAAAATAGTCTTGATAACCCACAAGTATAGGGGATCGCAACAGTTTTCGAGGGTAGAGTATTCAATCCAAATTTATTGATTTGACACAAGGGGAGCCAAAGCATATTCTCAAGTATTAACAGTTGAGTTGTCAATTCAACCGCACCTGAAAGACTTAATATCTGTAGCAAAGTATTTAGTAGCAAAGTAATATGGAAGTAACGGTAACGGTGGCAAAAGTAATAGTATTGGTTTTGTAGTAATTGTAACAATGGCAACGGTAGAGTAACTAAGCAAAGATCAATATGTGAAAAGCTCGTAGGCAATGGATCAGTGCTGGATAATTATGTCGGGATGCGGTTCCTCATGCAACAGTTATAACATAGGGTGACACAGAACTAGCTCCAGTTCATCAATGTAATGTAGGCATGTATTCCAAATATAGTCATACATGTTTATGGAAAAGAACTTGCATGACATCTTTTGTCCTACCCTCCCGTGGTAGCAGGGTCCTATTGGAAACTAAGGGATATTAAGGCCTCCTTTTAATATAGTATCGGAACAAAGCATTAGCACTCAGTGAATACAAGAACTCCTCAAACTATGGTCATCACCGGTAATTGTCCCGATTATTGTCACTTTGGGGTTAACGGATCATAACACATAATAGGTGACTATTGACTTGCAAGATAGGATCCAGAACTCACATATATTCATGGAAACATAATAGGTTCAGATCTGAAATCATGGCACTCGGGCCCTAGTGAAAAGCATTAAGCATAGAAAAGTCATTGCAACATCAATCTCAGAACATAATGGATACTAGGGATCAAACCCTAACAAAACTAACTCGATTACATGATAAATCTCATCCAACCCATCACCGTCCAACAAGCCTACGATGGAATTACTCACGCACGGCGGTTAGCATCATGAAATTGGTTATGGAGGAAGGTTGATGATGACGATGGCGACAGATTCCCCTCTCTGAAGCCCCGAACGGACTCCAGATCAGCCCTCCCGAGAGAGATTAGGGCTTGGCGGCGGCTCCTTATAATAAAACACGATGAATCCTTCTCTCTAATTTTTTTCTCCCCGAACATGAATATATAGAGTTGGAGTTGACGTTGATGGAGCCTCAGGGGGCCCACGAGACAGTGGGCACGCCTTAGGGGGTGGGCGCTCCCCCACCCTCGTGGACAGGGTGTGGCCCCCCTGGTGTTGATTCTTTCGCCAGTATTTTTTATAAATTCCAAATATATTCTCCATGAAGTTGCAGGTCATTCGAGAACTTTTATTTCTGCACAAAAATAACACCATGGCAATTCTGCTAAAAACAACATCAGTCCGGGTTAGTTCCATTCAAATCATGCAAGTTAGACTCCAAAATAAGGTCAAAAGTGTTTGGAAAAGTAGATATGATGGAGACATATCAGCCATACATGGGCTGGAAGTTACAACAGGCTAGAATCATATTGGACGGCCCAGATGAAGCTACTGGGCTTAATTCCAATAGGTCGTAACGGGCCATGAGTTAGCGGGCTGTAAATGGGCTATATACGAACAGGCCGTTAACAGGCTTTCCGTGGGCCGGCCCGTTACCTTTTGACTAAGTCAAACGGGCCGGCCTCTATTGGGTCGTGCCACATGTCAATGTATCATAGGCGCCTCCTATCCAATGAATGTATGAAATCTGTCCCAACGGTGAGCCAACACGTGTTTCCTCCGGCCAATGAGAATTTCACACGTGGAAAATCCTCATTGGTCCGGGCTGTTAGCGGGTTATCGGATCCAAAACCAGACCTGATAGCTTAACGGTGACCCGTTATGGTGGATGCCACGTGTCGGTCACCCTTGACGAAAGCACTTCCATGACGCGCCATTTATCTACATGGAAGTGGACACTTGAATGATGATAATTTTGGTAATGTCATGCAACACTTCTACGATAGCACAGGTATGACTATCTTGATTATGTCATAAAATTGTCATGGATGTACATGCATGACTGAAAACGTGACCCACTGTGACAAACACGTATAATCACGGAAGTGTATTTTTTGTAGTGTCACGCATCATCAGAGAGGCACCAATGGAGGTGGTGAACCCCATTCGAGATGGTGTCTAGATTGGATCTGGTGGTTCTCGACTCTGCGGTGGCTGTATGAATATTTCATCGACTCCCCTAGGGTTTCTAGAATATTGGGGTATTTATAAAGCAAAGAGGCGGTCCGGGGGGCACCCGAGGTGGGCACAACCCACCAGGGCGCGCCTGGGCCTCCTGGCACGCCCTGGTGGGTTGTAACGCCCTCGATGCGGCTATATCTCCTACGTGTCGAAGAACAACTTAGAGGCATAACCGCATTGAAAGCAATATCGCAAGTAAGGTAATATTCACAACAACCCATGTAAATAGATAATAGGGTAAAAAGGTACATAGTTGGCTTACACTTGCCACGTCACACAAATACATGAATAACATTACAATCATCCAATACACTCATGGTCCGACTGTGGTACCAAAATAAAAGAACAACCCCAACATGCGACACGGTCCCGAGTCATCTGGGAAAGACACATAGTAACGGCGTGAGTCTTCGTCGAACTCCCACTTGAGCTCAAGCGCATCATCTGGAACGAAATCATCGGTCCCCGCATCTGGTTTTGGAAGTAAACTGTGAGTCACAGGGGACTCAGCAATCTCGCACCCTCGCGATCAAGACTATTTAAGCCTATAGGTAAGGCAAGGTAATATGTGGAGATGCAGCAAGCGACTAGCATATATGGAGGCTAACCTGTTCGCAAAAGAGAGCGAGAAGAGAAGGTAAAGCACGAACAAAGAACTATGATCAAGAAGTGATCCTATAACAACCTACGTCAAACATTACTCCAACACTGTGTTCACTTCCCGGACTCCGCCGAGAAGAGACCATCACGGTAACACACGCGGTTGATTCATTTTAAATAAGTTAAGTTTTCATGTTATCTACAACCGGACATTAACAAATGCCCATCTGCCCACAACCGCGGGCACGGCTTTCAAAAGTTCAAATCCCTGCAGGGGAGTCCCAACTTAGCCCATCACAAGCTCTCACGGTCAACGAAGGATATTCCTTCTCCCGAGACATTCCGATCAAACTCGGTATCCCGGTTCTACAAGACATCTTCGACAATGGTAAAACAAGTCCAGCAACAGCACCCGAATGTGTCGACAAATCCCGATAGGAGCTGCACATATCTCGTTCTCAGGGCACACTCAGATGAACACTATGTACAACTAAAACCAACCCTCAAGTTTCCCCGAGGTGGCACTGCAAGTGGCTCTGTTTGGACCAACACTCAGAGGAGCACTGGCAAATGGGGGGGGGTTAAATAAGATGACCCTTGGGCTCCGGAAACCCAAGGGAAAAAGAGGCTAGGTGGCAAATGGTAAAACCAAGGGTGGGCATTGCTGGAGGAGTTTTATTCAAGGCGAACTGTCAAGGGGTTCCCATTATAACCCAACCGCGTAAGGAACGCAAAATCCGGGAACATAACACCGATATGACGGAAACTAGGGCAGCAAGAGTGGAACAAAACACTAGGCAAAAGGCCGAGCCTTCCACCCTTTACCAAGTATATAGATTCATTAAGATAACAAGATAATATGGTGATAAACCCAACAATAAACAATGTTCCAACAAGGAACGATCTCCAATCTTTACCTGCAACTAGCAACGCTATAAGAGGGGCTGAGCAAAGCGGTAACATAGCCATTCAACGGTTTGCTAGGACATGGTGGGTTAGAGGTTTGACATGGCAATTTGGGAGGCATGATAAGCAAGTGGTAGGTATCGTAGCATCTAGCAAGCAAAGATAGAAGTGATTTCGAGGGTATGGTCATCTTGCCTGCAAAGTTGTCAAAGTTGACTTGGTCCTCGGAAGCAAACTCAACGGGATCCTCATTAGAGAACTCGTCTCCCGGCTATACCCAAACAAGACAAACAAGCAAAACGAACACAATCAACCACGTGCAAAGCTTGAACAACATGATGCAAACATGGTATGCTATGCGGGATGCGATATGTGATGCATATGCAAGATTTGACAAAGAATGATTGAACTTGGCCTCAACTGGGAAATCCAAGAGTGCCACTGGAAAGGTGAGGTGATTTTGGTTGAAATCGATATAAAGATCACCGGAATCGGATGCACGGTTTGGAAATGGCAAGCAAAACAAATATGGCACCGATCTGCGATAAATAGCAAGTAGCCATCTAAGTGCATCAAGTTAAATATGCTACAGCGCTCAAACATGACAACAAAATATGCATGATGCTTGAAAAAAGATGAACACTGAGAAACGGCCAATTCATCCATTAACAGGTTCAAACAAGCATGGCAAAAGTGCAAATGATAAACAGGTTTCAGACTTAGTGAAATTAACACAAGTCTGGAATTTAACATCAGGTAGAACACTTTGGAGCATGAAAACTATATGCTACAGGAACTTAACATGGCAAAGCAATGCATGACATGAAGCTACTCAAAGCACTTAACAAAAGTCCCTTAGTGACCTTGAGCCAAAAGGGATCGGAAAATACAATTGCAAGCATGTGAACATGGCAAAAACATAATTAGATTACAGACTTAGTGAAAAACGGGAGCATGCAAATCTGTTAACGAGTAGGCATGTTCACGAGCTCGATGCACTCACTACAGAGCATGGCATGACAAACTAAGCATACACCCATCAATAATACATATCATAGAAGCTAGACATGGCAAGAACAACAACATAGCATGCACGGATCAATAACAACATCCTCGGCAAAATCGCTAACAAGTCAACAATCTGTCAGGATTCACGAAATAGCAAAAGTAGAGCTCGATTGACTCAAGCTAGGGTGCTCCATAATTGCAAACAAAGACATGGATGGATATAGCACCACAATGCTAACAAAATATCCTTACTGATCATCCTCAAAGAGGCACGGATCACTAGGAAACAACATGAACATATGGCATAATGACAAAATCAGAACAAGGACTTAGAGAAATTCTAAGTCCCTGAAATCAGCATTACCGATTATGCTACTTTGCAAGCTTGTGCTAGTCACCAAACATATCACAAAAATACATGGTAAGTACCTATGTAAAGATGGCATGGCATATAACAAAACTCATGTGGAACTCAGGAGCATATCCTGCACACATTAATCATGGCAAAAATGACAAATAGCTATTTGATGAAACAGATCTAACAATTATATCACATAGCCCACTTCCAACAGCATTTCGGGCATCAAAATGAGCTCAAATGAAAATGACGCAATGAATTGAAATAATGTACTCTCTGAGGCGAACATTTTGATATGCTACACGTGCAAATCGGAGCTACGGATGCGGAGTTATGATGCGATGAACAATGCTAAAAAATGTGCACATGAAAAGACTTAGTGATGGGAAAAAGGTCAACCCCTAGGGTTTCCTGTAGCTAGATCCCGATCCGGCGGGCACACGAACCGAGGCGGCCGGATCCTCTCGCCAGAGAAGACGGGCGGTGGCCGGAGCTGTCCAGGACGTCGGATCCGGCGAGGTCTCCGGCGAGGTGGCGCGGAGGAGACTGGGAAGGCGCGCTCGGGCTGCCTGGCGGCGGCGCTAGGTGATGGTGGCAGCGGCGGCCGGCGACGTCGGGCGGTGGTGGCGAGGAGGCGCGGCGGCCGGCGACGAACTCGTGCGGCGGAGGAAGGCGAGGGGCAGCGAGGCAGCCGCGTGGGATCTCGGGCGCCCGCGGGGCGGCGGCGACCCGGGCCGGGAGGGCCCCGCCTTGGCCCGGCGGGCCGGAGCGCGGGTGGCGGCGCGGGGATGTGGGTGCGGCGTCTCAGCGAATGGGGAGGCGACACGTGGCTGCGGAGAGGGGGCGGACACGTCCGGCTGGTGGAGAGGAAGTGTCCGGCGGCGCGAGGGGAAGGGGAGACTAGGGTTTGATCCGGGATTTGGAATGGGGAGGACCTATTTATACATAGGAGGAGCTAGGAGGCTCCAAATTGAGCACGGTTTGCGGCCACGCGATCGTGATCGAATGACCGAGAGGATGGAGGAGGTTTAGCTGGGCTTTGGGTCACTCTGGAGAGGTGTTGGGCTGCAACACACACGAGGCCTTTTCGGTTCCTCGGTTAACCGTTGGAGTATCAAACGAAGTCCAAATGGTACGAAACTTGAGAGGCGGTCTACTAGTAGTAAACCAAGGCCGCATGACAAGTCTCGGTCCAATCCAGAAATGTTTAACCCCCACACACGAAAAAAGGTAGAAAGGACCACCGGAGGAGATAGGAGCGCCGGAATGCAAAACGTACAACAGGGAAAATGCTCGGATGCATGAGACGAACACGTATGCAAATGCAATGCACATGATGACATGATATGAGATGCATGACAAAGGCAACAACACACATAGACAAAAACCTAAACCCGAGGAAAATAAAATAACTTAGCACCGAAAACGGCAAGAGTTGTGATACATATAAGGTAAATTACATCCGGGGTGTTACAACACTCCACCACTACGAAAGGATCTCGTCCCAAGATCTAGGACTGGAAAAACGCCGGGTACTTAGAATGGAGGTGATCCTCGCGTTCCCAGGTGGATTCTCGGTCGGAATGGTGTGACCACTTGACTTTGAGGAATTTGATTGACTTATTGTGAGTCTTGCGTTCAGTCTCTTCAAGAATACCAACTGGGTGCTCACGATAAGAGAGGTCTTCTTGGAGATCAATGTCTTCGAAGTTAACGGTGCGGTCAGGAGTCTTGAAGCACTTGCGGAGCTGAGAGACATGGAACACGTCGTGCATATTTGCAAAGTTTGAAGGAAGCTCGAGTTGATAGGCGAGATCGCCTCTATTGCTGACGATCTTGAAAGGACCCATGTATCTAGGGGCAAGCTTCCCTTTGATACCGAAGCGACGAGTACCTTTCATTGGAGAGACGCGGAGGTAAACATGGTCTCCGATCTCGAAAGCCAAATCACGATGCTTACTATCATAGTAGCTCTTCTGGCGCGATTGCGCTGCTTTGAGGTTATCACGAATGACTTCGCACATCTCCTCTGCCTCTGTGATCAAGTCATTTCCAAGAAGTTGACGTTCACCGGTCTCTGACCAATTAAGAGGAGTACGACACTTCCTGCGATAGAGAATTTCAAATGGGGCCTTGCTCGAACTTGCTTGAAAACTGTTGTTGTAGGAGAATTCAGCATATGGAAGACAATCTTCCCACTTCATACCGAAGGAGATAACGCAAGCCCTGAGCATATCTTCGAGAATCTGATTGACACGCTCGACTTGACCGCTAGTTTGAGGATGGAAAGCTGTGCTGAAGCGGATGTTGGTGCCCATGGCCTTCTGAAAAGAATCCCAAAACTTGGAGGTAAAGATGCTCCCACGGTCTGAAGAGATCAATAGTGGAATGTTGTGCAGAGAGACGATACAAGAGGTATAAAGCTCCGCCAATTGAGCTGCAGTGATAGACCCTTTGATAGGCTGGAAATGAGCCACTTTAGTGAGTTTGTTGATGACAACGAATATAGCATCATTGCCACGCTTGGACTTTGGAAACCCAGTCACGAAGTCCATCTCAATGTGGTCAAACTTCCATTCTAGAATGGCAAGAGGTTGGAGGAGACCAGCTGGTCGTTGGTGTTCTGCCTTTACTCTTCTGCAGACATCACATTCATTCACGAACTGAGCAATCTCGCGCTTCATTCGAGTCCACCAATAAGCCTGCTTGAGGTCCTGGTACATCTTCGTACTCCCAGGGTGGATGGAGAGGAGTGAATTGTGAGCCTCATTCATAATAACTTTACGAAGGTCACCTTTTGGCACCACAATGCGATCCTCGAAGAAGAGAGTGTCCTTATCATCAAGGCGATAGCACTAGTACTTGGGTTGACTCTTGGCGATCCCAATCTTCACCTTCTTCACCATAGCATCAAGAAGTTGAGCCTCGCGAATCTGATCTTCCAAAGTAGGAGAGACTTGAAGGTTGGCGTGGAAACCTTGAGGAACAACTTGCAGATTGAGTTTGCAGAAAGCTTCACAAAGCTCGGGTTGGTAAGGCTTGATAATCAGACTGTTGCAGTAAGCCTTCCGGCTCAATGCGTCAGCAATCACATTGGCCTTGCCTGGAGTATACTCGATACTCGGATTATACTCTTGAATCATTTCGACCCAACGAGTCTGCCTGAGGTTGAGATTGGGCTGAGTGAAGATGTACTTGAGACTCTTGTGGTCAGTGAAGATGTCCACTTTTCTTCCCAATAAGAGATGTCTCCAAGTCAAAAGAGCATGCACAACTGCCGCCAACTCGAGGTCATGAGTGGGGTAGTTCTTCTCGTTGGGCTTCAATTGGCGAGAGGTATAAGCCACAACTTTCTTCTATTGCATCAACACTGCACCAAGACCTTGAAGAGAGGCATCACAGAAGACCTCGAACGGTTTGGATTCATCAGGAGGAGTCAGAACTGGAGCAGTGACTAATTTCTCTTTCAAAGTGTTGAAAGCGATGTCACATTTCGGAGACCAAACGTACTTGAAATGCTTCTGGAGAAGGTTTGAAAGAGGCTTCGCGATCTTTGAAAAGTTCTCAACGAACCTTCGACAGTAGCTTGCGAGACCAAGGAAGCTGTGGAGTTGCTTCACGTTCTGAGGTGGTTCCCAATTCACAATTGTAGACACCTTCTCAGGATTCACCGCTATGCCCTTGGCAGAGATGATATGCCCAAGATAGAGAACCTCATCGAGCCAAAACTCGCACTTTGAGAACTTGGCGTAGAACTGATGTTCTCTGAGCTTATCGAGCACCAAACGCAAGTGCTTGGCATGATCTTCCTTGTTCTTCGAAAAGACCAGAATGTCATCGAGGTAGACCAAGACGAAGTCATTTGTGTAGGCGTTGAAGATGAAGTTCATCATGCGAGAGAAAGTCGGAGGAGCGTTGACGAGGCCAAAAGACATGTCAGTGTATTCATATGAACCATAGCTTGTTCTGAAAGCCGTCTTGGGAATATCTTTCTCCCGGATTCGAATCTGGTGATAGCCCATACGGAGATCAAGCTTGGAGAATACTTGAGCACCTTTGAGTTGTTCGAACAGCTCATTGATGTTGGGAAGTGGGTACTTGTTCTTGATAGTCTTCTTGTTCAATGGACGGTAGTCAACACAAAGTCGGTCCATTCCATCCTTTTTCTTCACAAAAAGAACTCCACAACCCCACGGAGAAGAACTAGGTCGGATGAGACCCATTCTCTCTTGAATATCGAGTTGCTTCTTCAGCTCTTTCAACTCTTCAGGTCCAAGCTTGTAACGACGTTTGCAAATAGGTTCCGTGCCAGGCTCAAGATCGATGACGAATTCAACTGGCCGGTGCGGAGGCATTCCTGGAAGCTCTTCTGGAAAGACGTCTTGATATTCGCAAACGACTGGAATTTGAGAGATGGCATCCAGTTCACCCTTCTCATTGAGAGAAAACAGACGGATGGTATCATCACGAGCGGCAAAGACAATTACATCCTCAGACGAATGAGTCAATTGAATCTGCCTGGCAGCACAATCAAGATGCGCCTTGTGCTTAGAAAGACAATCCATTCCGAGAATAAGATCAATATCCGAGTTTCCAAGAACCACCGGAGAGGACAGAAACTTGTAGTCGCCCAACGTGATCGAGATATCCGGGACGCAATTGTTAGAAGTCATTTGCTTGCCCAGAGACACAATCTTCAACGGGAAAGGAATCCTTTCGGTCACAGAATCATGCTTGGCAACAAATGGTCTTGAAATAAAACAAAGTGATGCACCAGTGTCAAAAAGAACTTTTGCAGCAACATCGTTAACAGGAAGGTTACCCATGATGACATCTGGTGAGTCCTCTGCCTGAGCTGCATTCAACAAGTTGACCTTGGCGTGCTTGGGGTTATGCTTGACCATAGCTGTACTTGCTGATATCATAGGAGGAGGAGGAGGGAGATGCCTCTGATTGAAGCATTTGTTGGCATAGTGACCCTTCTGTTGGCACTTGTTGCACGTGACCTCTGAAAGCGGACGGTGATACGGAGCACTCGATCTTGGAGCTTGAGACGAAGTCTTGTTCTAAAAGCCAGGGTTGGGTGGGTGGGAAGATCCACCGCCACCTTTGCTCTTCTGCTGATAAGGCTGACAGAACGGAGGAGGAGGAAGCCAATACTTCTGCTGCTTAGCCACTTGAGTTGAGGAAGAAGGAGTAGCATCTCTGACTCGCTTCTTGGGAGCATCGCACTTCAGTTGAGTAGTCTCTTGCTTCATTGCCATGTTGTAAAACTCATCGTACCTCATGTGCTCAAAGAGGACAAGAGCTAGCTGGATTTCTTCTCTGAGACCACCCCTGAACTGGTATATCATGCTCTTCTCGTTAGGGACGTCCTGCTTAGCAAAACAGGCGAGCTTCTGAAACATCTTGTTGTACTCATAGACAGACATAGAGCCTTGCTTCAGGTTGCGGAATTCCTCATGCTTGCGTTCAACCACGCTCTGAGGAATATGATGAGCTTTGAAGTCTTGACGGAATTCATCCCAGGTAATCACACGGCCTCCTCTGGAATCTTTGTACTACTGAAACCATTCTGCAGCTTGGTCTTTGAGTTGGAAGGAAGAAAACTTGACAAAGTCCTCAGGCCTGACGTTACTGCACTCGAAATGCTTGCATATGTCCACGAGCCAATCATCAGCGTCAGTTGCCTCAACGCAATTGCTGAAGGTCTTTGGCTGGTTAGCAAGGAACTGGTTGAGTGTAGCAAAGTGATTCTGATTGTTGCCCTGGTTCCCTTGGTTGCGCTCTTGAAGAAGTTGCATGATCAGCTGCGTGTTTGCATTGGTAGCGGCCATCACAGCTTGCCATGCCTCCGGAGGTGGCGGATCAGGATTCGGAGTCGTGCGCGTTGGAGGAGCCATCCTGAACAGGTTGACATCCATTAGCACATTGACAGACAAAAATTGAAGCTGAATCAAACGGGTAGAAATTGCAACATATAGTCTTCACATCCGAACAAAATGAACGAATGCATTCCAATTGAAATGGTCACATATCCATAAATTGAGAAGCCACTTAGAATTGAGGTAGAAGAAAACAACAACAACAAGGTACGGAACAAGAACGAATACTCGATAAAGATCACCCAATCTCAAACCAAATATTCATGGAAGAAGAACTAGAGCTACAATAATTCCCACCTATGAAACTCCCGAACCTTTCCGGTTATGCAATCAGGTGTTGGGGATACAGGGGAAGCATAATATATCACCCAAATATAGCAAATCCTTCATCCAGCTGTATCCATTCTTCAACACATAACCGAGAAAAACTTTGGAAATCATCTACCTCAACCTTCGAAAAGCATCCGTTATACAAGTTATGGCAATACTCCCGAACTCCCACCACAGTACTGGGTGGCGTCGAGATAATCTCACCAACAACTGCATAAAAGAGATTTTCGATGTCGGCGAAACTAAACTCAGGTATTCCATAACTGCAATGATAAAAGTGTGACGACAACACCTCGGAGCTCAACTCCCTGGGACACTGCCACAACCCTTAAATGACAGGAGGCACCAAGAATAATGTTCTCGTCACAAATCGATCAGAACGATTCCAAGATACCCGCGTGATCCTAAAAAAAATTTAGTGAAATTTGAGAAGAGAAGAGTCAAAACTCTACGTCAGGATGCCTTACTAGAGCGATGAAGGGACTGGGGAGTAAAAAGAATTCCTAAACTCTCCGATATATAAATCCTAAATGACTCCAAACATTTTTCAAGACTCAACAACGCCAGCTAATTCGATCAAGCAGGGGGGCTCCTAAGGACGGGGAAGGCTCTGATTACCAACTTGTAACGCCCTCGATGCGGCTATATCTCCTACGTGTCGAAGCACGACTTAGAGGCATAACCGCATTGAAAGCAATGTCGCAAGTAAGGTAATCTTCACAACAACCCATGTAAATTGATAATAGGGGAAAAAGGTACATAGTTTGCTTACACTCGCCACGTCACACAAATACATGAATAACATTACAATCATCCAATACACTCATGGTCCGACTACGGTACAAAAATAAAAGAACAACCCCAACATGCGACACGGTCCCGATCGCTCCAACTGGGCACCACTACTGATCATCTGGGAAAGACACATAGTAACGGCGTGAGTCTTCATCGAACTCCCACTTGAGCTCAAGCGCATCATCTGGAACGGAATCATCGGTCCCTGCATCTGGTTTTGGAAGTAAACTGTGAGTCACGGGGGACTCGGCAATCTCGCACCCTCGCGATCAAGACTATTTAAGCTTATAGGTAAGGCAAGGTAATATGTGGAGCTGCAGCAAGCGACTAGCATATATGGTGGCTAACCTGTTCGCAAAAGAGAGCGAGAAGAGAAGGAAAAGCACGAACGAAGAACTATGATCAAGAAGTGATCCTATAACAACCTACGTCAAACATTACTCCAACACCGTGTTCACTTCCCGAACTCCGCCGAGAAGAGACCATCACGGTAACACACGTGGTTGATTCATTTTAAATAAGTTAAGTTTTCATGTTATCTACAACCAAACATTAACAAATTCCCATCTGCCCATAACCGCGGGCACGGCTTTCGAAAGATCAAATCCCTGCAGGGGAGTCCCAACTTAGCCCATCACAAGCTCTCACGGTCAATGAAGGATATTCCTTCTCCCGAGACATTCCGATCAGACTCGGTATCCCGGTTCAACAAGACATCTTCGACAATGGTAAAACAAGTCCAACAACACCGCCCGAATGTGCCGACAAATCCCGATAGGAGCTGCACATATCTCGTTCTCAGGGCACACTCAGATGAACACTACGTACAACTAAAACCAACCCTCAAGTTTCCCCGAGGTGGCGCTGCAAGTGGCTCTGTTTGGACCAACACTCAGAGGAGCACTGGCCCGAGGGGGTTTAAATAAGAAGACCCTTGGGCTCTGGAAACCCAAGGGAAAAAGAGGCTAGGTGTCAAATGGTAAAACCAATGTTGGGCATTGCTGGAGGAGTTTTATTCAAGGCGAACTATCAAGGGGTTCCCATTATAACCCAACCGCGTAAGGAACGCAAAATCCAGGAACATAATACCGATATGACGGAAACTAGGGCGGCAAGAGTGGAACAAAACACTAGGCAAAAGGCCGAGCCTTCCACCCTTTACCAAGTATATAGATGCATTAATATAACAAGATAATATGGTGATAAACCCAACAATAAACAATGTTCCAATAAGGAACGATCTCCAATCTTCACCTGCAACTAGCAACGCTATAAGAGGGGCTGAGCAAAGCGGTAACATAGCCATTCAACGGTTTGCTAGGACATGGTGGGTTAGAGGTTTGACATGGCAATTTGGGAGGCAGGATAAGCAAGTGGTAGGTATCGTAGCATAGGCATAGCAAAAGAGCGAGCATCTAGCAAGCAAAGATAGAAGTGATTTCGAGGGTATGATCATCTTGCCTGCAAAGTTGTCAGAGTTGACTTGGTCCTCGTAAGCAAACTCAACGGGCTCCTCGTTAGCGAACTCGTCTCCCGACTCTATCCAAACAAGGCAAACAAGCAAAAGGAAGATAATCAACCACGTGCAAAGCTCGAACAACATGATGCAAACATGGTATGCTATGCGGGATGCGATATGTGATGCATATGCAAGATTTGATAAGGAATGATTGAACCTGGCCTCAACTTGGAAATCCAAGAGTGCCACTAGAAAGGTGAGGTGATTTCGGTTGAAATCGATATAAAGATCACCGGAATCGGATGCACGGTTTGGAAATGGCAAGCAAAACAAATATGGCACCGATCTGCGATAAACAACAAGTAGCCATTTAAATGCATCAAGTTAAATATGCTATAGCACTCAAACATGACAACAAAATACATGGCAGGGATCCACTCATGATGCTTGACAAAAGCTGAACACTGAGCTACGGCCAATTCATCCATTAACAGGTTCAAACAAGCATGGAAAAAGTGCAAATGATAAACAGGTTTCAGGCACGGATCCACTCAAGTGCAAATTAACACAAGTCTGGAATTTAACATCAGGTAGCACACTATGGAGCATGAAAACTATATGCTACAGGAACTTAACATGGGAAATCAAGGCATGAAATGAAGCTACTCAAAGCACTTAACAAAAGTCCCTTAGTGACCTTGAGCCAAAAGGGATCGGAAAATACAATTGCAAGCATGTGAACATGGCAAAAACTGGAGCATGCAAATCTGTTAATGAGTAGGCATGTTCACGAGCTCGATGCACTCACTACAGAGCATGGCATGACAAACTAAGCCTACACCCATCAAGAATACATATCATAGAAGCTATACATGGCAAGAACAACAACATAGCATGCACGGATCAATAACAACATCCTCAGCAAAATCGCTAACAAGTCAACAATCTGCCAGGATTCACGAAATAGCAAAAGTAGAGCTCGATTAACTCAAGCTAGGTTGCTCCATAATTGAAAACAAAGACATGGATGGATAGAGAACCATAATGTTAACAAAACATCCTTACTGATCATCCTCAAAAGAGGCACGGATCACTAGGAAACAACATGAACATATGGCATAATGACAAAATCAGAAAAAGGACTTAGAGAAATTCTAAGTCCCTGAAATCAGCATTACCGATTACGCTACTTTGCAAGCTTGTGCTAGTCACCACAAATATCACAAAAATACATGGTAAGCATCTCTATAAAGATGGCATGGCATATAACAAAACTCATGTAGAACTCAGGAGCATATCCTACACACATTAATCATGGCAAAAATGACAAATAGCTATTTGAAGAAACAGATCTGACAATTATATCACATAGGCCTCTTCCAACATCATTTCGGGCATCAAGATGAGCTCCAATGAAAATGATGAAGTGCGATGAAATGATGTACTCTCTGAGATAAACATTTTGATATGCTACACGTGCAAATCGGAGCTACGGATGCGGAGTTACGATGCGATGAACAATGTTAAAAAATGTGCACATGAAAAGACTTAGTGAGGGGAAAAAGGTCAACCCCTAGGGTTTCCTGTAGCTAGATCCCGATCCGGCGGGCACGCGAACCGAGGCGGCCGGATCCTCTCGCCAGAGAAGACGGGCGGTGGCCGGAGCTGTCGAGGGCGTCGGATCCGTCGAGGTGGCGCGGAGGAGACCGGGACGGCGCGCTCGGGCTCCCTGGCGGCGGCGCTTGACGATGGTGGCAGCGGCGGCCGGCGACATCGGGCGGTGGTGGCGAGGAGGCGCGGCGGCCAGCGATGAACTTGGGCGGCGGAGGAAGGCGAGGTGCAGTGAGGCAGTCGCGCGGGATCTCGGGCGCTCGCGGGGCGGCGGCAACCCGGGCCGGGAGGGCCCCGCCTGGGCCCGGCGGGCCGGAGCGCGGGTGGCGGCACGGGGATGTGGGCGCGGCGTCTCAGCGAATGGGGAGGCGACACGTGGCCGCGGAGAGGGGGCGGACACGTCCGGCCGGTGGAGAGGAAGTGTCCGGCGGCGCGAGGGGAAGGGGAGACTAGGGTTTGATCTGGGATTTGGAATGGGGAGGACGTATTTATACATAGGAGGAGCTAGGTGGCTCCAAATTGAGCACGGTTTGCGGCCACGCGATTGTGATCGAGGAGGTTTAGCTGGGCTTTGGGCCACTCTGGAGAGGTGTTGGGCTGCAACACACATGAGGCCTTTTCGGTTCCTCGGTTAACCGTTGGAGTATCAAACGAAGTCCAAATGATACGAAACTTGACAGGTGGTCTACCAGTAGTAAACCAAGGCCGCATGACAAGTCTCGGTCCAATCCGGAAATGTTTAACCCTCACACACGAAAAAAAGGTAGAAAGGACCACCGGAGGAGATAGGAGCGCCGGAATGCAAAACGGACAACGGGGAAAATGCTCGGATGCATGAGACGAACACGTATGCAAATGCAATGCATATGATGACATGATATGAGATGCATGACAAAGGCAACAACATACGGAGACAAAAACCTGAACCCGAGGAAAATAAAATAACTTAGCGCCAGAAACGGCAAGAGTTGGGATACCTATAAGGTAAATTACATCCGGGGTGTTACATGGGTTGTGCTCTCCTCGGAGCACCCCCCCAGGCGCAGCCAGGGCCCATTATGTTCCTTCTGGCACTAGTACACGTCGGTCCTAAACAAATGGTTTTTAACCCCTTTCCGCGACGGCATTCAGAACCGTCGCCAAGTGAGTGTGGGTGATAGGGGGGTCCTTCCCACACGACCCAGAAAATGTCGGGGATATGCCGTCCTGGCACACACGCTTGGCAAAATGAGGTCGTGTGCGACCGGCGAGCACTCAAATACAGTAATACGCACAATAGTGCTAAAAAATACAATTATATAGGTGAAATCATTTCCGGTCATAAGTACACCCCCCACAGTCAGTCACCGCTAAACATTTCCGTTCGTATATACATCCCACCCAGTCACTCCAAGGAAAACGTTTGCGCAAGGTGACGTAAAGCAAACAATTTTCAAGAGAATTTCGTGTGTGATTGTTCATTGATCCAAAACAGTTTATTCCTAAAAACTGTGTGCGTTGCCTGAGGTCATCGCCCATGGTGTTTTCTCATTAACAGTTTGCAATAGGAAAACTCAATTAGCAAGCTAATTGGCCAATTAGCAGGCTAATTGCCCTATTATTAATAATCCATTTACTAATCTAATTGACATTCATATTAAGCACATAATATATTCCATTTCCATATTAAGGAAGCAAGATTTCATAATTGAAATACATCGTAGTACAACATGATATAGCTTCAGCACTCGGCCACCCGATTACACAACTGCACCAGCAACAAGTTTCACATGCAACATCTAGAACCTTTCGAAATTAGCATCATAGACGGTACATAGAGAGATGCATCTCATCTGGAAAACTGCGGAAGCGGAAGGCGAATATTGAGCCTTCATTCATGTTGAAGGTCTTTGCAACTTTAGGTCAGTGCCTATGGATGATTGATCATCCATCCTTCGACCTCTTCAGGAACACTTCAATATTGAACCGTGGGTGTTGTATGAAAACTTTCCTCGCCTCCTGACCACAGAGGTGGTTTGAGAGGTAATCATCAGTGAAGCCTGAAAACAAGGATGTGCATAAATATCTTCTCTATATTGGAAATGGGGCAAAGGAATACAAAAAGGCATGGTATAATAGTTAGTACCATCTTGTAAACCTCAGTGCTTCCCATTGTTTCCCTGCAACACATATAAGGTGGTTAGTCATTAGGTTAAGTAAGGGTTCGCATGCTATCAGTAAAATATGTTGATGAAAAATAAGCACATTGCAGATTCATCAGATTAATTCAAGCCACATGGAAAACCCATTTATCCAAACCAAGCATGATTAAGAACTAGGAAATATAGCACTTGTATATGTTTCTCATGTATTAAGTGCAGCCAAATTCGATTTATTCCTCACATGGTATACAATAAGAGAATGCAGCCACAACAATTGAACTTCGCATTGCAGAATTGAACCAAGCAGTTAACTAAACACCCCAACAAATGAAACAAATGTTAACTGAGCACCACATTGCACAATATAACATACCCCTAATAGAAGATCAGACAGTTAACCAAACCAAGCATGCTTAACAACTTGGAAATATTGCACCTTGAAGAATTGAACTTCACATTTGCAGAATTGAACAAAGCAGTTAACTGAACACCACATTGCATGACATATAGAACATATACACTATAGCAGAAGATTGCATGGTAAAAGTAGATAGCACAATTCACTAGAATTTGTTAAGGAAAGGCATTGGCTAGCAAACTGAACATGGGTCCTTATAGTGAGCTAATAAGACAAGCTACTCCTCATTGTCGGAGATATCAATGACGATTGGCTCCTTGGACATGGAAGAGGGCAAGGCCTCCACATCGTGGGTGCTCTTGTTTTAGTGATGAGTTGCCTGAGCCGCTCCGGGCACCAACCTGCTGGCTCTCGAGATGAGGTAAGCACGTGCACACTGAGAAAACACCACGTAGTCTTCATAGAAGGCACCGACGGTGGCCTCGAGAAAACGCCACGAACTATCATTTAAAGCAGGCAACCGTGTCGCGGCATCGGCGCGCGAGGCTTCAACGGTGGCCTCGACGGCGAGGTGCTCCTCCAAGATCTGGGGGTCGGCACGAATGGCAACCATCATGACCTCATCCGCGTGTGCGACCGCGATTTGCTTCTCCGCTCCAAATGCTCCTTGAGGTCCTGGCTATACTGCATGCCTCATGGCATAGGACGGCGCTTATTTGGTGGAGGGGTCGGTGATTTGGGTGGAAGGTGGCGCACTCGCATCAGCGGTCGGGGCATGTGGGATGTGGAAGGAGGAGGAGGATGGGGGTTGGATTACCTGCCTGGATAGGCGAGGCCGAGCAGAGCGAAGGAGGGTTGCCGGCAAGGAGGCGGCGGCGCTACAAGCAAGGAGTGAAGGTTTCAACTTGGAAAGGAAGGCAGAAACAGGGGAAATGTGAGTTTTGGTAAGGGGGAGGGGGTGGAGAGGTAGAGATTTCCGCGGAAGCTGAAAATTTGGTATCGCTTCAGCCAAAAAACTGGCGCGTAAAGTGTCATCAGACACGGTCCCTTATTTAGAGCGAGCTGTGGACTGTAGCCATTGCACCTTCTCGCGTAAGCCGTATGCATACTATACTCCGACGCTGCTCCAAGATATTTTGTGCTGCATCTCACACGGTTGGTTATAATAAACTATGTGGGATCTACTCGATTTTTCGTCTTGATTTGAATTACATAATGGGGTCACAGCGGCCATGGACTGTGTTTGAATTGCTAGACCATTTATCTGGAGTGAACATAAAAGAATTGGAATTATTCAGGGTTCGTTTGGACATTTTAAGCATTAACTGAGTTTTCAATGCATTTATGTGCATAATTCAAATTTGAACTACATGCACATGCTCCAGTGCATATAAATTGGTTGAAAAATCAAATATTTGTCCTTGGGTGCATGCTTAGGTCCCATGCAAGAAATGGGAATGAATGTCAAACACCCTGCCACCGTCACTCGGCCGCAAACATTGAGATACCTGGTTTTTAAATTTTAGTAAATCCAAAACTCACCTGAAATTCATGAAACTTGGCATGCTTTCATGGAGCGGCATCAACATGGCATGGTAAATTTTTTGTCCCATTTGGGGCAGGTTTGGGTATATGCTTGTCACAAACAAGAGCTTCTCGTTACAAGCATGACGGTTTCGGTAGGGAACGCCCCAACTCTGGGGGCGAAACGATATCCACTGCCTCTTATTGCTTTCAATTTTTTTTCTCATGTAAACATAGAACAACATGAGTGTTGTGTTATTTTTTGTGAATTTTCAAGGTCCGTTTGGACATTTTTATGCATTAAGTGAGTTTTCAATGCATTTATGTGCATAATTCAAATTTGAACTACATGCACATGCTCCAGTGCATATAAATTGGTTGAAAAATCAAACCTTTGTCCTTGGGTGCATGCTTAGGTCCCATGCAAGAAATGAGAATGAATGTCAAACACCCTGCCACCGTCATTCGGCCGCAAACATTGAGATATCTGGTTTTTAAATTCTAGTCAATCCAAAACTCGTCTGAAATTCATGAAACTTGGCATGCTATCATGGAGCGGCATCAACATGGCGTGGTAAATTTTTTGTCCCATTTGGGGCAGGTTTGGGTATATGCTTCTCACAAACCAAAGCTTCTCACAACAAGCATGATGGTTTCGGTAGGGAACGCCACAACTTTAGGGGCGAAACGATATCCATTGCCTCTTATTTCTTTCAATTTTTTTCTCATTTCAACATAGAACAATAGGAGTGTTGTGTTATTTTTTGTGATTTTTCGAGGTTCATTTGGACATTTTTATGCATTAAGTGAGTTTTCAATGCATTTATGTGCATAATTCAAATTTGAACTACATGCACATGCTCCAGTGCATATAAGTTGGTTGGAAAATCAAATCTTTGTCCTTGGATGCATGCTTAGGTCCCATGCAAGAAATGGAAATGAATGTCAAACACCTTGCCACCGTCACTCGGCCGCAAATATTGAGATACCTGGTTTTTAAATTTTAGAAAATCCAAAACTCGTGTGGAATTCATGAAACTTGGCATGCTATCATGGAGCAGCATCAACATGGCGTGGTAAATTTTTGTCCCATTTGGGGCAAGTTTGGTATATGCTTCTCATAAACCATAGCTTCTCACAACAAGCATGATGGTTTCGATGGGGAACGGCCCAACTTTGGGGGCGAGATGATATCCATTGCCTCTTATTGCTTTCAAATTGTTTCTCGTGTCAACATAGAACAACAGGAGTGTTGTGTTATTTTTTGTGATTTTTCGGGGTTTGTTTGGACATTTTTATGCATTAAGTGAGTTTTCAATGCATTTATGTGCATAATTCAAATTTGAACTACATGCACATGCTCCAGTGCATATAAATTGGTTGAAAAATCAAATCTTTGTCCTTGGGTGCATGCTTAGGTCCCATGCAAGAAATGGGAATGAATGTCAAACATCTTGCCACTGTCACTCGGCCGCAAACATTGAAATACCTGGTTTTTAAATTCTAGTAAATCCAAAACTCGTCTAAAATTCATGAAACTTGGCATGCTATCATGGTGCGGCATCAACATGCCTTCATAAAATTTTTGTCCCATTTTGGGGCAGGTTTGGGTATATGCTTCTCACAAACCAGAGCTTCTCACAACATGCATGTTGGTTTCAGATAGAACACCCGTATGCAAAGTGCGACCTGGATTTGTGCATCTCTTGAACACAAATGGTTCTTTTGGATGACCCATGTGAACCACTTACAAACAATTTGGTGCGATTTGCATCTGTCATATTGGGTATGTTGCAATTTGTCAAACTAGAAACATCAACATTTGTTGATGTAGTAACATTGCCATTTGCCAACCTTGTAACACTGTGATTTGTCAAAATATGAAGCTAAAAATCACTAGCAGTATCTATTTTTTGCAACTAAAATTAAGTAATTAAGCATAGATGGAGGCGAGGAGGTTTGTTCAGCCAAGCGTGCAGCGGGCGGCACTGTACTATTCAATTTGACAACGGGCGGCGCAGTTCCTGATACGGCTTTAATTTAGACGAGGGAGAGGGTAGCGGTTCCCGAAATGTTGAATGGCCAATGATGCATCCTCCTTCAATTAGCATCGTGTGAATGCATGAGGGAAGTAATGGGAGGACCGGGAAAAGAGGCAGCACGATGTGAATGCAACGCAGTTTGTGCTCATATAAAGGTGTCCCTCCATTCCAATGCATCTACCACATCGTACTCACCTAGCTAAGCATTTGCCTAAGCACCTACACTAATAAGAGCAAAAGTGCCCACTCCAGACCCATGGCGGCGATGCGCGCAAGCAGCCAGCGGTTTTGCCAGATGGTCCACGACGTCGGCCTGGGGCATGGCACCGTGGATCGTCTCCATATGGTATCGGCGACTGGCTGGTGGATGGTCGCCGTCGATGCTTGCTATGACTCTCAGTTGGACCAGATGATCATTCGCACCACCAACAGGTTCACCGTCATCAAGAAGCTCGCGGATGACATCGCCTTACTCCTCTAGCCCACGTGCCCGGGCTCCTTATTGCCTGCCACCCTAATCATCCTCCATGGTTGAATACTCTTTCAAGCACTGGTGGCCCTGCGACCGCCCGCCGAGGCCACGAAGAATGTCCACCTGGAGGTCGTGCTCGCCGCGAGGCGCCTCGCCCTGCAAGAAATCGTCGACCTACACACCCATGTGTACGAGCGAATCATGTACATAGGTATCTACAAGGCCAGTGAGGACGCTACGACGTTGGCCTTCTTCAGCCGGCTGGAAGCCTTGGATGCCTTTGCTGAGAAGCACCTTGACCTCGCCACAAAAGCCGCCGCTCCTTAGCCGCTGGTCGGTGGCCCAGCTGGTGCACTAAGTTGAGGAGGAGGAGGTCGTACATTGATGGATGCATCTTTCTTCTTGCCTCCTGTAACCACCACTACGATTGCATCATCATGGCCTTAATTCTTATTTTGCTATTGGATTCTCATTCCAGTCAATACAAACATGTGCGATCCCTTTGCTCAATACATACATGACCGTTCTAGTCTTATTTTGATTGGCTTGAATGAAGGTCTATCCCGCCGTTAGGCGCCGCGGCACGCTCTACTCGCATCCGTTGGCGCGCTCCGCTCGTGTCTGTCGGCGCGCTCGGCTTGTGGACAGCTTTTCCTTGCGTGTTATATATATATATATATATATATATATATATATATATATTGCTCGCCGTTGAGGCGACCATGGAGCGCTCTTCTCGTGTCCCTCCGCGCATGCTCTGCCAACAGTTGGGCGTGCGCACGATCACGTCGGGGGCCCCGTATGCATGCAGTTGCCCCGCGCGCGTTGCCATGCATGCAGTTACGTGCGACACGATGGAGTTACGTGCTGCAAATTAGAACTGACATCAGGGCCTGCCGATATTCCTGGCCGTCCGGCTTCCCCATTAATTCTCACGGCCATTATAACCTTAGCCTCTTCAACCATTTGATCGTGCCCCACAACACAACAAGCACACCCGCGACGACACATAGAGAGGGGATGTCCAGCAGCGCTCCAATGGAGTTCGGTGAGCATAGAGTGGATACCCAAGCGAGGGAGACGGATCTCTTGGTGGAGTACACCATCGACCCGGCCGTGGTGGACGACTACATCAAGAGCGTTGAGCAGTTGCTTGCTGGAGACAAGTACAAGGTGGTCGGCATCGACCTCTAGTACACCGCCGGTCGTCCTGGCATAGATCAATAGGTTGCCGTTGCCCAGTTGTGCGTGCATCATCATGTCCTCATCTACCACTATTGCATGGCCGCAGAGCCTTGCAACCGTTTCAACAGGTTTGTCAACATCACTTACTACAAGTTCGCCATGGTGGAAACCAAAGACGATGTAAATGCGCTCAGTGTTACGGGCTTGGCCTGCAAGAACCTTGTCGAAATCCGTGACCACTACAGGGTCTAGGGCAGCATGAAGAAGGACTCCCTGGTCGAACTCGCCTCGGCCATCATCGGCCCCTACTATGAAAAGATGAAGCAGGATGCCTAGAGAACAAGCCCCCAATCCTCACCCAAGGCCAGGATGCAGCAACTGGATGAACCTCACCTCAGGTTCGCGGCCAAGAGCGTGTACACATGCTATGAGATGCACAGGCAGATCGTTGACATGAGGAAGTACCAAAATCGACGAGCCCGGATTGAGCCACAAGCAGAGCAAGCGTCACAAGAAGTAGATGATGATCAGATGATCGTTTATGCTAGTTAATCATGGATGTAATATATAGTTTACTTTATTGGTGTGTGGAAATGTCATGTGTGTAGTAGCCACCTATGTAATTATGCATGTAATAGCTTACTTTGGTGTGTGCAAATGTCATGGTTGTAGTAGCCACCTATGTAAGTGGATGTTTAATTTGGTTATGCAAGCATGTCCTTATAAGTGTGTGTGTGTGTGTCTATATATATATATACACACACACACACACACATATATATATATATATATATATATATATATATATATGTTCTAGCTCTGTATGCAATCCCATCGCACAACACCCACGTCTTATTAGCAGCAACCGTCTATGTTATTATCAGTCTTCACACACATTTATGATTACAGACATGTTTGCCGCGTATCACACACATCTTGTTAAGTTAAACTATTTCTGTTCTCATGTCTCAACGCAAACAGTTCATCCGAGTGAACCACATGTCGTACATCACACACACCTTCATCTGGCTGACCATTTATTTTGTGTTGTCTAATCACAAATAGTTCATCCGAGTGAACTGTATGATGTATACACTACAAAAAAAGACACATCCTTGACATTTTAGGCCGAACGAAATTTTTTTCTGTCATACATATGACACTTCTATGACGATAATTGTGACAAAACCCGGTATCATCATATATGTGGTGGGCTCCTACTTCTATGACAAAAAATCATGACAGAAAATGGGCTTTTCGTCCTGGGCGGGCCAGAGACGCAGCTGCATGACATTCTTTGGGCCGTCCATGACGGAAAAAACCATGGTAGAAGCGAGGGCGAGGAAAATTTCGGGGAGTTCGCGGTTACAGTGGGAGGTCGGGGCCGAGCGATGCGCGTTTCTCTCGTACATGTACGCGCGTGTGTGCGAGGCGTTGGCTCTAACTAAACCCGAGCGAGGCGTTGGGCTCTAACTGAACCCGAGCGATTGCACTGCAGGCTATGCGTTACTGAACCCGAGCGATCGATCGATGGCTGTTAACTGAACCCGATCGAGCGATTCCTTCGCTACTGCTGCTAACTGAAGCCGATCGATGCTGTCTCTGGGATGAACAGTGAGTGTTGCAGGGGGGGTTGGATGAATAGTGAGCGGTGGCGTTGCCTCTGGATGAACAGGCCCCGTGGTGTGGTGGAGGGCTGGATGAACAGTAGACGGTGGAGGGGTGCCCGTGGAGGGGTGGTTGAACAGGACCCCGTGGTGTGGACGGCTGGATGAACAGTAGACGGTGGAGGGGTGGTTGAACAGTAGCCGGTGGAGTAGCGCGCGGTGGAGGCTGGATGAACAGGAGCCCGTGGAGGCTGGAGCTGGTCAACGGTAGCCCGTGGAGGCTGGAGGAGGTCGACAGTGGAGATGAACAATATCCCGTGGAGTCCCGTTTTGCGGTACGCCACACCCCTCCCAATGAACAGGACCCCCGATTCGGCCGTAGGAGGTCCGTTTCATCCGTTTTGCGGTACGCCACACCCCTCCTAATCAACAGGACCCCCATTTCGACCGTAGGAGGTCCGTTACCTCCGTTTTGCGGTACGCCACACCCCTCCAGATCAACATGACCCCCGTTTCGACCGTAGGAGGTCTGTTTCCTCCGTTCTGCGGTACGCCAGGCCTCGTTTCCATCGCCTGTTCCGTCCAAGCCCTCCCGATGAACACGACCACGCATTTCGTTCCGACCCAGCCGGTTGGCTCCCATGCGTTCCGTTGCCTCCTGATGAACACGACGCATTCCGTTGCCTCCCGATGAACACGACACATTTCGTTGGCTCCCCATGAACACGACGCATTCCGTTGCCTCCCCATGAACACGACGCATTCCGTTGCCTCCCCATGAACACGACAACGACGCCGTTTCTCCGTCCCGACCCAGCCATGTACACGAGCCCTAGCCGTACGTATGCGTGAGTAGGCGTTTGAGACCCTGCCCGTATGTACACATACGTGGCTGTATTTTCTTTCTTGCACCCTGGCCGCTGCACGTACGTGTACATGCTACGTGCACGCCTCTACTACGACACGTGTGCACCTCTACTACCACACGTGCGCGCCTCTACATCGACCAGTATGTACGTACACGTTCGCGACCAAAATGACAACGTTGCGTATGCTTCGACCAGGTGGGTCCCGACTGTCAGGCACTTCCTTGCCTGCAGAGATGTAGCTGGTGGGTCCCAGCAGTCAGGGGGGCGAATCATTTTGTTTTTTTTCCCGGACGCACTTCCTTGCGTGCGAAGGTGTAGCTGCTGGGTCCCAGCAGTCAGGGGGGCGAATCGTTTTTTTTGCCCGGTTGCACTTCCTTGCGTGCGAAGGTGTAGCTGGTGGGTCCCAGCAGTCGGGGGGTGAATCATTTTTTCGGACGCACTTCCTTGCATGCGAAGATGTAGCAGGTGGGTCCCAGCAGTCAGGGGGGCGAATCGTTTTTTTCGGACGCACTTCCTTGCGTGCGAAGATAGCTTGTGGGTCCTAGCAGTCAGGGGGCGAATCATTTTTTTTCACGAAATATGGTGGCCCGTCCGGTGGGTCCCCGCTGTCAGGTGGAGGAATAATTATTTTGCGCCTAATAAGGAGGCACTTCTTTACGGCTGCCGTGGACCCAGCTGTCAGCCTCTTCACATACAGTCCACGTCCGATGGAAGTCGTTCCTTGACCATGTTGACCACGCCGCACCGAGAGCACCAGGGCGGTGGACGACGGCGAGGCCTAGGAAGGGGATGACGCAGAACCGGGGAAGATGCGGCAGTGGATGCACACGTGGAGAGTACGAGGGTTCAGTGGTTCGGCTGCGCTGCTGTCGCCGCAGAATAACAGGGGGTGTGGGTGAGTGGAGGGATGGCCTGGCCAGCAGTGGGAGTAGTAGGGGCGGTGAGGCCTCCGCGGCAGCACATCCGGCCACGGGAGGCAGGAGCAGGCGGCACGACCGGCATTGCTTTGGGCGGCTGGAGCAAGAAGACCAGAGGTTGAAGAAGCACGACGGCCGTTGGATGGACATCGTACGGTCACTGCAGCTAGAATCATTTATATTGACTAAGTTGACAAAGCCCTTGGTACGTCAACTTAGTAGGCCCACAGGTCAGCTTCCGAAATGGTGCGCCCCAGATGTCAGGGGGAGGAATCATTTTTTGGCGGGTGAAGTTAGAATATCCGAGATTGAAGAAGAAGCACGGCATCCGTTGGATGGACATCCAACGACCACTGCTGCTAGAACCGTGTGTTGACTATAAGTTGACAAAGCCTTGCATACGTGTCAACTCTGTTTTTTAGGGGACGCGTCAACTTAGTAAGGCCAGAAGTGTGTGGCAGAGAACTTATAGCCCATTTGAGATTTGTAAGAATGTGTAGCCCATTTTTGAATTCTAATGGAATTTACTACAGCCCATTTACAGTTTGTTAAAAGTACAGCCCATTTCAACCAACCGTTCAAAACAGAATTCAATAAAATTTCCCACATTTTGATGGGATCCGAAATATTTTTATCCCGAAATTTCTAGTCAGATTAAATACAATTTCAATATAAATTTATATTACGTAAAAATCCAACGAAACATTGCGCTCGCAACAATTAATGAAATTAAAATTTTCAATATCCAAAAATAATATTTTATAAAGTAATCACGTGTTTGGTGCATTTTTTATAGTTACTGCCCAGTTTTTATAATTACATCCCATTTATTATTTCTTAAAGCCCATTTTCTTGTTAAGCCTAATGCATCCCTCCTAGGAAAGATTTGCAGCCCAGCGGGGCGGAGAATAACAACTTGACCTTGCCTGGGTATTCCTAAAAAAAGTATAGCTGGGCTAGCCATTTTCAGCTTGAAAAAAATTAATATCTGGGCTGGATATCTGGCCTGGGCTAGACGGGCCACAGCCGCCCAGTTAATACCTGCAGCGATGTTTTCGTTGTTGTTCAGAGGAGAAAAATTAATATCTGGGCTAAACATCGAAAAACTCTGTAGTGCTCACACCTCAAAAACACAAATACTGCTCGAGCTGCTTGGTCCCAGCTGTCGGCCGCTTCTTGTGCAATTCTCTCGTTTATTGACTACTCCCTCCTTTCCGGTTTATAAGGCTCAATTCAAAAATCTCACCAACCAAGGTAGATGATGAGTGGTGGAATATTTTTTGTAGTTTGCAAAAGCACCCAATTAATGCTCTTGTTTTCCTCAAAAAATTATGTTTACGAATGCATTAATTGCAATGCATGCATGCAGAAAGTGCATGCATTGGTTAGTTTTCTCTTAATACTTGCATGTAATGATTTAATGCACCTTGAAGTCTGAACATGTGATGGGGAACAACCTAATTGAGCCTTATAAAATGGAAAAACTAAAATTTTGAGATAAGCCCTATAAACCGGAAAGGAGGGAGTACTACATAGGTTGACAATGGTGTGGGACCGTGATGTCAGGAAACCAGGAGGAAGCAAAATCAATTATAGTTTTATATATATAATAAGGAGGCACTTGCGTACGTGAGGCTATGGACCTGGTGGGTCCCCATTGTCATCCTCTCCAAGTAAAGTCATCTCCTCGCCCGTGCGCGCTTTCCGCCCGAAACAGTCAGCGCCGCCCGCCCCGCTTCCCGGTGCCGGCGATTGCCCCGCCTTCAAATGACACAAGTGTCGTCCGTCCGTCCATATGCCACCCACATTAATGATACGCGGTTGCCGAGGCGGATACTCCGGCGCCACACGTCCGTCCCTCCGCCCGCTCGCCCACCATTGCTATATAAACTGTTGCGCTGGCCATAGCCGCAGTCATCCGCATCCGTTCCCTTTCTCCTGTCCACACCACTACTACCCACCATGGCTTCCTCGCGCTCCAGCGCTCTTCGGGACGGGCGGACAACGTACCACAAGGAGATGGCAGCCATTGCTGCCGACCGGCTGGCCGGCAGGAAGCCGGAGGACAACGACGTCCCAATGGAGAACCTGGTAGTCGACGATCCGGCGCCAACCCCCTCCTCCCTGCCATCCTCACCGGTGCATTGCACCATGACCATCGGTGAGGCTCGTGCCCAATATATGGACAAGGTGAGGCAGATGCGTGAGGAGCAGTTCCGGGAGGGGCAGGCCGACGCCGCCTACAACCACCATCTCCTCCAGGAGCACCTGCAGGCGGAGGAGCAGATTGCCGCGGAGCGGCAGAGCAGGAGGCGCTGCTCGACTCGTACCGCTCCGCTCGCAAGGCCGCCTCGAGCGCTGGCGGTACCGCATTCAGGTGGCGGAGGCTGCGGCCGCCTACAAAGAGGCTAGCAAAGAGGGCGATGAAGCGGGCGAGGCGCTGTTTGGCGAGACCGAGGACGAGGCAGAGGACAATGCCGGCTTCGACGAGTCCCCGCTCCGCTGGCGTCGACGAGGCCCTGCTCCGCCGAGGCCCCGCGGCGCCAACAACGAGGCAGAGGACACCGCCGGCTCCGCCGAGGCCCCGCCCCGCCAACAACGAGGCAGAGGACATCGCCGGCTCAGCCGAGGCCCCACCCTGCCGGCAACTTGGGGGAGGATTTCCACCGCTCTGCTGAGGCGCCACCCGCCGACAACGAGATAGAGGACATCGCCAGCTCCGCCGAGGCCTTGCCCCGCTGCCAACGAGGCCGCGCCACACAGAAAACAAGGAAGAGTAGAACATGGTAGGTCGTCGCCGCTCGGGTCCAAGTAAGGCCACCGCTGCTACCCTCTGGTTGAAGCCAAGCTAGGCGGGTTGAGCATTGACGGCCGGTTAGCTTCTTGGCGGCGACGTGGAGTCGGAGAGCTGCGCTGGAGAAGAACGCTGCTTCTACTTAACTGCTGGTGCAGTTGGCTGACTAACATGTGGGCCCAACAGGCCACATGTCAGTTACGCAGCTGCACCTGTAGTTAAGTCATTGAAGCTTCTGTTCGGCTCAGCGGGACACAGGTGGGTAGCTTCGGTTAATTAATTATACCTCCAGCGCACCCCTTTTTAGTTGAAGAATGTACGAAATGTAATGAAATCCGGCATGTTTATTTGAAATCTGACCGTGTATGAATGAATTTATTTCGATTAGTTCGAATTCCTGTATCACTGGCATTGGATGAACATGCAAAACAATACACACTAGCATTATTCCCAGGGTGATCACCTTGTTTGCAGCAGTTTCACATGTACTCCCTCCAGTCCTTTCTAGTCTGCATACAAGTTTTGTCTGCAGTCAAAGTATCTCTACTTTGACCAATCTTATACAAAAAAGTATGCACTTTCACGATGTGCGAAGTAAAAAGGAATAGAAGGAGTACAAGGAGTTTGAGCAGCTTTTTAGCGTTTCTGTACATTGCAATCAAATACACAGGCCTGGCAATTCATAGAGAACATTCAAAACAATCGATGATTATGCATCTCAGCGACTCACATGTCAGAGGCAATATTTACTTCACTACTAAAGAATAAAGAAAAAATTGATCGACGCTGCTGACAGCAAAGGGCGTCCCATTCAAAATATCAAACGCATGTCTTGCTAAAATCAATGAGCAAAATTTGACAAGGTTGTCCCATTCCAAAATATCATATGCCTATGATTGTGGAATGGGCAGGGTTTGCCATCAGTTCGGACATTGACATGGCACCTCGTGCTAAATAAACTAGCTGTTCTTTTTGTGCAGTTCCTCCAAAATCAACCAAATTCGCGCGTAGCTTGTATGATTTCGCCCTTATATGTTGCAATGCCTTGAACTTATCGGCACCTCCTTTCTTGTGGTGGAAATGAATGATTCGATGTATTCATGAACATTTTGTGCAGTTCCCATTGAAATCAAGCTGAGCACCCCTGTTTGCACAAATACAAAAAAGTGATTAGTATAAAGCAAACTGTACTATGAATTGACAGTTTCAACAGGCACATACATGGTCCATGTAGAGCACACTTTTAGAAAAATGGAACTCACCAGAAAGAATCCTAGAACAACATTGTACTCGTGCATCACAGCAAAAAATGGATTGTCAGTCCTTCTGAGCTGAAGTTAGTTTGGTCTTGTGGGGAGTAATGTAACCATCCTTCAACTGCTCCTTCTGATGAGAAGATAGACATGGCTTCTTCATCCTGGCATAATCGGAACTAGTCACTTCACGTACTCCATATTATTCTTCAGAGGAAGATGATCCTGTTGTGCAAAGACAAGAGTACTACTAAATGCTAGCATCCCTGTTTGCTCGAAAAAAGGAAAGGAAATATTTAAAACAACACAGATGAAGCACTTCTCAAGGACAATACCACTTTTCCATGGCAGTATCTAAACAGTAGCACAACACCAATAGAGATGACAAAGCTCAATCATATGGATGAAATCAGTGGGCGAGTACCAACCTTTGTCAGGAGGCTTATTGTGTAGAGCATACAGATGAAGCACTTCTCCGGAACCATCTGTTGCTATCTACGGTGGTGGCCATGCTTACTATATACTCCTCGATTAGTTTAATGTTTCCAACATCTTCTTGTGCAGTTCCACTAAAATATAAGGTATCTTCAAAGAAGATCCCTGTTTGCACAAGTAGAGATAATTACATATTACATTAAGAGTGGCATCAAATCAGTGGCAAAACAATTGCTCGTTCCAGCCATAGCAATAAATTAAGATACAAAACTATATCATTACTTGTGTCATCACAGTTCCAGTGCTTCATGACAGCACCGGGAGTTGATTTTGTTTTTCTTCCGCTTGTTCTTCCCCTTCATCACTTGTTTCCATAACAGACAAGTTTCGCCTTCAATGTAAGATTTGGTATGTCAATTAGGGAGCACAAGTATAGTACTAAACTTAATTTTCTGATGAAAGTGGCAAAATATAGGCCAGCAGTTGTGAAATATCCTTATCTTACCTCAATGGGATATTACGGTGCACATATAGATTGGAAGTCTTGTCTCCATTTGTGCAGTTCAATAAAATCAAGCAGCATTATCGTACAAGTAGCACAACATATGAAAGCACACTGCAGAATCATGTGAAAGAAGGCTGGTACTGACCTCTCATGATGCGGAATTCAAACAACTCACAAGAAGAAGTTCTAAACCAAATTCGCCTTAACGGATAGGAAGTAAGATCTCCTCTTGTGCAGTTCCACTAAGATCAAGCAATCAAGCAACGTTGTCAGTGTGACATTTTGGTTGAACTGCACAAAACACTCTTGAAACAAAAGTGTTTTGTGCAGTGCAACAAAAGGTCACAATGGCAACGAGATGAAGTAGATAACCCTGTTTACACAGAGGTGCAAAGGAAACAATTAGTGCTCAATAATGGTGGATGACACAAAAGCCAACAAAAAGAAGCAACTACCTTATCTAAACGGGAAAGAAAGCAAGACAGTAGCATTTCTCAAACGGTGGCATTGATTAATATTAACATAGAGATTATATTAACAATAAAATTCGTTAAACATGTAATTTGCTTTTAACTGTGGCATTGCATCAATTTTCTAGCGGCATTATTAGAGGGTGTTTGTTTACAGGGACATTTTGGTGTAGGGACTAAAAAAACTCCATGTCAGTCCCATCTAAACCAAACAGGAGGGACTTTTAGGGACTAAAATTGGGCATTTGGGACTAAAGAAAGAAGACCCCGAGGGAGTCTTTTTGGGACTTTTTCCAACAGTTGCCCCTACCACGCATCACATCTTGTCTGTATAAACGGGAAAAATTAATGTTTTGTGCAAGTATAATGTCCCACAACACCGAATTCACTATGAAAAAATGCTGCAATGCTCCTTCTACAAAATGAACATAAAAAATACGATGCAATTCAGCCGTGTTCATATTTTTTTGTTGGGCATAATCTCCTACTGATTTCATCTAAGTATACTCCTTCCTTTAGTTACCATGACGTCCTCACCCATTTTAGTCGGGAATTAAATCCTTCCTTTTCTAATTTAATATCCCCAACACATTGAAGCATACAGATCCTTCCTTTTAACTATCCTACCTTTTTACCTCAAGTCCTTCCTTTAATTAGCCTCATCTATTTGAAAATTCTATTTATTAAGACCACAATCTTTCTTTTAGTTATTTCATCGGTTTACCCATAATCCTTTTTTAATTAGCCACATCCGTTTAAATTAATTACCCATAATCTTTTTTTAATTAGCCACATCCGTTTAAATATTTTATTTAAGTCCACAATCCTTTCTTTAATTAGCTCATTCGCTTAAACATGTGGGCTATCACTCATATATTTAGAGCGAGTTGGAATTTATTAAATATGAATGACGCATAGGTTGTTGCATCGCAGATCCAGATAGAAGGTCCTGTTTAAATTCCCACAATGTTAATTTATTTTGACCTAATTGTTTTTCTCGGACTCTATGAAGCCCATAAAAGGCCCATGGAAATGAAAATGACTAAACCAAACCAAGAATAACTATTCCTTTTAATAGTTGGGCTGAACCAAACCAAGAATACCTATTCCCTTTAATAGTAGGTATAGACTAGGGGTAACATGGTCTTTTAGCATGTCATTTAATAACCTCTAGTCCATGTTTAGTCCCTAGAACTAAGCAGGTAGGGACTAGGGAGTTTTTAACCAAACAGGGCCTTAGATTAACAACAGCTAATGAGTTGCACGGGACAGTGGACGCACCAGCACCATGTGCATCTACCGATGTACTGTGGTCATGCACAGTCTGTTGCAACAAAGAACAAACAACCAATGAGGATATTTGTGTTGGTCCCAGTTTTGTTATCTTTAGACACCTTTCCCTATGTGAGAGCAGCAAATCTAGTCCTGCTCAAACTCTACAGCCTTGTCCCTTCCTTTCCTTTTTGAACTAGTACTTTCGCCCCTTCCTTTCCTCTTTGAACCACGTCCTAGATTTATGCGATACAACTTTCCCCACTACTTTCCCCCATTCCCTTCCTCTTTGAACCACGTCCTAGGTTCATGCTATACAACTTTCCCCCTTCATTTCCTCTTTGAACCACGTCCTAGATTCATGCTATATACAACTTTTCCAACTAGCTTCCCCAACTCCTTTCCTCTTTGAACCACCTCCTAGATTCATGGTATACATGCAGCTAGAGCAATGCATGTGGAGTAAGTAAATTATACCTTAAGGTTCTTGGGGTGTGGTTCGGTGGGCGACGGGACGGGACGGCGGCGAAGAAGAAGGGGTCGGAGGCCCTCCCGCGCCGTCGCTGGGTGGAAAGTGAACAGCTGCGCCGGTAGTCCCGCACCGATGGTGACAGCGTTAAGCCTCCTTCCCTTCCCGGCGGACGGATCCTGCCGGCTCTTTGAGCAGCAGTGAGGGGAGAGAGAGGCCAACGAAGTCTTTTTTAGATCTGGAGAGGGCAAGAGAGTGTGAAGAGAGCAACTACAAGCGATGAGGCTCCAGCATGTATATATATACTGGAGAGAGAGTGTGAAGCGTGCAAACCCTAGAAAACATTTTGACCAGTCAAAGAATCCTCCTGGCACAAATTATGCTCAAGTGTAGTTATCGAACCCGAGACCTCAAGTTTGATGAGAGAATAGGCTAACCAGCTCCACAACCCTCCCGTTATGTTCAACGAGAGGGAAATAACCTTTTATACATTCCTGCATTCATGTGACAAGCATGGCGTGTGTTTTTTGTGTATGGGAGTCATTGGGATTTCAATCATAATCTTGTCATGTGGCTTTGGTGGTAAGACTATCCACAGTGGTGCAGAAATAATGCAGCCTTACCTCTCTCCATGTAGTACGTTGGGTCCCACAAGTCGCGGGGTGAAATAAACAAATTAATAAGAAAAATTAAAAGCGCCAGCGGTGCTTCTTACCTCACACATCTCGCTACTACTCGAGAACACTGTCCAATTGATCCCTCTGTTCGCTCACATACTATTTTAAGTGAATCCTTATTATAACATGCACAAAAATTTTGGGCACTTGTATTCAACTTAAGTCAATGTGCCACCGTATCTCGTATACTTACTACTCCCTCCGTCTAGGTGTAATAAGTCACGTTAGAAGGTGCAATGGGACCAAGGTGCATGTGTGTGTGTGCGTGCGTGTGTGTGTGTGTGTTTAACATCATGTGTGTGTTAGAGAGAGCGACAGATCGACCTACTCCTACAGAGAGATGTTGTGTAGTGTACGATTTTAGCCGCGAGAGACGGTGCATCCTCTCATTTCCGGGCATGTCCGGTAGGGACATGCGGACAGCTGCCACGCCCGCTCCTAACCTGCCTGGCCCACCCAAAGCCCCTCCATCGCCCGTGGGCGCTTCCCGCCCGAAACGGTCAGCGCCGCTCCAAAGAATCGGTGCCGCATTCATGCCCGGGCAGAGTGGACACGACCTCTCACTGGTGCAAGAGTGATGGTTGCTTCGTCCGTCCAACTTACTGCTGGGTCTATGTGATTTGACGGCTCATTGGTCTTTATTACTGAGGTGGTAGGACTGCTGGATGTCCCACGCTTTCGGCGAAAGGAGGTACTACTACTAGATTACAATTTTCTCCATTCCTATAGCGGAGGCGTGCAAGAGCAGTGAAAACACGCAGGCTTAGTGATTAGATGGCCCACCTCACACTATCATCGTGTGACACCTAACTCTTTACATAGTACTCCCTCCGTTCCTAAATATTACTAGACGAGTCCCCACGCGTTGCTGCGGAACATCAGTATATCTCTCTGCGCAAAATTATTGATCTCATAGAACTAAAATAACTCTATAACTGCATGACAAATGTGGTAGCCAAACTAAATAAACTCCCATCATCATTTAGATCATCCCACATAAGGAAAAAAGATCAGCCAACTCCTACTACATAATGGGATTATATTTTTCTTTTTGACATGTTAATGGGACTTAAAAGCTCACTTACATGCATGCTACCGGTGCATGCTTGCATGCAGACATGTTAATGTGATTTAAAACCCACTCACATGCATGTGCCACAGTATTTCTGCATGCTTGCAAGTGGCTTAGTGCGGAGCCTCTCAACGTCTAGATCAGACGGCTATTATGGACTGATTTACTTCATCCAACGGCTACATCAATTTTGATGATGTGGCTCAAGGAGAGGATAGAGAATTCCTAGTAGTGGGGGAATCTCTACAAAGACTTATATTTAGGAACGGGGGAGACGGCATACTAAGCAAGCTTCTCCTCGTTCTATGAGTTGACGGGACACATCAAAAGTACTCCAGTGTATAGAGCCTTGCCTCTAAGGTAGGCCCCACATGGTTTGCCTCTTTTTTTAACATAACACGTCAAGTCACAATTTGTTTGTTCACCCGTGGTAGAAGATCCTCCCTCCACCAAGTGGACAACCAGTACACGTGCCAAATTACCATGTGGGCTGCCTTTTTTGTACAGAAATGATCTCCACCGTGTACCCGCGCAGGTGTGGTTGCGAAAGAGATGGGAGTACATGCACCGTGCATGCACCTCTTCTCTTCGTGCATGTCCCCCACCTATGTGGGTGTGTGTGAGAGATACAAACTGCGTTTGTGAGTGTTTTTTGTTTTGGGGTGGGGTGGGGTGGGGGTTGATTTCATGAATTATTTGTGGGAATATGTGTCGATGACATCTCAAACAAAATTTTGCATGCAATGTGTGTGAAATGGAGGCCTATCCATATGATACATAGAGGGTCGGGCAATCCACGAAAAGAGAGGGAGGGGTCATAGCTATCGATAGAGTCAAAGAGAGGATCAAGTGGGAGGGTGCGAGATCGATGAAGAGAGCCATCAAAATTGTGTGTGTGTGTGTGTGTGTGTGTGTGTGTGTGTGTGTGTGTGTGTGTGTGCAAGTCAAAGATATAGGGTGACTGGCCTACCGGAACGTTAGAGGGCACATGTCAAGTTTGTGTGTGGCAGGGAGACATGACTAGAGCGCTCAACGTATCGGTGTGTGGGGGGGAGGGGTAGGTAGAGGCCTAACTATAGAGGTAGAACGACTCGTATATGTGTTGAAAAGGAGAGACCCAGCTATGTCTTGAGAGAGATCGGTCGACATCCATACATAACTGAAGGACGGGAAATATGATGGGACAGAGAGAGAGAGGAGAGAGAGAGGGAGGGAGAGGGGTGGAGTGCTGGATGGGTGATGGAGTTGCTTCTCAAAGATGGTGGGAGAGACCTGCTAGACAAACTGAGGGTGGAACTGCAATGTTATCAATAAGAGTGGGGATGTGTTTCTGTGTGTGCCTGTGCGTGATAGATCTGCCGGGATGCATCGATGGATGATGAAGGGGAACCATGTGTTTGGTAAGCAAACCTAACTACATCGGTAGATCAATTATTGTCTGTCGGAGGAAGGGAGAGACACAACTAATGAGGTAGATCGATTGACGTGTGGGTAAAAACGAGTTATAAGGACCTAGCTAGCTATATGTATAGCGAGAGATCGGTCGGTGTACATCCATTTGTTAGAGGCAAATAAGGCCCAGCGAGACGGATAGACAGAGAGAATGGAGCTAGGAGGTGGTGCGAGAGGCCCAACTACTAGCTAGATAGGGGGAGGAGTGTGCGGTTGTGAGATCGATTGTAACATCCCGAATTTTCAATTTGGAATGTTATACATTAGATCATCACTGCGTATCATGTTTAATTTACTTTTGGTTTGATTCTAGAAATTCTACGCAACTCAAGGACCCTCGGAGAGAGTTGGGGATTTCGTTATTTTCATATTTGAGTTTTCTCAAATTTTGAAAATAGGATCAGTTGATTTTATTTATTTTATCTTCAATTATTTTTATTATAAAAATATGAGAGAGGGAATAAAATGACTTTCCCAAAATAAAGAAATATTAAGGATTTAAAAATAAAATCAAATAATATTTTATTTTGGATTTATTTGCTATTTTATTTGAAGTTAGGAAAATGCGCGTTTTTCAAAATTGCATTTAGGCCCCAAATAAATGTTCATCCTGTTCGGCTTGCTTTCAGAGGTCGGGGAAAATTTATTTCGGGATTTTTGGAGTCCGTTTATTATTTCTTTTATTTGATTTTTGGAACCCCGCCAGCGGACAATGCCGCCGCCGCCGGTTTTCCCCGGAAAACCGTTCGGTTTTTCGTTTGGTTTTTCGTCGTTTTTTTTAGATCCTTTTTTTATTAGATCAGTTTATTTCCGGTTTAGTTTATTTAGCGAGCGTTCACTCGTTCATTCGTTTTAACGGACACGTTCACCGTTTAGTTCCAGAAAACGAACGTTCGTTCGTTAATCTGTTCATCGTTTTTCTTTTTCTTGGATTTTCCGCGATTATTTCTGATCGTGATTTCACATCCGATTTTTGTTCTAGTATAACTTTTCGCTCGTTTATCGGAATCAGGCGATTCAAGCGCGTGGAGTTTCGTCTCAAAACCCTCTTTCCGTTTAACTAACTCAAACAAGTTTTTGCTTCTGTAAAATTTGACCTAGATCCAGATTAGTAAATTAAGTTTGTTTCTTTCGCCGTTTGACTTTCGTTGCTTCGTTCGATTTGATTCTTTTTGCAAACCGGAGTTCTTAAGTTGAACTTTTTGGTTAGATCTCTTATTTGAGTTTTACCTGTGCATTAGATGAGTGCTTATTGTATGCTTGTTTGTTTGTGATAGAGTACCCAGAGTGCGCCGCTTGCTACTTCGAATCGCTAGGTTTCGTGGATCATCAGCAAGGCAAGTAACACTTTGATCATACCTCCTACTACCCAGTTTTATTGCATTAGATCAATCCTCAAACATTACATGATTAGGATCTAATTAAATTGTGGGTTTTGGGAAGTAGATGAGGCAGTACCTATTACCTGTTTTATTGTCAAACCTTTGGGCTTACTTCTATGTTTGCTTATATCGCCATGTTATGCTAGTAGACGTGGATTGGGTGAGTGTATCCATGACAGATGTGAGATTGTCAAATTAATGGTTTATTTAAGGTGGCAACTTAAACCCACATCTGGGTGGATTGAGGCACCTGGGTATTCTAGCGATTGCTTGTTTTTCTTTATGGACCGCCACCCAGGCTCAAAGGGATCATGAGATTATTCATACTAGAAACTTCCGTGTGCAGCCACAAGCTACTATGGGCTCTAGCATAGTTGACTAAGTTGTGCGAACTCTTAAAGTGGAAGACTAGCAGATGTAGGGGACGTATGTTGGTACGGTCTACCCGTTCATAAGGTGCTAGCGCTTCTGAAAGACTATGTCTCGGTCATCCGTTTCTCAAACATCATGTAGTGCGAGAAATACCAACGGAGGAGATCGAGTCTTGTGGGGAAAAGTGCGCAAACCTCTGCATAGTGTATAAACTAATCATGGTTAGCCGTGTCCCCGGTTATGGACATCTTGAGTATCTAGTACTTGGATTATCATGTGAATCTCATCATGTTACTCTAATTAATTTTGTTGGGTTTTTAATGATGATGCTTAATTGGGATTGAGAGGGTGTCTACACTCTCAATGTTTGACAACTACCATGATAGTTAAATAAAATTTATTCCTTTGCAGTAGGGAAAAATTGGATTTACGCAAAACTGTAACCATAGAGCTTTCCACCAACCAAATATGCATGTAGTATAGCCTTAATCTTTCATTACTCTCTGTGTGTTACATTGCCAGCATATTCCATGTGCTGGCCCGTTTTTGGGCTGCAACGTTCATGTTGCAGACTTCTCACATGACGAGTAAGGTGCCTTTAGGTCGTGGTTCTATACTCAGTGATGCCGTTGGAGTTGATGGACTCACTTATCTTCCAAGCCTTCCGCTGTTATCGTTATTAGATGGCCTTAAGCCATATTTATTGTAATAAGTTCTCTTTTGAGACATTCGATGTAATAAGTGTGCTATTGCTACTCTGTTATAAATCCTTCAAGTATTGTGCGTGTCAGCATTACTGATCCAGGGATGACACTGAAGCACATAGATTGGACCATTTGAGGTCTGGTCGCTACAAGATGGTATCACAGCACACGCTGACTGTAGGACACGACCACTAAGCTAAAGCCCTAGATCACTACTCACTCTTCTCATTTCTGACTCCTCATCTTTTCTACTCTTTTAGGATGGCGGATGCAAGGAACAAGTTTACACAACCGGATGAAGATACACCCTTTGGACGCCACTTGAAGGAAGTCACTAGATATCTGAACATCGGAGTACCAAGCTTCGCCGGAACCTACAACGCCACTTTACCTAAAGAGGAGCGCTGGATGATTCAAGTTCAAGTTCCAGGAAGGACGTTCATGCGAGTCACTGAGCCCATAGAGTTTTCCTTTGATGCACCAACCTAGAGTCTAGGAAAGAGCATGGCAGCTCACATCGCCATGGGATGTATTGGGGAAGATTACCGCAATGATCTCAAGGATACAATCTATCATATTTGTGGGCGCCGAGATGAGCACTGGGAGATGATCAGCACCAAGAAGCATAGATCAATCGCAACTTTCATCCAGGAGTTAAACCAGCACATTCGACGTCAGGAGAACTAGATGTGCGCAGACATGATAGATCTGAAGAAGGCGAGGACAAGAATCACGGAGCTGGAGGAAGAACTCAAGGCTACACGTGAAGATTATATGGAGGAAATCGAAGTATTAGTGGAGAAGAATGACGACCTGATCAAGAAGATCGGAATATTTATGGGAGACCCTACACCAGTAGAAGAAGACGAAGAACCCAAGGAGATTCGCCCGGAAGACTACATCATCATCGACGACACCGACTCGGACCCAGACGATAATGATGATGACTATGTTGATGAAGCTGGAGCAGATATCATGGAGTCTGCAACCGAAGAATATTTCTAGTAGACCACCACATCAGTAGTAGTATTCCACCATGTAAATATAGTAGTCCGAGCACTTTTGCGATAGTTAGATCGATTGTATGCCCTTGTTTGATTGAATGGAGTGATTTTGTGTGCATTTGCCTCATGTGCATATGGGTAGTGTTTTCTCTCTAGACCTCTCTCTATTGTTAAATCTCATCTTTTCTAAACCCATTAGATGCCTCCGAGACGTGACCCCGGATTTATCTTCCCACCGGAGCTCACACAGTTGATCCAGCAGCAGAATACGTTGATGCGGTTGCTAGTCTAGAATCAGAATCAGGGGAACAACAACAACAACAACCCACCACCACCACCTGCTGATCACTTAACCTGTTTTCTTAGGATGAATCCGCCGGTGTTCTCCAGTAGCACCGAGCCTGTACTAGCAGATGATTGGCTCCGCAAGACAGCAAGGGAGTTGACCACGTCAGGATGCACAGATGCGGAAAAGGTGAAAATTGCCGCACATCAATTGGATGGACCCGCAGCATCATGGCGGGAGAATTTCACAGCCACTTACCCTATCGACACTGTCACATGGGACTAGTTTCAGCAGGCTTTCCGTACTGCCCATGTTTCAGCAGGAGCTATGGCCATGAAGAAGCGTGAGTTTTGCAACTTGCGCCAAGGAGGACGGACAGTTGGCCAGTATGTGGATGACTATAGTAAGCTAGCACGTTATGCCCTAGATGACGTTGCTACGGATGCAGCTAAGCAGGAGAAGTTTCTGGAAGGACTGAATGATGAGTTGAGCATGCAGTTGATGGTAGCAAGCTTCAACAACTACCAGGAGTTCGTAGATCGCGCTCTTATGATTGAAGGGAAGCAGCAGCAGATTAAAAACCGTAAGAGGAAGTATGGACAAGGGAAGTACAATTCTGGAGCGCAGCAGAAGCCGCGTTTTACCCCAAAACCGGGTGGACCTTTTCCGCATACCCATGGGGGAGGAAGTTCGCATAATCATAATGGCCCCAAGAATGGTAATGGGAATGGAGGAAGCAACGGCCAGAACCGTACCAACCCATCAACAGCAGCCAAGAGAGACCTGAGCCAAGTCACTTGCTTTAAGTGTCAGAAGATCGGACATTATGCCAATGAATGTCCTAAATCCCAGAATGGAAACGAGAACATAAGCTCTGGGAAGAAGTCGAACCCTTTCAATCGGGGATAGGTGAACCACGTTAACGTGGAGGAGGTTGAAGCTCAGCCAGATGCAGTAATAAGTAAGTTTTTGGTTAAGTCATTTACTACACTCGTTCTTTTTGATACTGGTGCATCGCATTCATACATCTCAAGGGGATTTGTGGATAAGTATAAACTGCCAACCCAAGCCCTTAGGTCACCCATGTTAGTAACTTCACCTGGAGCAGAGTATATGGCTAGTCTATGGTGTGATCGGTTACCATTAAGGATTGGTAACTATGTATTTCCCTTGGACCTAATAGTATTGGAATCCCAAGGATTGGATGTGATATTAGGCATGTATTGGTTATCGAAGTATGAAGGGAACATTGAATGCGCCAGTAAGTCAATTTTGCTTACAAGGCCAGAAGGAAGAAGAATCAAGTATGTATCCCGGCATGTGCCTAAGAGAACTCAAGTAAATTCCTTAACACGAGTTGTACAGGAGGAAGTACCGGTGGTAAAGGATTTTCCGCATGTATTTCTAGAGGAGTTGCCAGGCATGCCACCGGATAGAGACATTGATTTTTTGATTGAGATTTTGCCAGGCACAGGGCCAATATCTAAGAGACCATACAGGATGCCCGCAAAGGATTTGGAGGAGATTAAGAAGCACATTAAGGAGTTACTGGATAAAGGTTATATTCGCCCAAGTTCTTCACCTTGGGGATCACCAATACTTCTAGTGGAAAAGAAGGATGGTTGTTGATTATCGAGGATTAAATGAAGTAACGATCAAGAACAAGTACCCACTACCAATGATCAATGATCTGTTTGATCGATTGCAAGGAGCTAAGGTATTTTCCAAGATCGATCTGCGATCACGATACCATCAGTTGAAGATTCAAGACCAGGATATACCTAAGACGGCTTTTACCACCAGGTATGGGCTGTATGAGTACACCGTTATGTCATTTGGTTTGACTAACACATCTGCCTATTTTATGAACTTGATGAACAAAGTGTTTATGGAGTTTTTGGATAAGTTCGTCGTAGTGTTCATTAATGATATTCTGGTTTACTCGAAGAATGAAGAGGGGCATAAGGAGCATTTGTGTTTGGTACTTGAGAAGCTCAGGGAACATCAGTTATATGCCAAGTTTAGCAAATGTGAGTTTTGGTTGAAGGAAGTTGGATTCCTCGGAAACGTTATATCAGGAGAAGGTATAGCAGTAGATCCCACCAAGGTGTCACTGTGACAAATTGGGAAGCCTCAACAACAGTTGGAGAAATCCGGAGTTTTCTTGGACTTGCAGGATACTACCGGAGATTCATTGAAAATTTCTCGAAGACTGCGAAGCCTATGACGGAGTTGTTGAAGAAGGATACCAAGTTCAAATGGACTGAGGAATGTGAGGCCAGTTTCCAGGAGTTGAAGAAACGTTTGGTTACAACACCAGTGTTGATTTTGCCGGATCAGAACAAATATTATGAGGTATATTGCGACGCTTCACGTCGAGGACTTGGAGCAATGCTTATGCAGGAGGGAAGAGTTGGTTCATATGCCTCACGACAGCTTAAGCCTCATGAGTTGAATTATGCCAGGCATGATTTGGAGTTAGCAGCCATAGTGCATGCATTGAAGACTTGGAGAGATTTCCTCATTGGAAACCATTGTGAGGTGTACACAGATCACAAGAGTTTGAAGTACATTTTCACACAAAAGGAGCTAAATCTCAGGCAAAGAAGATGGTTAGAGCTCTTCAAGGTTTTTTTCATGAGATTGCATTATCATCCCGGAAAGGCTAACGTAGTAGCCGATGCGCTGAGCTGTAAAAGCCATGTCAACACCCTAATGATGGGAGATTTACCAAAGGAGTTAGCTGAGGACTTCGTGAGCTATGTTTGGAGATAGTTCCGAGGGGCTATGTAGCAGCATTGGAGATTCAGTCTACTTTGATGGATAAGATCAGAGAAGCTCAGAAGACTGACAAGGAGGTTTCCTCTATAAAGGAGAAGATGAGCAAAGGGAAAGTTAAAGGATTTCGTGAGGATGAGCACGATACCCTATGGTTTGAAGACCGTGTTTTTGTGCCCAATGACCCGGAGATCAGGAAGTTAATTCTGCAGGAGGCCCATGATTCACCATATTCGATTCACCTAGGAAATACGAAGCTGTATTTGGATTTGAAGGATACTTTCTGGTGGGCCAGAATGAAGAAGGATATTGCGGAGTATGTAGCAATTTGTGATGTACGTCAGAGAGTAAAGGCAGAGCATCACAAGCCAGCAGGATTGTTACAGCCATTGCCGATACCCGAATGGAAGTGGGATAAGCTAGGCATGGATTTTATTACGGGATTGCCCAGAACTCGTTCAGGCTATGACTCGATTTGGGTTGTAGTCGATCGTTTGACAAAGGTAGCTCATTTCATCCCAGTGAAGACTACCTACACCAGTGCTAAGTTGGCAAAGATATACATGACCAGGATCGTATGTCTACATGGAGTTCCAAGGAGTATTGTATCAGATAGAGGAACCCAGTTTACCTCAAAGTTCTGGAATCAGTTGCATGAAACTTTGGGTACCAGGCTAGAGTTCAGTACAGCTTTTCATCCGCAGATAGATGGACAGACTGAGAGAGTCAATCAGATTTTGGAGGATATGCTAAGAGCTTGCGCGCTAGATTACGGACCTAGTTGGGATGATAATTTGCCATATGCAGAGTTCTCTTACAACAACAGTTATCAATCCAGTTTGAAGATGGCCCCTTTCGAAGCCTTGTACGGAAGGAGGTGCAGGACCCCATTGTCGTGGGATGAAGTTAGAGACCGCCAGTTGTTTGGACCAGATTTAATTAAGGAGTCTGAACAGAAGGTGAAATTGATTCGTGATAGGCTCAAGGTAGCCCAGTCCAGGAAGAAGAGCTACGCAGATTCTAAACGCAAGGAGACATTTTACAAAGTCGGAGACCGAGTTTATCTTCGAGTATCTCCACTTCGAGGAGTTAAGCGTTTTGGAGTTAAGGGAAAGTTAGTGCCACGTTTTGTAGGACCATACAAGGTTTTGGAGCGTATGGGAGAAGTAGCCTACAAGTTGGAATTTCCCGAAGGATTGTCAGGAGTTCACGACGTATTCCACGTTTCCCAGTTGAAGAAGTGCCACACAGAGATGGCTGATATACCGCTGAGAGATACAGTGCCGCTGGAAGCGATTCAGTTGGACAATGATTTGACCTATGAGGAGAAACCAGTCAAGATTCTTGAGTATGCCAGCTGAGTCACCCGCAGCAAGGTTATCAAGTTTGGCAAAGTTCAGTGGAGCCACCACACCGAGGAAGAAGCCACCTGGGAGTGAGAGGAAGATCTGCTGAAGGACCACCCTCACCTATTTTCTAGCCAACCCGAATCTCGAGGGCGAGATTCATCTTGAGGGGGGTAGGTTTGTAACATCCTAAATTTTCAATTTGGAATGTTATACATTAGATCATCACTACATATCATGTTTTATTTTCTTTTGGTTTGATCCTAGAAATTCTACGCAACTCAAGGACCCTCGGAGAGAGTTGGGGATTTCGTTATTTTCGTATTTGAGTTTTCTCAAATTTTGAAAATAGGATCAATTGATTTTATTTATTTTATCTTCAGTTATTTCTATTATAAAAATATGAGAGAGGGAATAAAATGACTTTCCCAAAATAAAGAAATATTTAGGATTTAAAAATAAAATCAAATAAGATTTTATTTTGGATTTATTTGCTATTTTATTTGAAGTTAGGAAAAATGCACGTTTTTCAAAATTGCATTTAGGTCTCAAATAAATAATCATCCTGTTCGGCTTGATTTTAGAAGTCGGGGAAATTTTATTTCGGGATTCTTGGAGTCCGTTTAGTATTTCTTTTATTTGTTTTTCTATGCGTAACTATTTTAAAAAAACGCGCAACCGACTTAGAGCCGGTTTCAGCCCGGACTCTTCGGGCCGGCCTTTATATTGCGCCGCCCCGAGCCCATTAAGCCCCAGCCGCCCGTGCCGCCTAACCCTAACCCTAGCCCCCCGCCGCCGCCGCCCCACGCCGGCTCGCTGCCCGACGCAGCCGCCCCACGCTGCCGCATGCCAGAGCCGCCGCCCCGCCACCGGACCCCGCCGCCGCCGCCGAGGTTGACCCGCCGCCGCCGCCGCCGAGGTTGACCCCCCCCCCCCCCGCTGCCGCCGGTTTTCCCCGGAAAACCATTCGGATTTTCGTTCGGTTTTTCGTCGGTTTTTTTCGATCCGTTTTTTTATTTGATCGGTTTATTTCCGGTTTAGTTTATTGAGCGAGCGTTCGCTCGTTCGTTCGTTTTAACGGACGCGTTCACCGTTTAGTTCTAGAAAACGAACGTTCGTTGTTAATCTGTTCGTCGTTTTTCTTTCTCTCGGATTTTCCGCGATTATTTCTGATCGTGATTTCAGATCCGATTTTCGTTCTAGTATAACTTTTCGCTCGTTTATCAGAATCAGGCAATTCAAGCGCCTGGAGTTTCTTCTTGAAACTCTCTTTCCGTTTAGCCAACTCAAACAAGTTTTTGCTTCTGTAAAATTTGACCTAGATCCAGATTAGTAAAAAAAAGTTTTTTTCTTTCGCCGTTTGACTTTCGTTGCTTCGTTCGATTTGATTCTTTTTGCAAACCGGAGTTCTTAAGTTGAACTTTCTGGTTAGATCCCTTATTTGAGTTTTACCTGTGCATTAGGTGAGTGCTTATTGTATGCTTGTTTGTTTGCGATAGAGTACCCGGAGTGCACCGCTTGCTACTTCGAATCGCTAGGTTTCGCGGATCTTTAGCAAGGCAAGTATCACTTTTATCATACCTCCTACTACCCAGTTTTATTGCATTAGATCAATCCTCAAACATTGCATGATTAGGATCTAATTAAATTGTGGGTTTTGGGAAGTAGATGAGGTAGTACCTATTACCTGTTTTATTATCAAACCTTTGGGAGTTACTTCTACGTTTGCTTATATCGCCATGCTATGCTAGTAGACGTGGATTGGGTGAGTGTATCCATGAAAGATGTGAGATTGTTAAATTAATGGTTTATTTAAGGTGGCAACTTAAACACACATCTGGGTGGATTGAGGCACCTGGGTATTCCAGCGATTGCCTGTTTTTCCTTATGGACCGCCACCTAGGCTCAAAGGGATCATGAGATTATTCATACTAGAAACTTCTGTATGCAGCCACAAGCTACTATGGGTTCTAGCATAGTTGACTAAGTCGTGTGAACTCTTACAGTGGTAGACTAGCAGATGTAGGGGATGTAGGTTTCTATGGTCTACCCGTTTGTAAGGTTCTAGCGCTTCCGAAAGACTATGTCTCGGTCATCCGTTTCTCAAACATCATGTAGTGCGAGAAATCCCAATGGAGGAGATCATGGTTAGCCGTGTCCCCGGTTATGGACATCTTGAGTATCTAGTACTTGTATTATGTGAATCTCATCATGTTACTCTAATTAATTTTGTTGGGTTTTTAATGATGATGCTTAATTGGGATTGAGAGGGTGTCTACACTCTCAATGTTTAACAACTACCATGATAGTTAAATACAATTTATTCTTTGCAGTAGGGGAAAATTGGATTTACGCAAAACTGTAACCATAGAGCTTTCCACCAACCAAATATGCATGTAGTATAGCCTTAATCTTTCATTACTCTCTGTGTGTTACATTGCCAGCATATTCCATGTGCTGACCCGTTTTTGGCTGCAACATTCATGTTGCAGACTTCTCAGACGACGAGTAAGGTGCCTTTAGGTCATGGTTCTATACTCAGTGATGCCGTTGGAGTTGATGGACTTAGTTATCTTCCAAGCCTTTCGTTGTTATCGTTATTAGATGGCCTTAAGCCATATTTACTGTAATAAGTTCTCTTTTGAGACATTCGATGTAATAAGTGTGTGATTGCTACTCTGTTATAAATCCTTCAAGTACTGTGCGTGTCAGCATTACTGATCCAGGGATGACACTGAAGCACAGAGATTGGACCATTTGAGGTTTGGTCGCTACATCGATGAAAAGAGGGACGAGAGTTTACACGTGTGTCTGGCCGTATGAGAGACACGAGGCAAGGACACATAAAGGAGGAGATTGAAGGTGTGTGTGTATGTTGTAGGCAGGCATCGCTGGAGAGGTTTATCGATCGGTGTGTGTCGGAAAGGAGTTGTGGAGACTCTGGGAGAACGACCTAAAGAAAAAAATGAATGTGCCCGGTGGATAGAATGCCGAGGGAGGGGAGGGCGAGGAGGGCGTGTGCATGCACGAGAGAAAGTTAGTGGTAGCTACAAAGGTTAGAGGATTGTGCGGGTGTAAGAGACTAACAAAGATCATAATTTGATATGAAAGCGGATTCATATATTTGAATAGGAGATCATAGTGTTTTAAACATTGCATGCATGAATATAGTGGTGATACACGTGTTGTGCACATGTTATACCATAATGTCATAATGCATGGCGTTTGCAACTCACAGCTAAATGTCGAACAATCTAAACCATACTATACATCAAACAATCTCACATTTTATTTGAATTTGTGATAATGTGTGGCATTTGCAGCTTACAACTAAATATCGAACAATCTAAACAATACTATATATCGAACATTCTCACATTTTATTTGAATTTGTGGTAATGTGTGGTGTTAGCAGCTCACAACTAAATACTTGTAGGCATAGGGGGCGGGGCACCATACATAATGTGATAAACACATTATACATATGAGACATGGTTTAGATTATGAAGATCTTGCTAGATCTAGAAATGTAATGTGATTTGAAATCAAAATAAAGTGGATTCAAAAAATCTAGTTCGAGTTCATATAGTACACATAGTTCATATGTAACTCGAGACTAATCATGTGGTGTGATGTGAAGATAATACACAAACGATGGTTTAACTTGACAATAATGATGATTGTAGATCTTATTAAAACAGAGAAACGAATTCAAATGCTTTGACTTCACAACAATCATTACTATAGATCTTATTCAAATAGAGAAACGAATTCAAATTTAGTTCATATTGAAGCGGTAGTATATACGTTTGGAATGCACTAAAAAGTTTTTTAGTAGTAGGTTGCATGCATTATACACGTAGCGAAATATTTTAATTGAACATAACATGAATTCAAAGTTTTGAATGACATTTGTAGTGCGCATTGATTTGGTACAGTGCATGTTAGGCTTGTCCAGAAATTTCAACCCGCGCCTTGTTAGCCTGAAATATTTAAGATATATCTTTGTATCATTGTGCTCTGACAACTCCCTCCATCTCAACCCGCGCCTTGCTATTCCGAAATTACAACGCGCGTGAAAACCCCCACCTCTTGTGAAATCCCGACATGCGAAATGCCCGTGGTACCCCTGAACCGAAAGAACCGCCTCAAATCAGTGGGGGTACTTTCGTAACTTACCCCACATTTCGGACAAGCGCGTCTCTAAGCCATGGTTCCCCACTGCCATCCCATCCGCCCACCCATTTGTACACCAAGGCCACGAAAACCCGTGACGAAACCCCACACCCTACTCCGTCCGCCACCCAGTCGGAGCCTCTTCCCTAACAATGTCGTCCACATCAACACCTCGACGTCCCTCATCCACCGTACCAGATGAGGATCCGTCGTCGATCTCATCGTCCCGCCGGTTCAGCCACCCTGTCCTCCACCTCGAAGGAGCTGCCCCGACGTTCCCCTCGTCTTTCGCGCCACCTCCATTCCCACACCGCCGTCTTCACCTGCACCACCGGAAGAGCATCATCATCACAGTTTCCTCGGATGAAGCTGCAACCTAATCGGCGCCACCAAATAGGTTGTACACTAGTCACCGCATTTTCTTCTTGATTCGATCTCACGGTGCTGCCGGCACTCGGTCCCGAGCCGACACGGCGCGGCTCCATCCACGGCGGCGTCGCCGGCCACTTCCTCCATGGCGTCGCTCCCTTGGTGGCGACGTCCACATCAGTAGGAGTTGCTGCTGCTTTAGCTCTCGCTCGCGCTGCTGCTCTGCTCTTTCTTTCGGTCCCCTGCCTGGTCTGCTCTTGCTATTGCTCTTGCTCACGCTGCTGCTCTGCTCTTGCTCTTGCTTGGAATGCTGCTCCGATTTAGCTACACTTCAGTCGACTGAATCGACTTTTGGGTTAGTCGATTTTCAGGGGGTGGGAGGGCTCGCCGGGGTGAAGGAAGAACCAGCCGCAGCGGGGAGGGGGGCTCGCCGGAGAGGTACCCCACTATCTATCTTAGGGTTCAGGATGGGGGCGGTGGTCGCCGGCGGTGGCGGGGCATTGGCGGGGCGGTGGCGTGGGGATCGCCGGAGAAAAAGCTCGGCACGGGGGGCCTAGAGGGATGGCAGGGGCAGCGGCGGACCGGCAGTCGGGAGTGTTTTTGGGGCAGGCGAGGCGGTGCACCGCCGACCGCGGGCGGCGGGGGGCTGCTATTTGGCCGGTGGTGGCTGGCGGCTCAGGGGGGTGGAGGTTGAAGATGAACCGCAGGCCCTTGATTTCGTATCCAACGGCTGCAAAATCGACTAACCAAAGATGAAAAAGTCAGTCGACCGACTTGTAGCCTCACCTTGCTAGTGCGTTCAGTTGCAACAGCAAAATTCAGTTTCGACAGCAAAATTCAGTTTCGACAGTTAAGTTCAGTTTCGACAGTTAAGTTCAGTTTCGAAAGTTAAGTTCAGTTTCGACAGTTAAGTTCAGAGATGAGCGGCTGATGTATTTTACATCTAGCACTTCATGGTTATGTATTTTACATCATGTATTGAGATGCTATTAGAATTCCACTCAGGTTAACGTTGTTCGTTGTCTCTCTTGTCCTGCTTCAGCATCGGCGTCGTACAACTCACCGGAGCTTCTCCAACGACGAAACCCTCCATCACAGCGGAGCAGTACCTCGGGCTCCATCTCCAGACGCCTAAGATCTTCTTCCCCTCCTCCGACAACAAAGTCAGCCAGAGCGTCCTCACCGGCCAACCCAATCACGCTGAGATCGACATGGCTTCGCCAAAGAGGTTGTACACTTGTTGCATCTCTTTTTTACTCTACATGTTATATATATTGTCCACTGAGCACACGGATTTGTTCCTTTAGTGTCTCCTTGAAAGAAAAAACGTAGGAATTTTAATTTTCACTAGTCCTCCTTTTCAAATTCCTATTCATGAAGCACAAGACTAAGAGATAGTAGCATAATAGCATTATAACCGTACATTTTCTTGTGGTTTAACTTAATCTCACCATGCTTCTATGCATCCTGTGATCTTCCAATTGTTGTGAATCAAACACCCAGATTGGCAGAAATCCTATGTTTTTAAATTCTCTATTTTGCACGTGCATTCCTATCCTATTCCTGTCTATTTCCTATCCCTGCATTGTTGGAATCCTCCAATTCAAACGAGCCCTTATAGAATTACTTCTCTTATAGATAGTTGTCAAAGAAAACCTTGCGTGGTTTGTCCCTCTCCTGTTGCGTCGCCGTCCACCCCAGCTCAGCTACTCTAACGACAGAAGGGTCCAGCACAACAGGGATCCGGCCTCCAGACTGTCTTTTGCCGCCTCAGATCTTCTTCCCCGCCGCTGGCAGCCATGAAAACTACATTACCATCATCAACCAAGCATATGACCTCGAGGACTACACGGGTCCGCAAGAGAGGTCGCACTCTTTCGTGTCTGCTTACGTTATGCATCACTTAATATTACATGCTACTTTATCGTCCTGTTCACCGATTAGACTCTAAGTCAGCTCCAAACTAATGGTCAAACTTGAGTTTTTAAATGGTTGTTGGGTACATATCGGGGCCGCTTTCAATAGTATCTATCTACTATCTAGTTAATCTCCAGTGTCTACTATGAGTTTCATGTTGGGTGGGAAACAAACAGTAAAGAAGCCATTATCTATATTTTTTAACTGAAGCCATTATCTGCCTACTATTATTGGTTTTGGGTCTATCCACAGGTTGCTACCATCACTCTGAATTTCTGCATGCACTCCTTACATAATCTCTCTATGTTTTATTCCTATGCATGACAGTTATTGTAAACAATGGAACTGAACATGTAGAGCAAAAGAGACGAGCCTTGTGTGGCAATAAAATTTTATGCAGACGTCGCTCCATGGTAGGCGCAAAGGCAGCCCCCCTCCACGCATTTCGGATTGTAATCGACAGGAAGATATCTGTTCTGAGGGGGATTCAGAAGGAGAAGACAACTCCTATTAACCCCCTGAGGTCTTCGCTCTAACTTGGCATGTTGATGTTGGTTATATCATGCATATGGTGTCTTGCATTGCTTACTGTATACATCAAATATGTCACCTGCTTAGTTTAGACATCCTTTGTGCGAATGCCATCTGTTTAGTTTATTCATCGTTTATGTGAATTATGCAACGCCATCTTGTTTAGCCAGGCATCATATATGTGAATTTTGCAATGCCATCCTGCTTAGCCAGTCATCTTATATGTAAATTATATCAGGCCATCCTTTTTTCGTTACATATTACATTTGTCAACAATGTTAGTACATTCAACTGCTCTTCGTGTGCATCAGCCATTTGACACGGTGATGGCAAATTCTGGAGTGAAAACAAGGTCTTCAGAGCAGACTATGCTATCTGACGAAGCGCATATCTCGCTGGTTACGGATAGCTCCTCAGAGGAGGATTCAGAGACAGATGACCAATCCTATTCCCCCCCCCCCGAGGTGTATGCTCTAACTTGGCAGGGTTATGTTCCTCATATCGTGCGTATGGTGTCTCGCATTGCTATGTCATTTGATTAGTTTAGACATGCTTTGTGTGAATGCCACCTGTTCAGTGTCTAATTACCATATATGTGAATTATGCATTGCCATCTTGTTGCAAGACATTATATATGTGAATTATACAATGCTATCTTGTTGCAAAGGCATTATATATGTGAATTATGCAATGCCATGTTGTTTAGCCAATCATCATGTATGTGAATTATATCATGCTATCATTTTTTTGTATTACGTGTTCCATTTGTCGACAACGTTTGTATATTCAACTACTCTTCCTGTGCATCAGCCATTTGAAGCGGTGATGGAAGTATCTGGAGTGAAAACAAGGTATTCAGAGCAGACAATGCTACCTGCTGAAGCAGACATCTTGCTGGTTACAGAGAGCTCCTCAGAGGAGGATTCAGAGACTGATGACCAGTCCTATTTCCCCCCTGAGGTCTATGCTCAAACTTGGCAGGGTTATATTACCCATGTCATGCATGTTGTCTTGCATTGCTTAGTTTTTACATCATATATGGATTGCCATCTGCTTACTTGCTTACTATATAAATCATATATTTGAATTATATCATGCCATCATGTTTACATAGTACATACACATCATCTATCTGAATTATGGCATGGCAACCCATTTAATAAAGACATCATATAGTTATATCATCTCATCCTGTTTAGTGTTTACAGTCATCATATTTTGAATTATGGCATTCTATCCGTGAATGTATGTGAATTATGGCATGCCAACCTATTTAATAAACACATTATATAGTTATGTCATGTCATCCTGTTTACATAGTCTCATATTTTGAACTATGTCTTTCCATCTTTTTTAGTTAGCCATCATAATGTGAAATTGTGTCATGCTATCCTGTTTAGTTAGCCATCATATATGTGAAATTGTGTCATGCTATCATGTTTGGTTAGACAACATAAATATGAATTATTTCATGCCCTCTTTTATTCCCCACTATTCATTGCACCTGTCTATCATACAATGTCTATACTTTCAATTACTTTTCTTGGTTATCAGCCATTTGAATTGGAGAGCGTGATGGCAGTATCTAAGGGAGTAACAGCACGGTATTCAGAAAAGATAGTGCTACCAGTTGATGCAGATAGAACCACGGTTGTACTTTCCCAAGGACCAGATCCACCACACATAACCCAGACTCTTGCAGATTGTACCCCTACCCAGTTGGACAGAGAACCAGCTACACCCCTTCTAACCCAAACCCTGGAAGATAGTAACCCAGTTCGAGTTGACACAACACCGTCTCCACCACAGAGCACCCAGACACAAGAAGTTAGTAAGGGAACTACAGTGCCCAAAGCACGAGGACCACCACTCTGAATCCAAACTCAACACTTAAAGGAGAAGAAGATTTGTTCTCAGGTCAGGTTCTGTAGCTATGGTTCATACTCCTTTGCTCTTGCATTACTGTATTTACTCATACCAACTATTTTCAAATTTGAAGGATGGAATTGAAACTCCAATGGCGCAACAGGTATGTTTTAAACCTGTTTCTTTAATTGGTTGCTGTTGTAACCTGCTCTATGTTGATTTCAGTTTCAATTGAATAAACAGTTATGCTCTCATGTCATGCACATTACAAGTGTTGTCATTGCTCTATAGTTACCCACACTTATATTCTGTCTATTCTGCTTTGTCTTGAACAAATATTATTTGAACTGTGTCTCTATCTTGATTTGGCAACAAAAACTAGAATGATATAGACCATAAAGTGACCATGGTACATAGATATATGTTTGTTTCATGCTGTTATCCTGTCCACTTTACTACTGAACTCATTTACCAAAATGAGTTTCATATACAACATGGTAAACATGTGATGTGTCTGCTTGTTTCTCTTTTAGAATGCGGACAAAATATTGGAGAACAGTACCGCGTTATCCAATGGTAAAGGAAGTAATGCAGATAAGGTTCAAGATAGTGAGACATCCCTGTTGGTCTCCAAGAAAGCTGATAAAAACTATCTTGACGACAGTGAGGGAACCCAAAAGTCCTGTCTTGATGTAGTGTTCGAGTTACTGGCCACTACTGCTGGCACAAGCTCTTCGAACTCGCTGCCTGAATTAGTTCGTCTTCTTGAGTCTCAACTTTAAGTTAAAAGACATCAATCAGATGTGCTGCGACAGGAAGCTGAAGGACTGAGGAAGTCCCTGCAGAATTCAGATGCATATTTTCTGGTGCAACAGCAAGCGCTGGAGGATTTAAGCGCCAAACAAGAGAAAGTTAATAAGTTTGCTAAGCATCTTGCCAGCATTATGGGTACCCAGGATATTGTTTCTTGAGATCTTCTGAAGTGGTTTCAGTTCTGGATTTGTTTTGCTGCGGCGTTTATTTGTGCTGGTCGCCAACTTTGACAACCAGTGTATATGATATGCTGATTTGTTCCCTATATTTGCACTGGTGGCGAACTTTGATGCCCAGTGGATGTAATATGTGTAATAGTCGTGATAGCCTAGCGTTAGTTGCTTGCTTATTTATTTCCTTGTTCTCTTATTTATTTGTTTGCTTGTAGTCATTGTTGTTCTTTTTCCGCGGTTAGCTAGTGACTGCAATAACCTATTTTTTAAAACTAGGCCACAATAACCATGGGCTAATGTTTACTGTAGTGACACTGGGCCTCTTACTGGCCGTAGAAACAATGGGCCTTCTACGGGCCGTAGAAACAATGGGCCTTCTATGGGCCGTAGAAACAATGGGCCTTCCGTGGGCCGTATCATCAATGGGCCTTATACGGGCCGTATGATCGATTGGCCAAACATGGGCCAAATAGACCGCATTATGGCCGTAAACGGGCTAGAGTTGGAATCGTCTATTCATGGGCCGACCATAACGGGCCATCGTTAATAGGTTGTATTTGATGATGCTATGAAAATGGCCCAATGTATTAATGGACCACAAACGGCCTGACTGTAACCACGGGCTAAATTTGGCCCACAAGTATACAATGACAGTAATGGGCCGTAAGTAAATGAATGCTGGAAATGAGCCCAAGAATAAATGGGCTCTGAGAAGGCCGAAAGATAACATGGGCTGGAAACGGCCCAACGGAATAACGGGCCGTTAATGGGTATAAAGTGATACACTGTTCATTACGGGCAGTTTCACCACGGGCTGTTAATGGGTCTAAAGTGATACACTGTTCATTACGGGCCAGTTTCACCACGGGTCGTTAATAGGCCAAGAGTTACATAGGGCCTCATATGGGCTGAAAGACGTCATGGGCCATACATGCGCCAGAAGTGAAAACGAGCTAGAATCATATTGGATGGCCCAGATGACGCTACTGGGCCTAATTCGGATAGGGCATAACGGGCCTTGGGTTAGCGGGATGTAAATGGGCTCTATGCGAACATGCCATTAACAGGCTTTCCATGGGCCGGCCTGCCACCTTTTGACCAAGTCAAACGGGCTAGCCTTTTCACAGGAATGGGCCTCTGTTGGGCCGTGCCACGTGTCGACGTTTCATAGGCGCCTTCCGTCCAATGAGTGGATGACATCTGTCCCAATGATGAGCCGACACGTGTTTCCTCCAGCCAATGATGATTTTACATGTGGAAAATCCCCATTTGTCGGGGCTGTTAACGGGTTATCGGATCCAAAACCCGACCCGATAGCTTAACGGCGTTCCGTTACGGTGGATGCCATGTGTCGGTCAACCTCGACGAAAGCACTTCTGTGACGCGCGATTTATCATCGTGGAAGTGGACACTTCTGTGATGATAATTTTGGTAATGTCATGGAACACTTCTACGACAGCACATGTATGACTATCTTGATTCTGTCATAAAATCGTCATGGATGTACATGCATGACCAAAAACGCGACCTACTGTGACAAACACGTATCATCATGGAAGTGTATTTTTTTGTAGTGATATCGCACACACCTCCATATGGCTGCCCGTTTCTTTTGTTCCTCCTCATCGCAAACAGTTAATTGAACTGAACCGTATGCCCTGCATCGCACACGCAATGAAAATCTGAATCGTGTTTGATGCATCCTCAATCGCAAATGCTTCGCACCTTTTTTGACTGGTTTTTACACCACCGTCTGCGATTATGGCATCGCACACAGTTTCATCGAAGCGTCTTTGATCATAGTGTCGTTAGTAGCATCCTGCAGTAGTGTGGTCCATAAAAAATCTCCGTAAAGTTACGTGGCATTTGGGCTCCGTTTGAAATTGATTTTCTGCGATGTAAAAAACATGGAAAAACAGCAACTGGCACTTGGCACTATGTCAATAGGTTAGTACCAAAAAATGATATAAAATGATTATAAAACATCCAAGATTGATAATATAATAGCATGGAACAATCAAAAATTATAGATACGTTGGAGACGTATCAGCATCCCCAAGCTTAACTCCTACTCGTCCTCGAGAAGTGACAAAAACAGAATTTTTGATGTGGAATGCTGCCTAACATGTCATATCTTATTCTTTCTTTATAGCATGGTCATTTGGACATTTATATAGTTCAAAGAAATAGTATAGTTTTGACATGATATTTTAAATACTCAAGCATATCAACAAGCAACCATGTATTTCAAAATATCAATGCTAAAACAAGTTATCCCTAGCCCATCATGCTCAATCATTGATTCATTCATGAAACACACTCGCATATTAGCTACACCCAATACTCAAGTACGATCATATTGCCTAATAGTTGGTGCTTTTATAAGAGAAGATGGAGACTCAAATTCAAAAATAAAAATTGCATAAAGTAAAAGAGAGGCCCTTCACAGAGGGAAGGGATTTGTAGAGGTGTCAGAGCTCAAACCAAAAAACTTAGAGATAAAAACATTTCGGGAGGTGTATCCATCCCACCAACGAAAATGACTTAGAGTTTGCATTATTTTCTATGCTTAGATATATCATAGGCGGTTCCCCAAATAGAAAATAAAGTTTATTCCTTTTTCCACCATACTCTCACTTTCCATGGCTAGCTGTATCCACAGTTGCCCTCCATACCAACACTTTCCAAGGAATTTATTATTTGACAACATAAAGTAAATTTATTTTTTATTTCAGGATTGGGCATCCCTAATACCTTTGCCTTACTCTCGTGCAATGACAAGTGAATAAACACTCATCGTGAGAATAACACATCTAGCATGGAAAATATTAGCCACCCTCACCGCTCCACGAGCGAAACGAACACACAAAAGAGAAGTTTATTTTGAAAATTAGAGATGGCACATGCAAATTTGCTTAGAACGGAAACATAATACCACATATAGGTAGATATAGTGGACTCATGTGGCAAATTTGGTTTAAAGGTTTTTGGATGCACAAGTAGAGGTCATACTTCGTGCAAAATGAAGGCTAGCAAAAGATTGAGAAGTGACCAACCAAGAAACGAATAATCTCATAAGCGAGCATTAAGCATAATTAACACCGAAGAATGCACCACAAGTAGGATATAATTTCATTGCATAATTATTGACTTTCGTGCTTGCATAGGGAATCACAAACCTTAACACCAATATTCTTACTAAAGCATAATTACTCATCAAGATGACTCACATATCACATCATCATATCTCAAAACTATTACTAAGAATAAAGTTTATTTTGTCCAATGATATTCATGAAAGTTTTTATTATATCCTTCTTGGATACTATCACTTTGGAACTAATTTTCATATGTTGCTTTTCATAAGCTCAAACAAATATAAGTGAAGATCATGAGCATAATATTTCTTTCTCTCAAATTACCTCAAGTGAAGCAAGAAAGAATTTCTTAAAATTTTACCAACTCTCAAATAAATCTAAGTGAAGCAAGAGAGCATTTCTTAAAAAATACTAAAGCACACCGTGCTCAAAAAGATATAAGTGAAGCACTAGAGCAAGTCCATAGCTCATAAAAAATTTAGGTGAAGCATAGAGAGCAATTCTAACAAGTCATGACATAATTTTGGCTCTCTCAAATAAGTGTGTCCAGCAAGGGATCAAGACTTAAAACACAAAAAAACAAGAAAAGACTCATGTCATACAAGACGCTCCAAGAAAAACACATAGTATGTGACAAATAAAAATATAGCTTCGAGTAAAATACCGATGGTCATTTGAAGTAAGAGGGGATGCCACTCGGGGGCATCCCCAAGCTTAGTTGGTTTCTCATTTTTGGTAATAGCTTGCGATGCCGGGGCATCCCCAAGCTTAGGCTCTTCTACTCCTTATTCCTTCATCCATCGGAAGATAACCCAAAACTTGAAAACTTCAACCACACAAAACTTAACGAAACCTTCGTGAGATCCGGTAGTATAAGAAAATAATAAATCACCACTATAAGTGTTATATCAAACCAATTCATATTTTGTTCTTGCATTATATCTACTATATTCCAACTTTTCTATGGCAAAAACTCATCAAAGAAAACCATAGATCCATCAAAATAAGCACAAAACGCAAAGAAAACAGAATCTGTCAAAACAGAACAGTCTGTAGCAATCTGACTATTTCAAATACTTGCCTAACTTCAAAAATTCTAAAGAACTAGGACGACCTGAGAAATTTGTATATATATCTACTTTAGGTGGAATGGGTATTTTATCGCTCTCTGGTTAAAACGGAAATTATTTTCGCGAGCGCAAAAGTTTCTGTTTTTTCACCAAGATCAAACAACTATCACCCAAGAAGATCCTAAAGGATTTACTTGGCACAAACACTAATTAAACATAAAAACACAATCATAATAGTAGAATAATTGTGCTAACACTCAAAAACAGGAAGCAAAAAGCAAAAATAAATTTTATTCATTGGGTTGCCTCCCAACAAGCGCCATAGTTTTACGCCCTTAGCTAGGCATAAAGCAATGATCTATGTTTTGTCATCTTTGGTTCGAGATCCATAAGATGCCCTCATGATTGATTCATATGGTGGCCTAATTATTGTTCTAGGAAAGTGTTCCATACCCTTCCTAAAAGGAAATTGGAACTTAATATTGCCTTCTTTCATATCAACCATGGCACCAATAGTGCGGAAAAACGGTCTACCAAGAATAATTGGACAAGGCGGATTGCAATCAATATCAAGAACAATAAAATCTATGGGCACATAATTTCTATTTGCAAGAATAAGAACATCATTAATTCTTCCCATAGGCTTTTTAATAGTGGAATCCGCCAAGTGCAAATTTAGAGAACATTCTTCAAGATCGGTAAGACCAAGCACATCACATAAAGATTTTGGAATTGTAGAAACACTAGCACCCAAGTCACATAAAGCAAAACACTCATAATTTTTAATCTTGACTTTGAAAGTAGGTTCCCATTCATCGTGCAATTTTCTAGGAATTGTAACTTCTAATTCCATTTTTTCTTCAAAAGCTTTCATCATAGCATCAACAATATGTTTAGTAAAAGCTTTATTTTGTTCATAGGCATGGGGTGAATTTATCATGGATTGCAACAAAGAAATACAATCAATCAAAGAGCAACTATCATAATTAAAGTCTTTGTAATCCAAAAGAGTGGGCACATCACTAGCTAAAGTTTTGACTTCTCCAAACCAACTTTTATGAATTTTCTCACCAAGATTTTCACCCTCCGAATCATTGGGACGCCTTCTACCTAAAGTTGACTCTTCTCCAGTCCCTTTTTCATCAATCTTAAATTTACTAAACAAGGAATCAATATAAGAAACACCAATCATTTTAAGATCTTCATCACTTTTATCCTCTAGTGAGATTGGTTTAGCAGCCATTTGATTAACTAGAGTAGCTTGTGCATCGGATATTTTTCCTAGCAAACTTTCAGCAAAAGCATACTTAGATTGGAGATTGCAAACTTCTCTACTAATATCATCAAGTTGTTTTGTTATAGCATTAAGCACAACAGAGTTTTCCTTAAGTTCTTCGGTAAAATACTTATTATGCTCAAATTGTATAGTCATATATTCCTTAGTACTTTTCTCATTTTCAACAAAAATATTGGGGTAAGGAACCTCATAATATTTTCTCTGAGGCATCATGACTACGCAAACAAGGACACACACAAAAACAGATCCGGCAAGAAAACGGCGAACGGAAAAAGAGGGGTGAGTAAAATGGCAGATTTTTGTGAAGTGGGGGAGAGGAAAATGGGAGGCAAATGGCAAATAATGTAAATTGTGAGGAGATGAGATTTGTGATTAGGAACCTGGTATATGTTGAAGATCCTCCCCAGCAATGGCACCAGAAATATCTTTTGATGTCGCTTGAAGCTATGTCGGTATTTCCCCAAAGAGGAAGGGATGATGCAGCACAACGATGGTAGGTATTTCCCTCAGATATGAAACCAAGGTTATCGAATTAGTAGGAGTAGCAAGCAACACAACGTAAACATCCCCTGCAAATAACAAATACTCGCAACCCGACGTGTAAAAGGAGTTGTCAATCCCTTTCGGGTAACAATGCCAGAAATTGGCAAACGGACGTCAGCGAGTTGTAAATATTGATAGATCGAACGCCAAATAAAATAAATTGCAGAAAGGTATTTTTGTATTTTTGGTTTAGTAGATATGAAAATAAAAGGCAAATAAAATAGATCGCAAAGGCAAATATATGAGAAAGAGACCCGGGGGCCGTTGGTTTCACTAGTGACTTCTCTCAAGAAAAATAGCAAACAGTGGGTGAACAAATTACTGTTGGGCATTTGATAGAACTTCAAATACTCATGACGATATCCAGGCAATGATCATTACATAGGTATCACGTCCAAGATTAGTAGACCGACTCCTGCTGCATCTACTACTATTACTCCACACATCGACCGCTATACAACATGCATCTAGTGTATTAAGTTCATGGAGAAATGGAGTAATGCAATAAGAACGATGACATGATGTAGACAAGATCTGTCTATGTAGATATAGACCCCATCATTTTATCCTTAGTAGCAACGATACATACGGGTCGATTCCCCTTCTGTCACTGGGATCAAGCACCGTAAGATCGAACCCACTACAAAACATGTCTTCCCATTGCAAGGTAAATAGATCAAGTTGGCCGAACAAAACCCAAATATCGGAGGAGAAATACGAGGCTATAAGCAGTCATGCATAAAAGAGATCAAAGAAACTCAAATACTTTCATGGATATAAAAAGATAGATCTGATCATAAACTCAAAGTTCATCAATCCCAACAAACACACCGCAAAAAGAGTTACATCATATGGATCTCCAAGAGACCATTGTATTAAGAATCAAGAGAGAGAGAGAGAGATAGAGAGAGAGGAAGCCATCTAGCTACTAACTACGAACCCGATGGTCTACAAAGAACTACTCACGCATCATCGGAGAGGCACCAATGGAGGTGGTGAACCCCATCCGAGATGGTGTCTAGATTGGATCTGGTGGTTCTGGACTCCGCAGCGGCTGGATGAATATTTTGTAGACTCCCCTAGGGTTTCTGGAATATTGGGGTATTTATAGAGAAAAGAGGCGATCCGGGGGCACCCGAGGTGGGCACAACCCACCAGGGTGCGCCTGGGCCTCCTGGCGCGCCCTGGTGGGTTGTGCTCTCCTCGGAGCACCCCCAGGCATAGCCAGGGCCCTTTATGTTCCTTCTGGTCCATAAAAAATCTCTGTAAAGTTTCGTGGCATTTGGGCTCCGTTTGATATTGATTTTCTGCGATGTAAAAAACATGGGAAAAAACAGCAACTGGCACTTGGCACTATGTCAATAGGTTAGTACCAAAAAATGATACATAATGACTATAAAATGATTATAAAACATCCAAGATTGATAATATAAAAGCTAGAACAATCAAAAATTATAGATAGATTGGAGATGTATCACTATCCTCTGAATCCTCGTGATTGGCAAGTTCGTCGGGGTTGAATTGACCCTCTTCCCTCTCATCCTGCTCGAACGAAGGCTCAACGGGCTAGTCGGGGTCTTCGGCGTTGTCCAGAGTGTCATTATCTCCGGTGCCGGTATTGCTTTCCCCTCCCCAACGCAATCGAGAGCGGCGCCGCTGACGCCGGCGTTTTGGTGGTTCATCGACGGGCTTATCCTCGTCTGGGTCTTGAGTGCCATCGTCATCCTTCTTCTCAAGCGTGTCCAACATGTATACATTGTAGGTAGAAGTGGTCGTCTGACGCCAAGTGATGGGTGGGTTTTGACCTGGTTCGGCTTCGACATCGTCGTCCATGCCATCGATGTCTTCGAAGGCGTAGTCTAGCATGTCGGGTAGATCCTCGACAGTGGTTATGAAGTGGGAGGTGGGTGGGACATAAAAATCCCTACTCTGAGCCCCAGTTTAGGCTGGGCGTAGTTTGGAGGTGATACTTCCGTGATGGCGAGCAATTTTATTAAGTCCAGTGTTTCGTTTAAGAACGAGAGCTGGACAGGCGTCTGAAGATCTGCGGGGCTAGGCTCGGCGATAACCACCTGACCAAGCTGGAAGGACGCTGACCTCGAGAGTTCGGAGTTGGTGTCCAGAGGCGAGTCCGTCTTCTCGATAAGGGGGGAGTCCCGTATGACTCCGTGTCCGCCGATGGCATGGTCGCATCTGGGTCTCCGGCTAGGGGCTCCATGATGGGAGAGAGTCCGGCAGGGTTCACCCTCCTGTCTTGGGACGAATTGGCCCGCCCCAGATCTAAGGCCGAGGCAGACACGAATGTCGACCCCTGGACGGGATCTGATAGTAGATCCAAAGGGCCTCCTTTGTGTGGGTGGGGAGCAGCGGCCGAGGCCATGAACCCCTCAAAGATGAGGTCTCCTCGGATATCGGCAATGTAGTTCAAACTTCCAAACCTGATCTGGTGACCAGGGGCATAGTTGTCGACCTGTTCAAGGTGATCGGTCGAGTTGGCATGTAGCACGAAGCCACCAAACACAAAGAGTTGACCAGGGAGAAAGGTCTCCCCAGAAACAACATCATCGTCGATGACGAGGCGAGCCATCAATTCTTCTGTCGACAACACAACGGAACTCTCAATGAAAGCACCAATGTCGGTGTCAAAACCGGCAGATCTCGGGTAGGGGGTCCCAAGTTATGCGTCTGAGGATCGATGGTAACGAGGAACAATAGGGAAACGAAGTTTACCCAGGTTCGGACCATCTTAAAGGAGGTAAAACCCTACGTCCTGCTTGATTATATTCAGTGTGTGTATAAGGCTTACAAGAGTTGATCTACCTCGAGATCGTAATGGCTAAACTCTAGTTGCCTAGCCTATCAATCCTTCCCCCTTTCTATGGACCTAACACTTCAGTTTATATACACCGAAGGGGCCTAGGGTTGTATAGAGTCCGCTTGCAGAGGAAGGAAATAGAACACTCAGACACCAAACTTGCCGTCCACACACATATGAGTCCTACCCGGACTCGGTGGATAATCTTCGTCTTCATGGCCAATCAGTCCAGCCCATATCAAATAGACCGGACACCCAAGGACCCCCTAATCCAGGACTCCCTCAGTTCTCTTACTACAAGGATTTGACTTGCACATCATTGATAGAAAAAGGAGCGAGAACCTTGTAGCTGATAACTTGTCTAGGTTAGAAAATATTCTTGATGACCCACAACCTATTAATGATAGTTTTCCTGATGAGCAATTAGCTGCAATAAATGTCTCTAATAACAGTACTTGGTATGCTGACTATGCTAATTATATTGTTGCTAAATATATACCACCTAGCTTCACTTACCAACAAAAGAAAAAAATCTTCTATGATTTAAGACATTACTTTTGGGACGACCCACATTTTAATAAAGAAGATAGATGGTATTATTCGACAATGTGTACCTAAGCATGAACACGGAAAAATCCTACAAAAATGTCACTCTGAAGCTTACGGAGGGCATCGTGCGGGAGACAGAACTGCTCACAAGGTATTGCAATCTGGTTTTTATTGGCTTACTCTCTTCAAGGATGCCCTTAAGTTTGTTTTATCTTGTCATGAATGTCAAAGAATTGGTAATATTGGTAAGCGTCAGGAAATGCCTAAGAATTATTCTCTTGCTGTTGAACCATTTGATGTCTGGGGTTTCAATTACATGGGACCTTTTCCTTCCTCTAATGGGTATACACATATTTTGGTTGCTGTTGATTACGTTACTAAGTGGGTAGAAGCTATTCCAACTAGTAGTGCTGATCACAACACCTCTATTAAAATGCTTAAGGAAGTTATTTTCCCAAGGTTTGGAGTCCCTAGATATTTAATGACTAATGGTGGTTCACATTTTATTCATGGTGCTTTCCGTAAAATGCTTGCTAAGTATGATGTTAACCATAGAATTGCATCCCCCTATCATCCTTAGTCTAGTGGTCAAGTTGAACTTAGCAATAGATAAATAAAATTAACTTTACAAAAAACTGTCAATAGGTCCCGAAAGAATTGGTCTAAGAAATTAGACGATGCACTTTGGGCTTACCGAACATCATATAAAAATCCCATGGGTATGTCTCCTTACAAAATGGTTTATGGAAAAGCTTGTCATTTGCCTCTTGAGTTAGAACATAAAGCATATTGGGCAATTAAAGAACTCAACTATGATTTCAAACTTGCCGGTGAAAAGAGGTTATTTTATATTAGCTCACTAGATGAATGGAGAACCCAGGCTTATGAAAATGCCAAGTTATTTAAAGAAAAAGTCAAAATATGGCATGATAAAAGAATCCAAAAGCGTGAGTTCAAAGTTGGAGAATATGTTCAGTTGTAAAACTCTCGTTTCAGATTTTGTGCAGGGAAACTTCCCCAAATGAGAAGGACCTTATGTTATCGAAGAAGATTATCGATCTGGAGCCAATAAAATAAATAACTCCGAAGGTTTTAACTCGAAGGTTGTCAACAGGCAAATAATAAAACAATGTATCTTAGGTGTTGGAAATATGCCCTAGAGGCAATAATAAAATGGTTATTACTATATTTCCTTGTTCATGATAATTGTCTATTGTTCATGCTATAATTGTGTTATCCGGAAATCGTAATACATGTGTGAATACATAGACCACAACATGTCCCTAGTGACCTTCTAGTTGACTAGCTCATTGATAAATAGATGGTTACGGTTTCCTAACCATGGACATTGGATGTCATTGATAATGGGATCACATCATTAGGAGAATGATGTGATAGACAAGACCCAATCCTAAGCATAGCACAAGATTGTGTAGTTCGTCTGCTAAAGCTTTTCTAATGCCAAGTATCTTTTTCCTTAGACTCCCGAATACCATAGGAGTACTTTGGGTGTGCCAAACGTCACAACGTAACTGGGTGGCTATAAAGGTACACTGCGGGTATCCCCGAAAGTATCTGTTGGGTTGGCACGAATCGAGACTGGGATTTGTCACTCCGTCAGACATCATCATAATGAGCTCAGTGTGATCAAGGAGTTGATCAAGGGATGATGTGTTATGGAACGAGTAAAGAGATTTGCCGTAACGAGATTGAACAAGGTATCGGTATACTGACGATCGAATCTCGGGCAAGTGCTATACCGGTAGACAAAGGGAATCGTATATGGGATTGATTGAATCCTTGACATCGTGGTTCATCTGATGAGATCATCATGGAGCATGTGGGAGCCAACATGCGTATCCAGATCCCATTGTTGGCTATTGACCGGAGAGATGTCTCGGTCATGTCTGCATGATTCCCGAACCCGTAGGGTCTGCACACTTAAGGTTCGATGACGCTAGGGTTATAGGGAAAAGATGTACGTGGTTACCGAATGTTGTTCGGAGTCCCAGATGAGATCTTGGACCTCACGAGGAGTTCCGGAATGGTCCGGAGGTAAATATTTATATATGGGAAGTCCAGTTTCAGTCACCGGAAAGGTTTCGGGGTTTATCGGTATTGTACCGGGACCACCGAAGGGGTTCTGGGGGTCCATCGGGAGGGTCCACCTGCCCCGAAGGACCTAATGGGTTGTAGTTGGGTGGGAACCAACCCCTTAGTGGGCTAGTGCGCCCCCAAGGGCCCAAGGCGCCTAGGGTTGGAAAGCTAGGGGGCCGCTGACCCCTCGGGGGGCGGGCGCCCCCCTAGTTGGAAACCCTAAGGGGGCCGCCACCCCTCCTCTAGATGGATCTAGGGGGCCGGCCCCCTCTCCCCTTCCCCCCATAAATAGTGGGGGGTGGGAGGGCAACCGCACCCCTTCTCCTGGCGCAACCCTCCCCCTTCCTACACCTTCTCCTCCTCCGTAGCGCTTAGCGAAGCTCCGCCGGAGTACCACGAGGTCCACCGCCACCACGCCGTCGTGCTGCCGGAGCTCTCCGTCAAACTTCTCCTCCCCCCTTGCTGGATCAAGAAGGAGGAGACGTCCCCGGGCTGTACATGTGTTGAACGTGGAGGCACCGTCGTTCGGCGCTTAGATCAGAATCAACCGCAATCTGAATCGCTACGAGTACGACTCCTTCATCTGCGTTCTTGTAACGCTTCCACATCACGATCTTCAAGGGTATGAATATGTACTCCCCTATCTCTTGTTGTTAGTCTCTCCATAGATTGATCTTGGTGATGCGTACAATTTTTTTAATTTCTGCAATCATCCCCAACAGTGGTATCAGAGCTAGGTCTATGCGTAGTTTCTATGCACGAGTAGAACACAAATTGTCGTGGGCGTCGATTTTTCCAATTTACTTGTCGTTACTAGTCTTACCTTGAATCGGCGGCATCGTTGGATGAAGCGGCCCGGACCGACCTTACACTTACGCTTACGCGAGACAGGTTCCACCGACTGACATGCACTAGTTGCATAAGGTGGCTAGCGGGTGTCTATCTCTCCCACTTTAGTCGGATCGGATTCGATGAAAAGGGTCCTTATGAAGGGTAAATAGAAATTGGCATATCACGTTGTGGTTTTGGCGTAGGTAAGAAACGTTCTTGCTAGAAACCTATAGCAGCCACGTAAAAATTTGCAACAACAATTAGAGGACGTCTAACTTGTTCTTGCAGCATATGCCGTGTGATGTGATATGGCCAAAAGGATGTTATTAATGATATATGTGATGTATGAGATTGATCATGTTCTTGTAATAGGAATCACGACTTGCATGTCGATGAGTATGACAACCGGCAGGAGCAATAGGAGTTGTCTTAATTTATTGTATGACCTGCGTGTCAATGAAAACGCCATGTAATTACTTTACTTTATTGCTAACCGTTAGCTATATTAGTAGAAGTAATAGTTGGCGAGACAACTTCATGAAGACACGATGATGGAGATCATGGTGATGGATATACATGGTGTCATGCCGGTGACGATGATGATCATGGCGCCCCGAAGATGGAGATCAAAAGGAGCAAAATGATATTGGCCATATCATGTCACTATTTGATTGCATATGATGTTTATCATGTTTTTACATCTTATTTGCTTAGAACGACAGTAGCATAAATAAGATGATCCCTCATTAAAATATCAAGAATTGTGTTCCCCCTAACTGTGCATCGTTGCTAGGGTCCGTTGTTCCGAAGCACCATGTGATGATCGGGTGTGATTGGTTCTAACGTTCGCATACAACGGGTGTAAGCCATATTTACACATGCTACACTTAGGTTGACTTGACGAGCCTAGCATGTACAGACATGGCCTCGGAACACGGAAGACCGAAAGGTCGAACATGAGTCGTATAGAAGATACGATCAACACGAAGATGTTCACCGATGATGACTAGTCCGTCTCATGTGATGATCAGACACGGCCTGGTTGACTCGGATCATGTATCACTTAGATGACTAGAGGGATGTCTATCTGAGTGGGAGTTCATTAAATAATTTGATTAGATGAACTTAATTATCATGAACATAGTCTAAAATTTGCAATATATCTTGTAGATTAAATGGCCCACGCTAATGTTGCCCTCGACTTCAACGCGTTCCTAGAGAAAACCAAGCTGAAAGACGATGGTAGCAACTACACGGACTGGGTCCGTAACCTAAGGATTATCCTCATAGCTGCCAAGAAAGCATATGTCCTTGAAGCACCACTAGGTGATGCACCTGTTTTCCTAGCAACTCAAGACGTTATGAACGCCTGGCAGTCGCATAGTGATGATTACTCCCTGGTTTAGTGCGGTATGCTTTACAACTTAGAACCGGGGCTCCAAAAGCGTTTTGAGCATCACGGAGCATATGAGATGTTCTAAGAGCTGAAAATGGTTTTCCAAGCTCATGCCCGGGTCGAGAGATATGAAGTCTCCGACAAGTTCTACAGTTGTAAGATGGAGGATAATAGTTCTGTCAGCGAGCACATACTCAAAATGTCTAGGTTGCACAACCGCTTATCTCAGCTGGGAGTTAATCTCCCGGATGATGCGGTCATTGACAGAATCCTTCAGTCGCTCCCACCTAGCTACAAGAGCTTTGTGATGAACTTCAATATGCAGGGGATGGAAAAGACCATTCCTGAGGTATATTCAATGCTAAAATCAGCGGAGGTGGAGATCAAAAAGGAACATCAAGTGTTGATGGTGAATAAAACCACTAAGTTCAAGAAAGGCAAGGGTAAGAAGAACTTCAAGAAGGATGGCAAGGGAGTTGCCGCGCCCGGTAAGCCAGTTGCTGGGAAGAAGCCAAAGCATGGACCCAAGCCTGAGACTGAGTGCTTTTATTGCAAGGAAAACGGTCACTGGAAGCGGAACTGCCCCAAGTACTTAGCGGATAAGAAGGCCGGCAATACCAAAGATATATATGATATACATGTTATTGATCTGTACCTTACCAGCACTCGTAGTAGCTCCTGGGTATTTGATACCGGTGTGGTTGCTCATATTTGTAACTCAAAACAGGAGCTACGGAATAAGTGGAGACTGGCGAAGGACGAGGTGATGATGCGCGTCAGGAATGGTTCCAAGGTCGATGTGATCGCCGTCGGCACGCTGCCTCTACATTTACCTACAGGATTAGTTTTAAACATCAATAATTGTTATTTAGTGCCAGCTTTGAGCATGAACATTGTATCTGGATCTCGTTTAATGCGAGATGGCTACTCATTTAAATCCGAGAATAATGGTTGTTCCATTTATATGAGAGATATGTTTTATGGTCATGCCCCACTGGTCAATGGTTTATTCTTGTTTAATCTCGAACATGATGTTACACAACTTCATAGTGTGAATACCAAGAAGTGTAAGGTTGATAATGATAGTCCCACATACTTGTGGCACTGCCGCCTTGGTCACATTGGTGTCAAACGCATGAAGAAACTCCATGCAGATGGACTTTTGAAGTCTCTTGATTATGAATCATTTGACACGTGCGAGCCATGCCTCATGGGTAAAATGACCAAGACTCCCTTCTCCGGAACAATGGAGCGAGCAACCAACTTACTGGAAATCATTCATACTGATGTGTGCGGTCCAATGAGCGTTGAGGCTCGCGGTGGCTATCGTTATGTTCTCGCCCCCACCGATAACTTGAGTAGATATGGGTATGTCTACTTAATGAAACACAAGTCTAAGACCTTTGAAAAGTTCAAGGAATTTCAGAATGAGGTTGAGAATCAACATGACAGGAAAATAAATTTCTTACGATTACATCATGGGGGGGAATATTTGAGTCACGAATTTGGCACGCACTTAAGGAAATGTGGAATTGTTTCACAACTCACGCCACCTAGAACACCTCAGCGTAATGGTGTGTCTGAATGTCGTAATCGCACTCTATTAGATATGGTGCGATCTATGATGTCTCTTACCGATCTACCACTATCATTTTGGGGTTATGCTTTAGAGACTGCCGCATTCACTTTAAATAGGGCTCCGTCGAAATCCGTTGAGACGACACTGTATGAATTGTGGTTTGGAAAGAAACCTAAGCTGTCATTTCTGAAAGTTTGGGGATGCGATGCTTATGTCAAGAAACTTCAACCTGAAAAGCTCAAACCCAAGTCGGAAAAATGCGTCTTCATAGGATATCCTAAGGAAACTATTGGGTATACCTTCTACCTCAGATCCGAAGGCAAGATCTTTGTTTCCAAGAATGGATCCTTTCTAGAGAAAGAGTTTCTCTCGAAAGAAGCAAGTGGGAGGAAAGTAGAACTTGATGAAGTACTGCCTCTTGAACCGGAAAGTAGCGCAGCTCAAGAAAATGTTTCTGTTGTGCCTGCACCGACTAGAGAGGAAGTTAATGATGATGATCAAGGAACTTCGGATCAAGTTACTACTGAACTTCGTAGGTCCACAAGGACACGTTCCACACCAGAATGTTATGGCAACCCTGTCCTAGAAATAATGTTGTTAGACAACGGTGAACCTTCGAACTATGAAGAAGCGATGGCGGGCCCACATTCCATCAAATGGCTTGAAGCCATGAAATCCGAGATAGGATCCATGTATGAAAACAAAGTATGGACTTTGACAGACTTGCCCGATGATCGGCGAGCCATAGAAAATAAATGGATCTTGAAGAAGAAGACGGACGCGGATGGAAATGTGACCATCTATAAAGCTTGGCTTGTCGCTAAGGGTTATCGACAAGTTCAAGGGGTTGACTACGATGAGACCTTCTCACCCGTAGCGAAGCTGAAGTCCGTCTGAATCATGTTAGCAATTGCCGCATTCTATGATTATGAGATATGGCAAATGGACGTAAAACGACATTCCTTAATGGTTTCCTTAAGGAAGAATTGTATATGATGCAACCAGAAGGTTTTGTCGATCCTAAGAATGCTGACAAGGTATGCAAGCTCCAGCGCTCAATCTATGGGCTGGTGCAAGCATCCCGGAGTTGGAACATTCGCTTTGATGAGATGGTCAAAGCTTTTAGGTTTACGCAGATTTATGGAGAAGCCTGTGTTTATAAGAAAGTGAGTGGGAGCTCTGTAGCATTTCTCATATCATATGTGGATGACGTACTATTGATGGGAAATGATATAGAACTCTTGGAAAGCATAAAGGCCTACTTGAATAAGTGTTTTTCAATGAAGGACCTTGGAGAAGCTGCTTATATATTAGGCATCAAGATCTATAGAGATGGATCGAGACGCCTCATTGGTCTTTCACAAAGCACGTACCTTGACAAGATATTGAAGAAGTTCAATATGGATCAGTCCAAGAACGGGTTCTTGCCTGTATTGCAAGGTGTGAGATTGAGCATGACTCAATGCCCGACCACGGCAGAAGATAGAGAAAAGATGAGTGTCATCCCCTATGCCTCGGCCGTAGGGTCTATTATGTATGCCATGCTGTGTACCAAACCTTATGTAAACCTTTCCGTAAGTTTGGTAGGAAGGTACCAAAGTAATCCCATCATGGAACACTGGACAGCGGTCAAGAATACCCTGAAGTACCTGAAAAGGACTAAGGATATGTTTCTCGTTTATGGAGGTGACAAAGAGCTCGTCGTAAAGGGTTACGTTGATGCTAGCTTCGACACAGATCTGGTTGACTCCAAGTCACAAACCGAACACGTGTATTTTGAATGGTGGGGCAGTCAGCTGGTGCAGTTGCAAGCAAAGCGTCGTGGCGGGATCTACATGTGAAGCGGAGTACACGGCAGCCTCAGAGGCAGCACATGAAGAAATCCGGACGAAGGAGTTCATTACCAACCTAGGAGTTATTCCCAATGCGTCGAGCCCGATGACTCTCTTCTGTGACAACACTGGAGCTATTGCCCTTGCCAAGGAGCCCGGGTTACACAAGAAGACCAGGCATATCAAGCATCGCTTCAACTCCATTCATGAAAATGTTCAAGATGGAGACATAGAGATTTGTAAAGTGCATACGGACCTGAATGTCGCAGATCCTTTGACTAAACCTCTTCCACGTGCAAAACATGATCAACACCAGAACTCTATGGGTGTTCGATTCATCACAATGTAACTAGGTTATTAACTCTAGTGCAAGTGGGAGACTATTTGAAATATGCCCTAGAGGCAATAATAAAATGGTTATTATTATATTTCCTTGTTCATGATAATTGTCTATTGTTCATGCTATAATTGTGTTATCCGGAAATCGTAATACATGTGTGAATACATAGACCACGACATGTCCCTAGTGAGCCTCTAGTTGACTAGCTCGTTGATCAATAGATGGTTATGGTTTCCTAACCATGGACATTGGATGTCATTGATAATGGGATCACATCATTAGGAGAATGATGTGATGGACAAGACCCAATCCTAAGCATAGCACAAGATCGTGTAGTTCATCTGCTAAAGCTTTTCTAATGTCAAGTATCTTTTCCTTAGACCATGAGATTGTGCAACTCCCGGATACCGTAGGAGTACTTTGGGTGTGCCAAACGTCACAACGTAACTGGGTGGCTATAAAGGTACATTGCGGGTATCCCCGAAAGTATCTATTGGGTTGGCATGAATCGAGACTAGGATTTGTCACTCCGTATGATGGAGAGCTATCTCTGGGCCCACTCGATAGGACATCATCATAATGAGCTCAGTGTGATCAAGGAGTTGATCATGGGATGATGTGTTACAGAACGAGTAAAGAGATTTGCCGTAACGAGATTGAACAAGGTATCTGTATATCGACGATCGAATCTCGGGCAAGTGCTATACCAGTAGACAAAGGGAATCGTATACGAGATTGATTAAATCCTTGACATCGTGGTTCATCCGATGAGATCATTGTCGGTGTCAAAACCGGCGGATCTTGGGTAGGGGTCCCGAACTGTACGTCTAAGGCGGATGGTAACAGGAGGCAGGTGACACGATGTTTTACCCAGGTTCAGGCCCTCTTGATGGAGGTAAAACCCTACGTCCTGCTTGATTATTCTTGATAATATGAGTAGTACAAGAGTTGATCTACCACGAGATCGGAGAGGCTAAACCCTAGAAGCTAGCCTATGGTATGATTTTCTATTGTCCTATGGACTAAAACTCTCCGGTTTATATAGACACCGGAGGGGGCTAGGGTTACACAAGGTCGGTTATAAAGGAGGAGATATACATATCCGTATTGCCTAGCTTGCCTTCCACGCCAAGTAGAGTCCCATCCGGACACGGGACAGAGTCTTCAATCTTGTATCTTCATAGTCTAACAGTCCGGCCAAAGGATATAGTCCGGCTGTACGGAGACCCCCTAATCCAGGACTCCCTCAGTAGCCCCTGAACCAGGCTTCAATGACGATGAGTCCGGCACGCAGTGTTGTCTTCGACATTGCAAGGCGGGTTCCTCCTCCGAATACACCACAGAAGAGTTTGAATACAAGGATAGTGTCCGACCCTGCAAAATAAGTTCCGCATACCACCATAGAGAGAATAATATTTCCACAAATCCAATCTGCTGACACGTTTTGGCAGCATGACACCATGCCATGGCCCGGTAATTATTCGAACCGTTTTTCCTTAACCAGCCCCGCACATAACGCGAGGCGGTTTCTTGACACGTCTTGTCAAAGTAGAGATCTGTTCCCCTTATTACGGGATTCTCATCAATACGGACGTGGGTAACCCAACCATGCCTAGGACTCCTAGATTTTAGGCAAGTCCCAAACGGCCACGAGGAGGACGCTTGATATTCACCCTCTTTATAAAGGGAACCCGCTGTTGGCTATTGACCGAAGAGATGTCTCGGTCATGTCTGCATGATTCCCGAACCCGTAGGGTCTGCACACTTAAGGTTCGATGACGCTAGGGTTATAGGGAATAGATGTACGTGGTTACCGAATGTTGTTCGGAGTCCCGGATGAGATCCCGGATGTCACGAGGAGTTCCAGAATGGTCCGGAGGTAAAGATTTATATATGAGAAGTCCAGTTTCAGTCACCGGAATGGTTTTGGGGTTTATCGGTATTGTACCGGGACCATCGAAGGGGTTCTCGGGGTCCACCGGGAGGGTCCACCTGCCCCGGAGGACCTAATGGGCTGTAGTTGGGTGGGAACCAACCCCTTAGTGGGCTGGTGCGCCCCCCAAGGGCCCAAGGCGCCTAGGGTTGGAAACCCTAGGGGGCGCTGCCCCCCCGGGGCGGGCGCCCCCCTAGTTGGAAACCCTAAGGGGGCAGCTGCCCCCCCCCCCCCGAGGGGCCGCCGCCCCAGGGGCCGGCCCCCCTCTAGATGGATCTAAGGGGCTGGGCCCCTCTCCCCTCCCCCCTATAAATAGTAGGGGGTGGGAGGGCAATCGCACCCCTTCTCCTGGCGCAGCCCTCCCCCTTCGTACACCTTCTCCTCCTCCGTAGCGCTTAGCAAAGCTCTGCCGGAGAACCACGAGCTCCACCGCCACCACGTCGTCGTGCTGCTGAAGCTCTCCCTCAAACTTCTCCTCCCCCCTTGCTAGATCAAGAAGGAGGAGACGTCCCCAGGCTGTACGTGTGTTGAACGCGGAGGCGCCATCGTTCGACGCTTAGATCGGAATCAACCGCGATCTGAATCGCTACGAGTACGACTCCTTCATCCGCGTTCTTGTAACACTTCCGCATCACAATCTTTAAGGGTATGAAGATGCACTCCCCTCTCTCTCGTTGCTAGTCTCTCCATAGATTGATCTTGGTGATGCGTAGAAATTTTTTAATTTCTGCAACGATCCCGAACATCAGGTACGCCCATAAATGTTGAAAGCAATATTATCCAAACTATGACACTGGAAGAACACATAAAAGAAACCTTCCGAAACACTCCAGAATCATGAAAAAAGAGGAGGTACATGATACGGTAAGTAAACGGACTTCGAAAAATCCGCAAAAATATTTTCTGTCAGCTTTGGAATATATTAAAAATTAGGAAAATAAGAAATAGCCAGGAAGGTAACCCTAGTGGGCACAAGACACCAGGGCGCGCCTGGCTTGCCAGGCGCACCCAGGTGGGTTGTGCCCACCTCGGGTACACTCCGGACTCCGCTTTTGTCCCGTTAGCTTGTTTCCCAAGATAAAAATATATTTATATACCCCCCGAACCTATTGACCACCATATCACAGAGAAATCTCCTGTTTTCTTTTCTTGCTATTTTCTGACAGATCTAATTCACCATGGCCACTTCAAGCTCCTCCAAGGAAAATTCTTCGAGAATGTCATCAACCCATATTTGTGGGAGGTGATGCAGCAGCCTCAAGCTATCGAGATGCATGATGGGGTGCTCCATATCCTCGATGTGCAGGGCCCCAAAGGGACTGGAACCGTGGATGCTAGGCTTGAAGCTATGGAGAAGGAGGTCTTCAGGTGCAAGGGGATGGTGGAACGTGGACTCAACGCCAATCACCTCATGATCGCGGACTACACTCGTGATCTCAAGGTGGATGGCAAGTCCATGAAGGACATCATCTTCACCTTCAACGAGCAAATCAACTTTCTCCAAAGTCAGATCTACGATCTCCAAAACCAAGTCTTTGAATATGAGGCAAGGTTTAAAGGTATGAGTTTGGCTGCCAGTTGCAGGACCCGCGAGACTCACTCCTCCTATTATGATGGTGAGCCCTTGCCATGGACACCTGAAGATAAGATTACTACTTGATCCTTAGTGATTGGTTTGATCTTGGGTGCTTCAAACTTTTCCTTAGGGGAGGGATCCTGCCACACTTAATTTGGTCGATACTCCTAGGCGACTCCTCACGATTTTGCGCCAGTGGCCACTCCGGCCCCGGCGGCCACCTTTCTCCTCCTGTCGGCGGCCACTCCGGTCACGGCAGCCACACCTCCTTCAAGATGGCTTCCTTTGCCCTCAAATTTGACCTTGGAAAAAAGTTTCAAGTAGATATGAGGTCCAAGTTTGGGAACCCGGTGGTGTTCTCACCGGGCTTTCGTCAAAAGGAATTCACCATGGTGGTTTCTTTCTGCAGATCATCCTTCAAGCTTGATGTTCACACGGTTAGTGTCTCACTCATTGCAATGTTTGGTGGTTATGCATAAGGTTTTAGGGTTCATCTTTTGGAAGACAAAACTTTAAAGTTTTTAGTTACCTCGAAGTCAGTAGGTTTTCAGATCTACAATGCGGGGAGAATTGTTGAAAAAGAGTTTGAGATGGTTTTTGGTTTGTGGAACTTTGGTGGTCCGAATTGGCGTAGGGAAGAAATTTCATATTACAATGAAATTGATAAAGAATGGAATTTGGTCGGGCGAAATGGAAAAGCAGTGGTTCCCAATTCCGGCGATCGTCAGTGCTACAGCACGGTGGTCCGATCGGGCAGGTCAATATTTGAGCGGTTATCGGAATCCATTAACATGGGAGGTAATCAAGGTGCTAGTTTGAATGTGCCTACTATTAACTCTGATTTAATTAGGCCTCAAACTCAGCCCCATGTGTTCGAATGTACAAACTTGGGCACACACGTTGTTTGCCATGCATGTGGCGAGTAGGATCACTACACACGTAACTGCATTGCCCCAAATCTTCCTGTGCTCTAGCCATTTATTCATTTTGACTCGTTTCCCAGCCCTCTGGAGCAGGCTTGGGCAGAGGGCATTATGGAGGCCTGCTTCCGTTGTGCCGGGCCGACGCTCCCGATTCGACCGGTCTCGTCATTTAGGGAGCTAGTCAAGGACCTATTTCCAAATTTCTAGTCGAGACTACTGCTTGTCCCCTCCCATTCCTCTGCTCTTACAACTCTGCATCCACCTTGATGAGCTCACCACCGCCTCCATCATCACCGGGGAGAGCATTGCTCCTACACTCCCTGGAAGCTCCTCCAATGGCTAACATTCCCATCGACACAATCCCCTTTGTTCCGCACAGGTTTCAGATTCTCAAAGTTGAAGGACGGACGGGGGTTTCCAGAGCAATCTTACGACACCAACCAAGAAGGCATGAAGATTGGGCGATTGCATCCATCCACCCGCATCCAAACGAGGTATTTTTCCCCAATGTTTGAGAGGTGCTTGAGGAATTTCTGCAAGGTGTTGACCAAGTGGGGTTTAGGGAAATCTAGCCATGTCCATTTGGTGAAGCTTATGTTCAGTTCATGCATATCCGCGATAGAGATAGGTTAATCAGGTAGAGTCCGCATTAGTTTGGAGATGTTTTCATTTCTTTCACCAAGAACAATGAAGGCCGGAATTGGCGTAGGATCCACTTCAACAGAACCTACTGGTTACTGTTCATAGTAGTGCCATTTGATCACTGTAATACTGAGGATATTGTTGCTGCTATTGCTAAATGGGGTAGGATTATTAACTAGGAAAGAGAGAATGCTCTAAGAGGGAAGATTCTGGTAAAAGCCAAAGTAACTGACCTCATTGACATACCAAAAAGCATCAGGTGGTCTGAGGGAGAGAGTTTTGAGTAAGAATCTTGGACTAGTTCAGTAGAGGTTTTGTTGGAGGAAATGTTGGGTGGTGGCCCTGCTGATGAAGATCATATACCACCTCCTGGAGTGGACCCCCTATCCTGTGCCACAACATGCAAATGACTTTCCAGGTTTCCAACTAGTGCAAATGAATAATATGTAGGCACAGAATGATGATTGGGATGAATGGGATGAGCAGGAAGAGCAAGAGCATTGGGCTTTCCCTCGGCCTAATATTCCTGAGCCAGTTTAGCAATAAGCAGAAATTCCTATTCTTCAAGATGATGGTGCTCCTAAAAGTAGCATTACCACAACTGCTTATTTTTCAGATGGCATTTTGGTCCCTTGCACATACTGCTAGTGAGGAAGTGAATCAAGGAGCTCCATTTCCACCAATATGGGTGTGGGGCTGCACAATATTGCATTAGCATATCAGGGAGATGATGAAGAGGAAGACGTTTAGTTAGTCGAAAATAATGTAGAGGCTTTACAGCAATAGGGGGACATGGAACAACCTCTGTCTGTAGTCGAAGCTATCAATCTTAGCCCTCTGCAAGTTCCTGAAAATGTTGGGTCAATGGTGGATGTCTCTGACAATGCTGGAGGTTCTGTACCTACTATGAAATCAGCAGATGTAGAGACAAGCAATGAAAATGATCCCTCCAGCAAGAATACAATGGCTGACAACACTCTGGAGTCTGATACAATGGTGCCCTCCAAAGAGACAAAAATAAATCAGGCAATGGCTGACTTGGCAGCAGTCAAGGGTAAGGAAGATGTTCCAATTCCTCGGGTTGGTACATCATCAGATATTCACAAGAAAGGTACAGAAATTTTATCTCATTTCCCAAGTTCTCCTAATCTGTTTGAGTTTCAAAGAATTGCTGAATCACATGCTTTGAATATTATTGATGGTGCTCACTTAATTTATGAAGAAGGGATGGACCTTCAATTCAACACTTTGCTCCAGCAACTCGGGTGGTGTCAACAATTTCAAGATTAATATTCCAGTAAGTTAGTTTAATTTCATAATCCATCTACTGCTGACTCCGGATAAATTTGGTTGGACAATGCATTTTCTTAAATCTGAGATGTGGAAACTCCTCACTGAAAATCGTGGCTCTAAAGAAACTATTTTGTTTCATATCCATGATGGACGCTCTACCACACATGCACCAAGTTGTAAGGAGATAATGCAGGGACTGAGCAAATAGAATGAGGGCATTAGACCTGCTGCACATTCCTCTAGTGGGGCTGGTAGCCCCTTAAGACAAGTATCTCCCAATAAAGTGATACTACTGCCCCTGGAGAAGCAGTTTCAAAAAATAGAAGGGACAAAGAACCTTTGGTGGAAACTGAGGTAAGAAGAAGTGATGCTAAATGTTGCCTTCCATGTAATGCAATACCTCCAATTATTCAGAATAAAGTGGTCAAAAATCTGATAAAAACTTTCTGCAAGGTATCTAAGGAAGAACTTGAAGAGAAGTTGTCCAAAAGGCCCAAGAAGAATAGCCAAGAGGATGTGGCCATGGTTCCCAAAGCCGCAAGAGCTGGAAATCACCCCAAGATTGTGTAATAATGAGTCTACAACTTAATATCAGTCTGAGGGTACAAGTACTGCAATTATCTAGTATGGGGGTTGGATGCAGTGTGTGTGCTAGGGTTATTAATTTCAGAACATGTAAAATGTCTGCCTATGAGATAGTGTGGCACCTTTTGTATGATGCCCTTTTGTTTTCTGTTACTGAATCATGGAACTGGAACTTGTATGAGGTTCTTGGTACTCTTAGAGTTGCATTTGAAAGTCCTAGAATGCCTCTTATCATAATGACCATGGATCTTATTTTACTCTTGACTTTGTTGGACTGTCTGAGCACAAACTGATTGCTAGGACCAAATGCAATGGTTTTGTAAACAGATCACAGTCTGGTTCCCATACCAGGGGATGGTTCCTGGTACTTCAAATAAAATCGCATGTGGTTTACAATGAATAGTAACAGATCTTGGAACATACTGAACTGAAATGTTGGGGGTCCAAATGCCCCGAAAAAGTGGCCAGCCATTAGAAAAAAACTTGAAGAGAGTGGTGCTGGTATTCTGCGTATTCAGGAAACAAAGAGAGAAAATTTGAATCTTACTTACATCAACAACTTCTGCCCTCAAATATTCAATAAATTTGAATTTATGCCTTCCATTGGGGCTTCTGGAGGCATCTTAATAGCTTGGAATGGAGCTTTACTCACTGGGGAAATGATTTTTCAGAATAGATTCTCAATATCACTGCAGTTCACATGCAAGTCCACACACAAATCATGGATTCTCACAAATATTTATGGGCCTTGCAACCTTGAGGAGAAATTGGAATTTATAGACTGGTTTAGTAATATTCAAATGCCTAATGAGGTGGATTGGATAATCATGGGAGATTTTAACTTCATTAGATCACTTGAAGATAAAATAGACCTGGAGGGGATGTTAATCAAATGTTACTATTAAATCAAGCTGTCAGTAATTTGGGGTTGATTGAGCTCCCTCTCAAGGGTAGACAATTCAGCTGGAGCAACATGCAAGACACTCCACTTCTTGAGAAATTAGATTGGTTCTTCACTTCTGTAGCTTGGATGACTACTCACCCTGACACCACTGCTCTTCCATTAGCAAAACCCATTTCTAATCATCTTCCATGTGTAATCAAAATTGGCACAAGTATACCTATGTCAAAGGTTTTCAGGTTTGAAAATTATTGGTTAAAGCATAGTTCCTTCAAAGATATTGCTCAGACAGCCTGGAATATTCCTGAGGGTTATACTGACCCTTCCAAGAAAATCAATGCCAAGTTCAAAAATTTGAGAAGAGCTTTAAAACTGTGGGCTAAGAGCTTGTCTTGTCTCAAATAGCAGATTGAGGACTTAAATACTTGTATTTTCATGTGGGACTTGATGGAGGAATATAGAGATCTCACTACTTTTGAAAGAAATTGTAGATCTATTTTGAAAGAGTTCTTATTGACTGTCCTCAATAATCAGAAGATTTGTTGGAAACAGAGAGGTAAAATAAAATATGTCAAGTTTGGGGATGAAAACACAAAATTCTTTCATACTAAAGCTTCAATCAACCACATGCATAATAAAATTGCTATGTTACTGAATGAGGATCAAGTGGAAATTACTGATCATGAAGGAAAAGCTGCAATTCTATGGGAGGCTTTTAAAAAAGACTAGGGCAATCTACTGGTCATACAATGCACTTTGATTTAAAGGACACGTATGTACAAAGAGTGGATCCTGAAATTTTCAAAGACCTTGAGAAGCCATTTTCACGGGAGGAAATTGATAATGTGGTTAAAATCCTTCCCACTAACAAATCCCTAGACCGTGATGGTTTTAATAATGAGTTTCTTAAAGCTTGTTCGGAAATTATCAAGGTGGGTGTTTCTAAACTTATTATGGCATTTCATGCTAGTAAGGTAAATCTTGAGAGCATAAACACATAATTCATCACGCTGATACCAAAAAAGGAAGTGCATGTCTCACCTAATGACTTCAGATCAATCTCACTACTAAATGGAGTGCTAAAGATTATTTCTAAGTTGCTGGCCAATAGACTGCAGAAAGTGATACTTCAGATGGTTCACATTAATCAATATGGATTTCTCAATAGCAGAGTGATTCAGGATTGTCTTGGATGGGCATATGAATATATACAACAGTGTCACAAATCAAATTAAGAGATTCTAGTAATTAAACTGGATTTCGAAAATGCTTTTGACACTATAGAACACCAAGCCATTATTGACATACTCAGAGCAAAGGGATTTTCAGAAAAGTGGATCTCATGGATGCAATTACTTTTCACATCAGCCTCATCAGTTGTGATGTTGAATGGAGTTCTTCAGAAAAAATTCTATTGCAAAAGAGGAGTCAGACAATGTTATCCTTTTTCTCCATTACTTTTTGTCATGGCTGCTGATTTGTTTTAATCTATACTGAATAAGGCCATGAGATTGAATCTTATTACTCCACCACTTCAAGTTAACTCTTGTCCAGACTTCCCAACGGTCCAATATGCAGATGACACATTGTTCCTCATGCAAGCAAATGCAAGACAACTAATATGCCTCAAAGCTCCGCTAAACACATTTGCCTCACCCACATGTCTAAAGGTTAACTATGGGAAATCAATCATGGTACCCATAAATATTGCAGAAGACAGAGCAAGCATTTTCACTAATACACTGCAATGTGCCAGGGGACAATTTCCTTTTACTTATTTGGGCCTTCCTCTGGGAATTTATAATCCAACTTTGGAACAGTGTTTGCCCCTAGTCAGTGCAATTGCTAAGAGATTATCTGGTATTTCTACATTGATGACTCGGGCAGGGAAGTTGCTTCTAGTCAAATCAGTGTTGGCATCATTATCAGTCTTCTTCATGTGTTGCTTAGACATAGCCATTACCATAAAAAAATAGATCATAAAATACTTGAGGCATTGTTTGTGGAGAAATCTTGACATGGAGGATCGTAGACCAGCATTAGTGGCTTGGCACACAGTCTGCAGTCCCAAAAGTCAGGGAGGTTTGGGAGTCATGGATATATATACACACAACAAGACTCTGCTCATGAAAAATCTACATAAATTCTTCAATAGACATGACATTCCTTGGGTTAACCTCATCTGGAGACATATTACAGCAATGGACAGCTTCCATGAGACCAAAAAGTGGGTTCCTTCTGGTGGAAATCAAATTTAGCTCAAATTGATCATTTTAAAGCTATTTCTAGGTGTAATGTGGGAGATGGTAAAAGTGCACTGTTCTGGGATGACATATGGCACCAATTTGTCCTCAAACACAAATTCCATCATCTTTACTCCTTTGTCAGAAATCCTCACATAAGTGTCAATCAAGTAATTAGCACTGGATATCTTCAGGACCTCTTCCACCTACCACTGACAACGCAAGCATATGAGGAGTTTTTGGAATTGGAAGACATCTGCATCTCCTTGAGAACATCTGAATATTTGGATGCAGTAGATACTTGGATCTACATATGGGGAAATCAATTTTATTGTTCCGTTAAAGCATATAATGTCCTGATTGGTCTCAAGCAAACACCACAACATTTCAACTGGATTTGGAAAAGCACATGTCAACCCAAACAAAAAGTGTTCTTCTGGATGCTTCTACATGATAGAATAAACACAAGGAACCTTTTAAGAAGAAAAAGCTTTGAATTGGAAGTTTACAACTGTGTAGTGAGGGATTGTCAACAAGAAGAAACATTACACCATCTTTTTTGGGGGTGACCTTTTTATATTTAATGCTGGGATTTCATCTGTCCTGCCAGAACTCCCAACCTCTCAGTGTTAGAAGCATACCAAGACCTCAAGGACAAGATAAATTATCCATTTTTCATGGAGATCATCATTTTAGGATCATGGGCAATTTGGATATCCAGGAACAATAAGATCTTTGATAATATAACTCCCTCATTTCAAGGCTAGAGATTCATCTTCATGGAGGAGCTCAAATTACTCAAATTCAGGATGAAGAAAAAAATATTCCATACAGTTTTCTACTTCATTGGAATCCTTGTTGTAATTTTACTTTTAGTAGTAGGTTTTATTAGTTTTTCTCTCGCTCTTTTAGTTTTCTAGCTCTTTTAGCTTCTTAGCACTTGTAGATCTTTTAGCTTTCTTAGTTTCTGTTTTTTCTTCTTTTGTTTTCCTTTTATTTTTCTTGGGATTATCTCAAGCCCTTAAGACCTCTTTTGTTCTTTATTTTATTTTATAAAAGTTATAGTGGGGTTTTTACCTACTATTTATAGTCAAAAAAATATCGCGACTACATCATCACCACCACCTTCTTCATCACCGAAGGAGACTTGAGTATCGGGTATGGGCACTCCCCTTGGCTTGTGCCAAGCTTGGGGGAGGTGCCCTGGTATCGTAGCACCTACATTATCCTTTGCCTTTACTTATCTTAGTTCGATCCTTAGCTATCTTTCGATTTAGTTCAATAAAAATTTAGTTCGATCCTTTCTTTTCAAGTGCTTGCTTAGTGATCAATCCTTGTAATCATGTGCGAGATATATAGTAAAGTTTAGTTTGAGTTTTGCTTTCTTTTCTTTCATTTTCAATAAAAAGAAAGGAAATAAATGAAAAGGATCATATGCTAATCTTATGGTAAGTAATGACATCACATAAGGAAGAGTATAAGTAGTAAAATTAATTGGAGATTGACAAACGTAGAATTGGTCAGTGATGCAATTCATGAAATAATTAATAAGGGAAGAGAAGATTCACATGCAAATACACTTTAATGGCACCAGTTGTGTCCCACTACTCAGTTTTGCCACTAGGAATTTCAGCCACTCAAAAATGCCATCGCTTCGTTAGACACATGCTCAAAAATGCCACTAGATACCATTATTGTGATTTCAAATATATTTTTCCATGTTATAATGACATAAATACCTATGGACCAATATGCCAGCTCTCCCTCTATCTCACTACAATAAAGTGTGGGGCCTACTTGATCCCAACAACGTTCTTATTTTCCTGTAAAATTATTCGCTTGGTTACTCCTGACAACTGAGGCCACACTTATCATTGTGAGATATAGAGAACTGACAGGTGGGTCTAGGCTTATTGTTGTCATATAACATGGTCAACGGGTTTGAAGTAAAAATAACAATGTCTAATGGCATTTTTGAGCAAACATCTAATGAAGTGATGGCATTTTTGAGATATCTAATGGCATTTTTGAGCAAGCATCTCACGTATTGATGGCATTTTTTAGTACTTGTAACTTCTAATGGCAAAATTAAGTAGTGAGACACAACTAGTGGCATAAATGATAAAAACCCTATATTATATGCCAAAATTGTTGATGTTGGACAAGGAAGACAACGTAATGATTTATGTTTGTTCATATTCACATAGAAGTTATATTGTCATAGATCCTTTAACATGTGGTGCATGTCCCCCATCTTTGCTATCCAAAAATTCCGCACTAAGTAGAGATACTACTTGTGTATCCAAAACCCTTAACCCAAATCATGTTTTGAGAGTCCACTATACCTACCTACGGATTGAGTAAGATCCTTCAAGTAAGTTGTCATCGGTGCAATAAGGAAATAAAATTGCTTCTAAATGTGTTAGATCATTTAGTGCAAGAGAAAATTGAGCATTGTACGAACTTGTGATGGCAAAGAATAAAAGCAACAGATAGCATAATAAAGGTTGCTATCATAAGGGGCAATATAACATGATGTTATTTGGCACTAAGATATTGAGCTTACAACCAAAAAAGCGCATGGCAACCTCTGCTTCCCTTTGCGAAGGGCCTATCTTTTACTTTTATATGTATTTACTTTTATGCAAGAGTCAAAGTACTTCTCTCTATTCCTTTTTTTATTTTCTCTTTTGGCAAGCATCATGTGGTGAACAAATATCTAGGCACATACATCCAGTTGGATATGGGTGGGCATGAGTTATTATTGTTGACATCACCCTTAAGGTGAATACATTGGGAGGCGAAACTATAGGCCCCTATCTTTCTGTGTGTTCAGTTGAAACTTTTTGCTCATGTGTATGCGATGAGTGTTAGCAATCATAGAATACTATGTGGACTTGCCAAAAGGCTCCAATACGCGACCCTTCCTGAAAACATGATGAATTGTAGTTCCAAAGTTGACTAAGAACATAGTTTGTTGGTTATCAATAGTGTTTATGCTTTATACTTCGATGTTGTGATGAATTGTTACTTGTTCATGAGAAGTTATATGATAAAAGTTATACAATAAAAGTTCTATGATAAAAGTTCTATGTTAAAGTTTGTTGTTGTAATAATAATATACATGATGCTTCTATGTTCGTATTTTGCTTTTATCGACACCTCTCTCTCTCTCTCTAAGCATGTGGACATGTTTTTCGATATCGGTTTTCACTTGAGGACAAGCAAGGTCTAAGCTTGGGGGAATTGATACGTCCATTTTGCATCATGATTGCCTATTATTATTTATAATGTTTTCATGCATAATAATGCTTTTTGGAGTAATTCTAATGCCTTTTCTCTCATAATATGCAGGGTTCACACAAAGAGGGACAATACCGGCAACTGGAATTGTGGACCTGAAAAAGCTACGCCAGGCCACCTATTATGTACAACTCCAAATGAGCTGAAACTTCATGGAGATTTTTTATGGAATATATAAGAATTATTGGAGCAAATAACTACCAGAGGGGGCTCACCTGGTGGGCACAACCCACCTGGGCGCGCCTTGGTGGGTTGTGCCCTCCTCGGCCCACCTCCGGTGCCCCTGTTCTGGTATATAAGTCATTTTGACCTAGAAAAAATAATGGGAGGACTTTCAGGGTGAAGCGCCGTCGTCTCGAGGCGTAACTTGGGCAGGAGCACTTTTTCCCTCTGGTGGAGCAATTCTGCCGGGGGAACTTCCCTCTCGGAAGGGGAAATCATTGTCATCATCATCACCAACAACTCTCCCATCTTGGGGAGGGAAATCTCCATCAACATCTTCAACAACACCATCTCCTCTCAAACCCTAGTTCATCTCTTGTGTTCAGTCTTTGTACTGGAACCTTAGATTGGTGCTTGTGGGTGACTAGTAGTGCTGATTACTATAAGGTTTAGTTGGTGGAACATTATATGTTCAGATCCATTATGCTATTTAATACCCCTTTGATCTTGAGCATGATTATCATTTGTGAGTAGTTACTTTTGTTCTTGAGGTCATGGGAGAAATCTTGTTGCAAGTAATCATGTGAACTTGATATGTGTTCGATATTTTGATGGTATTTATGTTGTGATTCCCTTAGTGGTGTCATGTGAACGTCGACTACATGGCACTTCACCTTATTAGGGCCTAAGGGAATGCATTGTGGAGTAGTTATTAGATGATGGGTTGCGAGAGGAGTGACACTAGCTTAAACCCTAGTTTATGCGCTACTTCGTAAGGGATTGATTTGGATCCAAAAGTTTAATGCTATGGTTAGATTTTATCTTAATACTTTTCTCGTAGTTGAGGATGCTTGTGAGGGGTTAATCATTAGTAGGAGGTTTGTTCAAGTAAGAACAACACCTAAGCATAGGTCCACCCACATATCAAATTATCAAAGTAGCGAACACGAATCAAACCAACATGATGAAAGTGACTAGATGAAATTCCCGTGTACCCTCACGAATGTTTTGCTTATCATAAGAGACCGTTTTGGCATGTCCTTTGCCACAAAAGGATTGGGCTACCTTGCTGCATTCTTGTTACCATTACCATTACTTGCTCGTTACAGATTATCTTGCTATCAAACTACTCGTTACTTATAATTTCAGTGCTTGCAGAAAATACCTTGCTGAAAACTACTTGTCATTTCCTTCTGCTCCTCGTTGGGTTCGACACTCTTACTTATCGAAAGTACTATGATTGATCCTCTATACTTGTGCGTCATCGGTAACCTAGTGTTATACGAAGATTCTTCAGTTTCATGTCATTCAAAAATGATTTGTTAATAAGACTTGATCAACCTTAATAATGGATTCTTTTTAAGGGCATGTGGTCGATGAATTTAGTAAGCACAACCTAATGTACCCCTTATTTACTATATGTTATTTAAAGTTAGTAAAGTAGAAATGCCATGATTTTCCTCTTTTCTGAATTTCCCGAGCAATAAAAAATGACCCAAAAATAAAAGTTCTCAGAATGCCCAGAAACTTAGTATGATTTTTGTGCAATATTTAAGAATATTTGGCACTTAACACACCCCAGGGGGTGCAACTGTGAGCCACAAGCTCATAGGGTAAGCCACCCTCGCCCCCAAGGGCACGCCATGTGGGCATGTGGGTCCCACAAGGACCCACTCACTTATCCCAGCCGCCCCACTCCCTTCTTCTCCCCCTAGAAAAAATCACTTGCTTTCTCAAACCCGTGTTCTTGCGCATTTGACTGCAAATTGCGATCTCCTTTCTTGGAACTCCGTTTCCAAAACTGTTTTGGGAGATTTTTCTTTGATATGTGACTCCTCCAGTTGTCCAATTAGTTTTTGTTCTAGTGCTTTATATATTGCAGAAAATTTCTATTGTGGTGACCTTTTTCTTGAGCTTGTATGTCAAATTAATATGGTCCAAAGTAGTTTTGATGCATGATATAGCCTCTAGATGCTTATGGGAGTAGTGTCTATCAATTTTGTTGAGTTTGGTTCACTTTTTATTTTTAGTCACTAATTTTTTTAGAAAATTTCAGAAAAATAAATAGCTCTAGTGGAGGTTAAGAGGATCCTCAAGTCGGACCCCTAAGGAGGCTCCGAAGCTCAAATATCATCTTCCTCTTGTTGCCGAAGTGCGGCCGTGCAACACTTCCTTGAGGGATGCGAGAATTCTTGATCACTTCTACATTTGGCAAACAATGCTGGCATTCTTCCCTTCCTCGAAGATAAGTGTGATCAGTACCTCCTCCTCACAGATACTTTTGTGCAAAGTTTCTATTTTCACTCTAGGACGGAACCACCCATGGTCACATTCAACTTATATGATGTTCCTAGAGAGATGACACTAGATGAGTTTTGTGAGGCTTGTTTGATCCCACCCGAGGACAGCCCTATAGAGCCATGTCCCCGTGAGCTTGTGGATTTTATATGTGACGTCACTGTTGGGGAGATGAGAGGAGTTTCTGAGGCTATAGTTGCTAGTTTACATTTCTCTGTGTTGCGCTATTATTATTCATTATTTGCTGGGAGGTGTTTGACTGGACGGTGGGAGAGTGGGACTCTTAGCTCTCTAGACCTTGCTATTCTATGCCATGCTCTTTACAGCTGTAGGACCTTTAGTTTGGGTGCTATGATTGCTCGACAGTTACACACTAACCGCTCGAAGGGAGTGGTCTATGGTGGTATTTATGCTCCTCACCTCACTAAACATTTTGAGATACCTATTAGGCACGAGGAGGCGGAGGAGTGGCTCTTACCCGTGAGACACCTAGATTATGCTAGCATGGTTGGGCATGACTTTATTGATGGAGGCAAGATGTGATTCCGTTATAACTTAGTATTTGGCTAGGGCACTCGTGAGACTATTGCCCTACCTACACCCTCTTTGTTCGATCTCTCTTCAGGTAGGTACACAATCATGCCCACGGAAATTTATGCTTATTGGGGCATGGAGCCGCCCAAAGTGGTTGAGCTAGAGCCAGCACCGGAGCCTGTGGCGGCCCTAGAGCCTGTCTACCAGTGGGATCCGCAGGACCCAGTTTATCAGTGGAACCCTGAAAGGACCGAGAAGAGGTGTCCAGAGGGGGGTGATAAGATACTAAGTGCTAAAAGTTGCAGTTTTTAATTTTCTTAAGTTGAAGTGGAGTTTAGGCATAAGTTTAACAAACACAATACATATCAAGCAAGCATGCAACAAGTAGATGAGCAGCGGAAAGTAAAGCATGCAACTTGCAAGAATGTAAAGGGAAGGGTTTGGAAGATTCAAACGCAATTGGAGACATGGATGGTTTTGTCGTGGTTCCGATAGGTGGTGCTATCGTACATCCACGTTGATGGAGACTTCAACCCACGAAGGGTAATGGTTGCGCGAGTCCACGGAGGGCTCCACCCACTAAGGGTCCACGAAGAAGCAACCTTGTCAATGCCACCATGGCCATCGCCCACGAAGGACTTGCCTCACTAGCGGTAGATCTTCACGAAGTAGGCGATCTCCTTGCCCTTACAAACTCCTTGGTTCAACTCCACAATCTTGTCGGAGGCTCCCAAGTGACACCTAGCTAATCTAGGAGACACCACTCTCCAAGAAGTAACAAATGATTTGTTGATGATGAACTCCTTGCTCTTGTGCTTCAAATGATAGTCTCCCCAACACTCAACTCTCTCTCACAGGATTTGGATTTTGTGGAAAGAATATTTGAGTGGAAAGCAACTTGGGGAAGGCTAGAGATCAAGATTCATATGGTAGGAATGGAATATCTTGGTCTCAACACAAGTGTAGGTGGTTCTCTCTCAGAAAATATAGGTTGGAAGTGTAGGTTTGTTCTGATGGCTCTCTCCACGAATGAAGAGGTGGTGGAGGGGTATATATAGCCTCCACACAAAATCTAACCATTAGACATAACTTCCCAAAATCTGGTGGGACCGAATGGTTAAACTCGGTCGGACCGATTCAGCAAAGCTAGTGACCGTTAGGGTTTTCTGTGGGACTGACATGCAACTCGGTAGGACCGATATGATTAGGGTTAGGGCATAACGTAATCTCGGTGAGACCGATTACACAAACTCGGTGAGACCGATTTTGGTAATAAGCTAACCAGAGAGTTGGTCAGGTAAACTCAGTGGGACCGATCGCTCATTTCGGTGAGACCGAAATGTTACAAAGGGAAAACAGAGAGTTTACATTGAAATCTCGGTGAGACCGATCGCAAGTTTCAGTGAGACCGAAAGTATTGCAATAGGCAACAGAGAGTTTGCAATCCCATCTCGGTGAGACCGAGATCCCTATCGGTGAGACCGATTTGCCTAGGGTTTGTGGCAGTGGCTATGACATTTGAAACTCGGTGGCGCCGGATAGAAAGAATCGGTGGGGCCGAGTTTGACTTTTGGTTTAGGTCATATGTGGATGTGAGAAAGTAGTTGAGGGCTTTGGAGCATATCACTAAGCATTTGAGCAAGAGCCTCATTAAGCAACACCTCATCCCTCCTTGATAGTATTGGCTTTTCCTATAGACTCAATGTGATCTTGGATCACTAAAATAGAAAATGTAGAGTCTTGAGCTTTGAGCTTGAGCCAATCCTTTGTCCTTAGCATCTTGAAGGGGTTTCACATCCTCTAGTCCATGCCACTTCACTGTTGAACTTATCTGAAACATACTAGATAAAAATGTTAGTCCAACAAGAGATATGTTGACATTAATTACCAAAACCACCTAGGGAGCACTTGTGCTTTCAATCTCCCCCTTTTTGGTAATTGATGACAACATACATCAAAGCTTTAGATCAAGATATTAAGAGTAGTAAGTAAAGCTTTGGAAAGACATGTAACTTGCATAGGCTCCCCCTACATGTATGCAATCATGTGAATATGGAATATAGGAGCATGTGAATGCATAAACATGACAGAGTAAGCAATGTGTTACATGTATCTTGGCTATATGCATCAGAGCAAATGATGAAATATGAGAAATGTACCTTCATGCTCATGAGTCCTTCTTGCAAACAGTATGTACATCAGCAAGAAATTCTCATTCACATGACTGTGATGCATATACTTACCTTGTGGTCTTGAGTTGGCTTAGGATGGGATGAACCTGCGTAAACAAGGTTAGATAACACAGATACACCTACTGGCCAGAGCAAACAAGAGAAACCACAAGAGTACCAAGACTGGGATGACATGTAGAGTGAGTACTAAGTACCACATTGGATAAAGACATGTCCCCAAAGGTAAAGATATGCAATAAATTCAAGGATTTCCTTCCCTTAGATGTCTTGCTCCCCCTGAATCTAACATGGGATATTGGGAGAAGATAGGGAACAGAAATCAGAGCAAAATCAGAGCTCAAAGGAAATAAACAGAGCTAATGCAATCGAGCAAATATGAACATGTCTTTCCCCTCTTGAAGACATGTGACTTCTCTCCTCTTGAACACCAAGCATCTGGGGTCTCTTCTTCCCTAGAGTATTCTCTCCCCCTATAGATATGATTAAGCTTTGATGTGATGATCTCTCTCTCCCCCTTTGACATCAATTTCCAAGAAGGGTTCTTCTGGATTTTTGTCATGATGGGTTTGGTCCTTGAGTCACAGAACAAAGCAGCAATTTGAGTAGGATGCTGGTCGAGGACAAGATTCATTGAGTGAAGCTGGATCAAAAAGAATTCAGAAACAAGTGGCAAGATGTTTTTCCTGCAGTGAAATCGGTAGCACCGAGTTTGGTGCTTCGGTGGCACCGAAAGGGTTCGGTTGGACCGAAGTAAACAGCCCGGTGTGACCGAGTTCATCACAGAGAAAACACTTGTCACCTCAGCTCACTAGACAAGTAAGATCTCACAAGGATTTGCAAGGAATTTAATGCAGAAAATGCAGAACAGAAAATAAAAGAGAAGAAACTAAAAAGAATCTAGATGAAGTTTTGAAGAGGGAAACAAATATGCATGAGACAAATGCAAGAGCACAGAAAAGAACACAAGAGAACTTCATCTAGAATTGGGCGGTGACAAAGTCACCTATCTTAGAGTATATTGACTTAGGAGTCAAGTGAGATCACTTGATCTTTGGTCATACTCATCGTTTAAGCTCAAAATGGGGTTACCATTTTTCGTTAAAGCATCTTGATGTATTCACATCTTGTTGAGTTGCTTTATCCCATGACTTGGAGTAAAGCTTCTCTAAGATAGAATAACATACCTTGGGTGGTGGTGTTGATCATGATCATGTAGTTGAACTTGTGTGGGTTGCTCAAGGTTGATGTAGCTCATCAAGAGTTGGGAGCATCACTTGAAGTTTGAGTTCATCTACCTACATGGGTTAGTTTTTGCAAGGAAGAGCACTTGTGTATCCAAAATGACAATTATGATAGAATCTGTCAAAGGATATGTTTGAATGGTTGCGTGCTTCCTTGTCTTCATCCACCATTGTGTAGTGACTTGGTGATATAGAAATTGCTCAAAATGTTAGTGAGTTGCAATCTCATAGATTTCAATTCATCCAAGTACCTACACGGTTTAGATAGCATGCAAGGTGCAAATATATCCAAGACATAAGATAGTCAACATAAGAGAAATATCAAGGATTAGTCATAGGCTCATGCCTTGCATGTATTAAATGGAGTTCCTACTCCAAGTTTGAAGCATCAATGATGTTCAATTCACCTCTTAACCTGCAAAACACTTTCTCATCAAGTGGTTTGGTAAATATATCCGCTAATTGCTTATCGGTGCGAACATGCTTAAGATTAATGTCCCCTTTGGCAACATGATCTCGAATGAAATGATGACGAACTTCAATATGCTTAGTTCGAGAATGTTGCACGGGATTGTGAGCAATTTTAATAGCACTTTCATTGTCACATAGCAATGGAACATGTTTCACATATATTCCATAATCTTTAAGAGTTTGGGTCATCCAAAGTAATTGAGCACAACATGATCCAGCGGCAATGTATTCCGCTTCGGCGGTGGATAAGGATACCGAGTTTTGTTTCTTGGAGGACCAAGATACAAGAGATCTACCAAGAAATTGACAAGTACCCGAAGTGGACTTTCTATCAACCTTGTCACTGGCATAGTCCGAATCGGAGTAGCCAACAAGATCAAAGGAAGCCCTCTTTGGATACCAAATGCCAAAATTTGGTGTATGGATTAAGTATCTCACTGTCCTTTTCACGGCCTTAAGATGACATTCTTTAGGAGCGGCTTGATATTATGCACACATGCACACACTTAGCATAATATCGGGACGTGAAGCACATAGATATAACAATGAACCAATCATAGAGCGATAAACCTTTTGATCAACCGGTTCACCATCTTTGGTTAAATCAAGATGTCCACTAGTAGGCATGGGTGTAGTCATACCTTTGCATTCTTGCATATTGAACTTCTTGAATAATTCCTTGGTGTACTTCGTTTGAGATACAAAGGTGCCTTCCTTAGTTTGCTTGATTTGCAAACCGAGAAAGAATTTGAGTTCACTCATCATGGACATATCAAACTTGTCCGACATTAGCTTTCAAACTTTTCACTAAAATGAGGGTTAGTTGATCCAAATATAATATCATCGACATAAATTTGGCATACAAATAGTTCTCCATTAACTCTTTTAGTAAAAAGAGTAGAATCTATTTTTCCAATTTCAAAGCCTTTTTCAATAAGGAACTTGGTCAAGCATTTATACCATGCTCTAGGAGCTTGTTTAAGACCATAAAGAGCTTTGTGATGTTTGTAAACATGATTAGGTTTCTTAGGATTGACAAATCCGGGAGGTTGCTTAACATAAACTTCCTCCTCAATTTCACCATTTAGAAAAGCACTTTTAATGTCCATTTGGTACAAGGTGATATCATGATGATTAGCATAGGCAAGTAAGATGCGAATGGACTCAAGTCTAGCAACGGGGGCATATGTCTCACCATAGTCCATACCTTCGACTTGAGTGTAGCCTTGGGCGACTAGGCGTGCTTTGTTGTGGACGACTTGACCATCTTCATCTTGCTTGTTGCGAAACACCCATTTGGTACCAATGATGTTGTGGTTGTTGTCGGGCTTTTCAACCAATGTCCACACTTGATTTCTCTCAAAGTTGTGTAGCTCTTCATGCATAGCGTTTATCCAATCCGGATCTTCCAATGCTTCTTCAACCTTCATAGGTTCAATGCGAGAGATGAATGAATAGTGTTCACAAAAGTTAGCTAAACGAGTTTTTGAGCGAGTGATTCTCCCGGTTTGGATATCATTGTAGATTTGCTCGACGGGATGATCTTTAGCAATTCTTGCTCGAACTCGTGAAAGCTTTTGCTTGGATCTTGGTTGAACATCTTCTTCATCTTGTTCTTCTCTTGGCCTTCTTCGTTGTTGACGTTGTCGTTCTCTTGTCGTGGTGGAGAAGGAGGTTGTTGGCGTTCATCTTGATGCACTTCCTCGTTTTCTTCATCTTGATGTGTCCCACTTGTGGATGCTTCCGTATCAACTCTTGGTTCACCTTGTCGTGAGGTAGAAGCTTCCACTTGGATGGACGAGGTACTCTCCTTCACCTCCGTTGGACGAATCTTGCCAATAGACAAGTCTTGGATTGCTTCCGAAGGGTCTTTGTCTCCTACATCAATTGGCAATTGGTCATTCATCAAACTTAACATCTACCGTCTCTTCAACCTTTCGGGTGAAATTGTTGTAGACACGGTAAGTGTGAGAGTTTGAGCCATAACCAAGTAGGAAACCTTCATGAGATTTGGGAGCAAATTTAGAACGACGATGCTTATCAAGAATGTAACACTTTGAGCCAAATACTCGAAAGAATCCAACTTGGGGTTTGTTACTGGTGAGGAGCTCGTATGCTGTCTTGCCGAGTAGCTTGTGAAGATACAAGCGATTTGTTGCATCACAAGCTGTCTCAACCGCTTCCTCCCAAAAGTGCTTTGGCGTCTTGTACTCATCAAGCATCGTTCTCTCCATTTCGATGAGCGTCCGGTTCTTCCTCTCAACGATTCCATTTTGTTGAGGTGTGTACGTAGCCGAGAACTCATGTGAAATCCCTTCTTCGTCAAGAAAGGTATCCACATTTGCGTTTTTGAACTCCGTTCCGTTGTCGCTTCGAACCTTCTTGATCTTCACGTCAAATTGATTTTGGGCCTTCCTAGCGAAGTTTTTGAAGATCTTTTGGACCTACGATTTGTCATCAAGAAAGAACACCCACGTAAATCTTGAAAAATCATCAACTATGACTAGCCCAAATGAGTTACCACCGAGACTCTTGTAGGCATCTGGACCAAAGAGATCCATGCGAAGTAGCTCGAGTGGTCTTCTCGTGGTCATGATGTTCTTCGCGTGATGACTTCCTCCAACTTGTTTCCCTGCCTGACAAGCACTACAAAGTCTATCCTTGTCAAATATAACATCTTTTACCCCAAGGATATGATCACCTTTAATAAGCTTGTCAAGGTTTCGCATGCCAACATGACCTAATCATCTATGCCATAACCAAGATTTAGCAATTAAGAAAGTTCTAGGTTGAGCCTTTTTAGTGAAATCAACAATGTAAAGATACCTCTACGTATTCCGGTAAAGACCATTTTACGATTGTCTCTATGAAACACTTGGCAATCTACCTTAGTAAATAGGACATTGAAACCGAAATCAGCAAGCCTAGATACTGAAAGTAAGTTGTACCCAAGAGATTCGATGAGCATGACATTTTGTATGGAGCTATCATGTGAGATGGCCACCTTACCGAGGCCAACCACCTTACCCTTTGAGTTGTCACCAAAGGTGACATACTTTCGAGGGCCGTCCTTTTTAGCAAGCTCACGGAACATATCTTTATCTCCGGTCATATGATCAGTACATCCACTATCAAGAACCCATTCCTTTCCTCCAGCCATGTAGTCGCGAAGATTTGCCATAAGACAAAAGTGTCTCATTGCATCATTAAGATCATAGTTACTGTCATCATCATCCTCATCAGAGTATCCATGTTCAACATCATCTTGTGATTGATCAATTCCTAGAGAGGGTAATTCATTAGATAAATGATCACTTTTGTAGTTATCTTTATGAATTCTAATAGCTCTGGAAATGATATTGCTAATGATTCCAACATCTCCTTTGGCACTCGTAAGATTAGTAAGCTCAAATAAGCAGTTACCAAATTTGGGATCATTGGAACTCATCTTAATCAAGGCAATAGACTTATGGAGGATTTCATCTAGATCATTCAAGGAATAATTTGGAAAGAGTTCCTCAAGAAATTTCCATATGGTGTAGGCACACTTAAGAGTAGGCAAACATCCAATCAAGTTTCTAGGCAAGCCTCTAGTGATAAGATTAACAGTTCTAATATTGTGAATCATGTCAATTGACTCATCAAGGGTAGGATGCATGGGATCAACATGAGGTGCACAAGGGCTAGCAATATACTTGCTCAAATGATATTCATTGAAAATCTCAAGCATTTCATTTTTCCACTCATGAAAATACTCTCCATCAAGTATAGGCACTCTATGTCTAAGACTCCCCAAAGTAGACTCATCCATCTTCCTCCAATGGTGTTTAAACCAAGGCAATGGAGACCAATACTCTGATACCAATTGAAAGGACCGAGAAGAGGTGTCTAGAGGGGGTGATTAGACACTAAGTGCTAAAAGTTGCACTTTTTAATTTTCTTAAGTTGAAGTGGAGTTTAGGCATAAGTTTAAGAAACACAATACATATCAAGCAAGCATGCAACAAGTAAATGAGCAGCGGAAAGTAAAGCATGCAACTTGCAAGAATGTAAAGGGAAGGGTTTGGAAGATTCAAACGCAATTGGAGACACGGATGTTTTTGTCGTGGTTCCGATAGGTGGTGCTATCGTACATCCACGTTGATGGAGACTTCAACCCATGAAGGGAAATGGTCGCGTGAGTCCACGCAGGGCTCCACCCACGAAGGGTCCATGAAGAAGCAACCTTGTCTATGCCACCATGGCCATCGCCCACAAAGGACTTGCCTCACTAGCGGTAGATCTTCACGAAGTAGGCGATCTCCTTGCCCTTACAAACTCCTTGGTTCAACTCCACAATCTTGTCGGAGGCTTCCAAGTGACACCTAGCCAATCTAGGAGACACCACTCTCCAAGAAGTAACAAATGATGTGTTGATGATGAACTCCTTGCTCTTGTGCTTCAAATGATAGTCTCCCCAACACTCAAATCTCTCTCACAGGATTTGGATTTGGTGGAAAGAAGATTTGAGTGGAAAGCAACTTGGGAAGGCTAGAGATCAAGATTCATATGGTAGGAATGGAATATCTTGGTCTCAACACAAGTGTAGGTGGTTCTCTCTCAGAAAAAGTAAGTTGGAAGTGTAGGTTCATTCTGATGGCTCTCTCCATGAATGAAGAGGTGGTGGGGGTATATATAGCCTCCACACGAAATCTAACCATTACACATAACTTCCCAAAGTTGGTAGGACCGAATGTTTAAACTTGGTCGGACCGATTCAACAAAGCTAGTGACCGTTAGGGTTTTCGGTGGGACCGAAATGCAACTCGGTAGGACCGATATGATTAGGGTTAGGGCATAACATAATCTTGGTGAGACCGATTACACAAACTCGGTGAGACTGATTTTGGTAATAAGCTAACCAGAGAGTTGGTCAGTGAGGGAGTCCTGGATTAGGGGGTGTTCGGGTAGCCGGACTATACCTTCAGTCGGACTCCTGGACTATGAAGATACAAGATTGAAGACTTCGTCCCGTGTCCGGATGGGATTTTCCTTGGCGATGTGGATATTCAAGATCTCCTACCATTGTAACCGACTCTGTGTAACCCTAACCCTATCTGGTGTCTATATAAACCGGACGGTTGTAGTCCATAGGCAATCAACTCCATACACAACAATCATACCATAGGCTAGATTCTAGGGTTTAGCCTCCTTGATCTCGTGGTAGATCTACTCTTGTACTACCCATATCATCAATATTAATCAAGCAGGAGTACAGTATTACCTCCATCGAGAGGGCCCAAACCTGGATAAACAAAGTGTCCCCTGTCTCCTGTTACCATCCGGCCTAGACGCATAGTTCGGGACACCCTACCCGAGATCCACCGGTTTTGACACCGACATTGGTGCTTTCATTGAGAGTTCCGCTATGTGATCGACAAAAGGATCGATGGCTCGCCTGCAGATCAACTGCGACTTCGGCATCTTCGTCACCAGCTCGACTGGTCACCTTGGTTCGACCAAGAATTGCGCCCCGTGTTCGGATCACCATGTCCGGACGAGGGTCTTCATCAAACATCAACTCCGATCTCTTTCAAGATCACGGAGGAATCATCTATGGAGCTCGGGGGCTCAACGTCAACATTGCCCTCAAGCGACCGTGCTGTTTTTCTGGACAGTGAACTCGTATCTACCACCACCACCTCCTCGAGTATCGCTTTGACGATCGCTTTGGTGGAATAGTGCGGAATTGAGTCTACAACAACCCTAGAAAATTTCATCGAGTTCTGATGGAGGAATCTCTGGCAATCCACGATATACCGGAGCCCCGTTAAATCTGGACGGGAATTTGGATGAGTTTAGGGCGTGGTGTCCAGCTTCTAGCTCGGACGTCCTTTGGAAGATCCAACCGTTGATCGGCTGCGGAATTCCTATATCTACCACCTCTCAAAATTTCAGCTCGATCCGACCGTCCAAACTCCGGGAACCTTCCGATTAGTGCATCACTTTTCGGATCTGTTTTCTGCGCGAAAACGAATCCGACCCGAGTTCATCTTTTTTATGAACGGGATTTCGGACATCCCTTTTGAAGGAAGTTTTATATGGGGTATTGTGTTTTGTTCCCGAACACATCCCACTAACTTTAAGATCTTTTGAACATGATCTTCAACATCATGCTGGTGTCAAACCAGTCCGGCAATATTACTCCACGGCTGCCGACCTGCGCTAGACACGTCGTCACTTTAGCCGAGCTCAACTTCTTCGGATCATCATCTCGACAAGCCGAACAAGAGTCCGGCATCGCAAAGGATAAATCATCATCAACATCGCCGCCCCACGGATTACACGGAGCGGGCATACCGGCATCGCCGCACGGTTGCTTCATCAAGCCGGCATCGACCACGTCACGACCTGCATCGACAGGGCCGCACTATTGCTTCTTCAAGCTGGTGTCCATCATGCCGACCTACTTCGACTCATCGGCTGACGTCGAGGCTTCGACATCTCGGCTGGACCGAGGGCTTCGACATCTCTTCATCAACCTACTCCGGTAATGGGTGTGCGGATCGAGTCCCAATTTTGGGAATCACCTTCCTTCGGATTGCTACAACAAATAAACCAGGTGCTATTAATCCTAGTATTTTTTGCTTGTTTGGGTTCAAGTTTTCCCAAGGAATTATTACTCTGGTTTGTCCATCATATGTACACAGGTCTATCAAATGGTGGCCGCATTAATTACGGTCGCATGGCGGTCCGGTCAGTCTCCGTACATAGTCCGGCGAATGCCGCACTTGGAGCTCGGACCGACCTGCGAATTCAGGCTTTGCCACGCCTTTACCGCATCACGCCGACGCCCTGCATCGACTTGACTTCGGCGCCAGGCCATATTTCTTTTATTACTTACTTTGCATAAATTATTTATTATGCAACATTTTTTTATTATTATTACTATTATCTCCGGTCTGCACTACTTTTTGTGCACAAGAAAATGATCCGGGGACTTCGGCATCACTCTGCCGGCCTGCATTGACCGTGCTATGTCACCACTTCGGAGTGCCGAGCTCTCTGCCCCGCCACCTCGGGACCGGCTTGGGGGATGGCACCTTGCCCCGCATCAAGCTCTGACCGCGTCATCAATATCGAACATATTAACCAGCTAAGTCGCTTTCATGCTCAAAGCTTTAATTTCTAACTTGTGTTTGGTTCGGCCAAGCATTATACTTTTTTGGAAAAAAGTTGCTTGTAAAAAATTTCCTTGTCCAAACTTTGTTTGTGACGCATAAATTCAAATACCCCGTTTACTTGGGGCTTCCTTTATGAAGCTTTTTCCTGTTGCATATGATTATACTTGTACGGCTTTGTTCCTTGTTCATGTATTACGCCACAATATGCACCATATTGACTTAAGCGATTTGCAAGCTGGGTTGCATCACTCCTGTGTTTACCCCTACGTTCCCGATTGTTCGGCTAGGGAGTAAAGGGAGCACCTCTGCGATTGTCACGATCGGGTCACCCGAGCCGGACCTCAGACTGGGTGAAGCCGAAAGCTAGCGCTCTTATAGTTATTCAATGATGGTCGGCACACAACGGAACTCATGAGTACAAAAAATCTATTGCACAAGTCTCATAATAACAATGAGCACCGAAGAAAGGTATCGGTGGGGGTACTATTTTCTTCGAAGATGCTTCTTACACTTCACGGTAATATAGCATAAGTTCCCTGAGCGCGCTTTGTCTGTTACAGCCTTATGGCCTGATTGCCTGGTTATTGGAAACACCGTCGATATTCTCGACCGATGGAGTACATAACACTTTTCGGTCCTTACCGAAGAGGGAGAAGCTGACGGTCGGTTAAGACGCGTTTAAAGTTCGGTTGAACATAGATATGATATAAGTACTTCGGTACATGCAATCATTCTTCTACCCAAGTCACTTGGGGGCTCTTAAGTTTATTTGAGCCGTTTTATAATAAGTGTTCTTCTTCTTAGTCGTTGCAAAGTTTTATTATTATTTATCACTCCTTTTTTCGACACGAGTGTGCGGTCACTAGCCAGGGAGCCTAATTTCTCTCTCAAAGCCGCTAGAGTTTAGTTTGCTAAACTGGCCTGATGAGAAGTACTCCGCCCTCGGGATAGGAGGTTGAAGCCGTAGGCTGACCCGCTCGAAGTCTTGAGATAGGATGTGTCATGTTAAAGCACGACAGAAGCACTTCTTTTTTCTAAGACCAATTTTCGGATTGGCACCGAACACTTGATCTTGTTCGGACGTCATGTTTTTACTGACGTTTCTTGGTTTTCCAAGCTTTTTGGCACTTTTAAACTATTTGTGCTTTTCCAGCATTAGTCTCGCAGTGCAACGCCGGACACCTTTAGGGATTCGGCAAAAACATTCTCAGATATTGCTATATATGCATCGGTTTCGAATTGTGTCTTCGGTCAATAGTTGGGTTGCCCGGCTCCTGCACTTGCTTCCTACGTTCCGTTTTGTTCGGCTAGGCGTGCAAAGGGAGAACCACTGCGATTGTGCTTCCAGCTCACATGGTTAAGCACCTTAGTGGAGAAAGCCGAAAACTGACTGTCACAATAAGTGTAAACTGGTCAGCGATCCAATGACTATGACGGGCCATTCATAACATTGGCCGAAGTGCTTACGGCTTGACCTCGACTGTCGCCGAACACTACCGGGGGCTATTAACTGGCCTCCCAAACTAAATCCTCGATATTTTGCTCTTACATTAGAGCTGAGGTTTAATGATCATGCTTAGCATGACAACCCAAAGAAAGGAACCGATAGCGGGACTATTTTCTTTGGAAGACATTTCTTCTGTTAAACAGTAATATAACTCTCTGCGTACCTTTGTTTATAAAACCGTGTGGCCAGAGTGCCTTGTTTGTCGTAAATCTTTGCCCTCATAAAGGCTTTATAAAGTAGGACAAACACTCCTCGGCTACTGGCCAAGGAGGTGGAAGCCGATGGTCGGTCAACAAAGTTTTGTACAATGCAGGTCCGAGCATTAATGGCGTAAAGTACTTGGATACATAGAGTCATTACACATAATTTGTGATTTTACTATGGATATTGATCCTTAATTCGGCCACCCATGCCCGCATTAAGGCTCGGGGGCTAGTGGGCTTCAGGCTTATTATTTACAAATATTAAAGGGGCACATCGATCCCCTGATCTGGTGTTGCCACCCGACCAGTGTCTCGGGGGCTACTGCATTGCTTGTCCAATGCAGAAAATTTTATGTGCAATATAGTTTCCGAGGAGATTTTGATCCTCAGGTTGGTCGGCCGCACCCAACCTAAGTCTTGAGGACTGAGCATGCCGCTTTTGTGTCCCGAAGTATTTTGCCGAGCTAGGACTTGATCCTCAGGCCGATTTTGCAAATCAACCTGAGTCTCAGCGGCTACTGGGATCAGCGGTCTTATGTCATCCTTCATGTGCATCTCGGGTTTTAGACCGATACACACCTTGAGGGCTACTGGCTATATATCTCGGCAGAGAATAAATTGCACCAATAAAAAATATTGACAAAAATCGGCCCATAGTCGGGGTGGTGCACCACCTCGGAAGCAGCCCGGCATAAAGCTTGAGCGCTAGTGGCTGGCTCCATAGAGGGCATTTCCGGCATTAATCTCGGCTAAACTCCTTCAAAACTTCTTTGAACCAAGGTGATTTACGACACCTCGGATACAGTCCGGCGTTGGAGCTCGGATACATAGTCCGGCATTGGTGCTCGGATACATTCTGGCGTTAGAGCTGGGAAGTGCGGACTTGGGCGCTGGAGCTCGAGTGCGTGGAAAATGGATAGGCAAAGGAGGAAGAAGGCGTAGGTGAAAGGGTGGATTCTTATCCCCTTATATGGGTGGACGCAACTACGTGTCCCCACCAGCCTGGTAAAACTCGCTTGCCTCCCAAGCGCCATGGTAAATGGCGCGGTTAGGGTTACCCACATCCGTATTGATGAGAAACCCGTAAAAAGGGAACCCGATCTCTGCTTTGACAAGACGTGCCAAGGAAACCGCCTCGCAAAACATGCTGAGGTGGAAAAGTAAAAACGATTCAAGTAAAGGACTTGGCCGTAGTGTGACAGCGCACTGCGGAATACGTCAGCAGATTTGATTTGTGTCAATATTATTCTCTCTATGGCAATATGTGGAAACTTATTTTGCGGAACCGGACATTACTCTTGGTGTTTACAAATCTTCTATGAAGGACTTGGAGGAGGAACCCGCCTTGCAATGCCGAAGACAATTTGCGTGCCGGACTCGTCGTCATTGAAGCCTGGTTCAGGGGCTACTGAGGGAGTCCTGGATTAGGGGGTGTTCGGTAGCCGGACTATACCTTCAGCCGGACTCCTGGACTATGAAGATACAAGATTGAAGACTTCGTCCCGTGTCCGGATGGGACTTTCCTTGGCGTGGAAGGCAAGCTTGGCGATGCGGATATTCAAGATCTCCTACCATTGTAACCGACTCTGTGTAACCCTAACCCTATCCGGTGTCTATATAAACCGGAGGGTTGTAGTCCGTAGGCAATCAACTCCATACACAACAATCATACCATAGGCTAGCTTCTAGGGTTTAGCCTCCTTGATCTCGTGGTAGATCTACTCTTGTACTACCCATATCATCAATATTAATCAAGCAGGAGTAGGGTATTACCTCCATCGAGAGGGCCCAAACCTGGGTAAAACAAAGTGTCCCCTGTCTCCTGTTACCATCCAGCCTAGACGCACAGTTCGGGACCCCTGCCCGAGATCCGCCGGTTTTGACACCGACAGTCAGGTAAACTCGTTGGGTCCGATCGCTCATTTTGGTGAGACCAAAATGTTACAAAGGGAAAACAGAGAGTTTACATTGAAATCTCGGTGGGACCGATTGCAAGTTTCGGTGAGACCGAAAGTATTGCAATAGGAAACAGAGAGTTTGCAATCCCATCTCGTTGAGACCGAGATCCCTATCGGTGAGACCAATTTGCCTAGGGTTTGTGGCAGTGGCTATGACATTTGAAACTCGGTGGCGCCAGATAGAAAGAATCGGTGGGGCCGAGTTTGACTTTTGGTTAAGGTCATATGTGGATGTGAGAAAGTAGTTGAGGGCTTTGGAGCATATCACTAAGCACTTTGAGCAAGATCCTCATTAAGCAACACCTCATCCCTCGTTGATAGTATTGGCTTTTCCTATAGATTGAATGTGACCTTGGATCACTAAAATAGAAAATGTAGAGTCTTGAACTTTTGAGCTTGAGCCAATCCTTTTGTCCTTAGTGTTTTGAAGGGGTTTCACATCCTCTAGTCCATGCCACTTCACTGTTGAACTTATCTGAAACATACTAGATAAAAATGTTAGTCCAACAAGAGATATGTTGACATTAATTACCAAAACCACCTAGGGAGCACTTGTGCTTTCAATCTCCCCCTTTTTGGTAATTGATGACAACATACATCAAAGTTTTAGATCAAGATATTGAGAGTAGTAAGTAAAGCTTTGGAAAGACATGTAACTTGCATAGGCTCCCCCTACATGTATCCAATCATGTGAATATGGAATATAGGAGCATGTGAATGCATAAACATGACAGAGTAAGCAATGTGTTACATGTATCTTGGCTATATGCATCAGAGCAAATGATGAAAATGTACCTTCATGCTCATGAGTCCTTCTTGCAAATAGTATGTACATCAGCAAGAAATTCTCATTCACATGACTGTGATGCATATACTTACTTTGTGGTCTTGAGTTGGCTTAGGATGGGATGAACCTGCGTAAACAAGGTTAGATAACACAGATACGCCTACTGGCTAGAGCAAACAAGAGAAACCACAAGAGTACCAAGACTAGGATGACATGTAGAGTGAGTACTAAGTACCACATTGGATAAAGACATGTCCCCAAAGGTAAAGATATGCAATCAATTCAAGGATTTCCTTCCCTTAGATGTCTTGCTCCCCCTGAATCTAACATGGGATATTGGGAGAAGATAGGGAACAGAAACTCAGAGCAAAATCAGAGCTCAAAGGAAATAAATAGAGCTAATGCAATCGAGCAAATATGAACATGTCTTTCCCCTCTTGAAGACATGTGACTTCTCTCCTCTTGAACACCAAGCATCTGGGGTCTCTTCCCTGGAGTATTCTCTCCCCCTATAGATATGATTAAGCTTTGATGTGATGATCTCTCTCTCCCCCTTTGACATCAATTTCCAAGAAGGGTTCTTCTGGATTTTTTGTCATGATGGGTTTGGTCCTTGAGTCACAGAACAAAGCAGCAATTTGAGTAGGATGCTGGTCGAGGACAATTTGAGTGAAGCTGGATCAAAAAGAATTCAGAAACAAGTGGCAAGATGTTTTTCCTGCAGTGAAATCGGTAGCACCGAGTTTGGTGCTTCGGTGGCACCGAAAGGGATCGGTTGGACCGAAGTAAACAACCTGGTGTGACCGAGTTCATCAGAGAGAAAACACTTGTCACCTCAGCTAACTAGACAAGTAAGATCGCACAAGGATTTGCCAGGAATTTAATGCAAAAAATGCAGAACAGAAAATAAAAGCGAAGAAACTAAAAAGAATCTAGATGAAGAGGGAAACAACTATGCATGAGACAAATGCAAGAGCACAGAAAAGAACACAAGAGAATTTCATCTAGAATTGGGCGGTGACAAAGTCACCTATGTTAGAGTATATTGACTTAGGAGTCAAGTGAGATCACTTGATCTTTGGTCATACTCATCGTTTAAGCTCAAAATGGGGTTACCATTTTCGTTAAAGCATCTTGATGTATTCACATCTTGTTGAGTTGCTTTATCCCATGACTTGGAATAAAGCTTCTCTAAGATGGAATAACATACATTGGGTGGTGGTGTTGATCATGATCATGTAGTTGAACTTGTGTGGGTTGCTCAGGGTTGATGTAGCTCATCAAGAGTTGGGAGCATCACTTGAAGTTTGAGTTCATCTACCTACACTGGTTAGTTTTTGCAAGGAAGAGCACTTGTGTATCCAAAATGACAATTATGATAGAATCTATCAAAGGATATGTTTGAATGGTTGCGTGCCTCCTTGTCTTCATCCACCATTGTGTAGCGACTTGGTGATATAGAAATTGCTCAAAATGTGAGTGAGTTGCAATCTCATAGATTTCGATTCATCCAAGTACCTACACGGGTTAGATAGCATGCAAGGTGCAAATATATCCAAGGCATAAGATAGTCAACATAAGAGAAATATCAAGGATTAGTCATAGGCTCATGCCTTGCATGTATTAAATGGAGTTCCTACTCCAAGTTTGAAGCATCAATGATGTTGAATTCACCTCTTAACCTGCAAAACACTTTCTCATCAAGTGGTTTGGTAAATATATCCGCTAATTGCTTATCAGTGCGAACATGCTGGCTATTTATGAAGGAGGGCCCCTGGGGCGCACCCTGCAGGCTTGTTGGCCCTTGGCAACCCCCGCAACACTAACTCCAACTCCATAAGTACCTATTGACGAAGAAAAAATTGGAGAGAAGGAATCATCGTGTTTTACGATAGAGAGCTCTTGTCAGCTCATGTTCTTCATCGGGAGGGCTGATCTGGAGTCCGTTCTGGGCTCCGGAGAGGGGGATTCTACGTTGTCATCATCATCAACCTTCCTCCATCACCAATTTCATGATGCTTACTGCTGGGAGTAAGTAATTCCTTCGTAGGCTTGCTGGACGGTGATGGGTTGGATGAGATTTATCATGCCATCGAGTTAGTGTTGCTAGGGCTTGATCCCTAGTATCCACTATGTTCTGAGATTGATGTTGCTAGGACTTTGCTATTTTTAATGCTTGTCACTAGGGCCCGAGTGCCATGATTTCAGATCTGAACCCCTTTATGTTTTCATGAATATATTTGTGTTGTTGATCCGATCTTGCAAGTTATACGCACCTATTATGTGTTATGATCTGCATACCCCAAGGTGACAATAATTGGGATTCTTACCGATGATTACCGTAGTTTGAAGAGTTCATATATTCACTATGTGTTAATGCTTTGTTCCGGTTCTCTATTAAAAGGAGGCCTATAATATCCCTTAGTTTCCTTATGGACCCTTCTGCCACGGGAGGGTAGGACAAAAGATGCCATGCAAGTTCACTACAAAAAAGACACATCCGTGACATTTTGGGTCGAACGAAATTTTTGTCTGTCATGCTTATGACACTTCTATGACGATAACTGTGACAAAACCCGGTATCATCATAGATGTGGTGGGCTCCTACTTCTATGACAAAAAATCATGACAGAAAATGGGCTTTTCGTCCTGGGCAGGCCGGAGATGCAGCTACATGACATTCTTTGGGCCATCCATGACTGAAAAAACTGTGGTAGAAGCGAGGGCGAGGAAAATATTAGGGGAGTTCCCTATTATGGTGGGTGGTCGGGGGCCGAGCGATGCGCGTTTCTCTCATACACATACACGCGTGTGTGCGAGGCGTTGCGCTCTAACTGAACCCGAGCGAGGCGTTGGGCTCTAACTGAACCCGAGTGATTGCACTACTGAACCCGAGTGATCGATCACTTGCTGTTAACTGAACCCGAGTGATTCCTTCACTACTGCTTCTAACTGAAGCCGATCGAACCCTGTTGCCTCCTTCCCTTGATGAACAATGAGCGTTGTTGGGGGGTGGATGAACAGTTCCCGGTTGGGGGTTGAATGAACAGGACCCTGTGGTAGTAGAGGCCGTTGCCTCTGGATGAACAGGACCCCGATCGAGCCGGTTGGAGGTGGATGAACAGGACCCCGTGGAGGGCTGGTTGAACCATAGCCGGTGGAGGGCTGGATGAACAGTAGCCCGTTGAGGGGTGATTGAACACGACCCCATGGAGAGGGTTGGTTGAACAGTAGCCGGTGGAGGAGCGGTCGAGGCTAGATGAACAGGAGCCCGTGGATGAACAGTCGCAGGTGGAGGCTGGAGGAGGTCGACGGTGGATGAACAGTGGCCCGTGGAGGCTGGAGGAGGTCGACGGTGGAGATGAACAGTATCTCGTGGAGTCCCATTTTGCGGTATGCCACACCCCTCCCGATGAACAAAACCCATGTTTCGACCGTAGCGCTCCAACACAAGTCCATTTCTTCCGTTTTGCGGTACGCCACACCCCTACCGATCAACAGAACCCCGTTTCGACCGTAGGAGGTCCAAGAGAAGTCCATTTCCTCCCTTTTGCGGTATGCCAGACCCCTCCCGATGAACAGGATCCCGTTCCGACCATGTTCGGTTGACCACAAGGCCGTTTCCTCCGTTTTGCGGTACGCCATGTCTCGTTTCGATCGGCTGTTCCGTCCAAGACGGTTGGCTCCCGATGAACACGACGTATTCCATTGCCTCCCGATGTACATGACGCATTCCGTTGCCTCCCCATGAACACGACAACGACACAGTTTCCCCGTTCTGACCCAGCCATGTACACGAGCCCTGTCCATAAGTATGCACGAGTAGGCATTTGAGACCCCGCCCATAAGTACGTATGTGGCCGTATTTACTTTCTTGCACCCTGGCCCCTGTATATATGTGTACACGATATTAATGGGACTGTGTGACATGCTACGTGTGCGCCTCTACTACAACATGTGCGCACCTCTACTACGACACATGCCCTTCCTTACACGGCCACTGTTCATCGTTGCAGCCTGCATACAGACCGATCGTATATACGTACACGTCCGTGACCCGGATGACAATGCTACGTATGCTTTGACCAGGTGGGTCCCGACGGTCAGGCACTTCCTTGCGTGCAAATATGTAGCTGGTGGGTCCCAGCGGTCAGGGGGCGAATCATTTTTTTGCCCGTAATATGGACGCACTTCCTTGTGTGCGAAGATGTAGCTGGTGGGTCCTAGCAATCAGGGGGAAACATTTTTTTGCGAAATACGGTGGCCCGTCCGATGGGTCCCTGCTCTCAGGTGGAGGAATCATTATTTTCCATGTAATAAGGAGGTACTTCCTTGCTGCGGCCATGGACCCAGCTGTCAGCTTCTCCATGTACAGTACTCTTCCAATGGAAGTCGTTCGTTGACCACATTGACCATGCCGTGCCGAGAGCACCAAGGCGGTGGACAGCGAGGCCTAGGAAGGGGATGACACAGAGCCGGGGAAGACGCGGCAGTGGATGCCCACGTGAAGAGGAGTACGAGGGTTCACTGGTTCGGCTGCGGTGTGAGGCTATCATCACCGCAGGGCCTGGCCAGCGAAGGGAATAGTAGGGGGCGGTGAGGCCTCTGCGGCAGCACAACCGACCACGGGAGGCAGGAGCACGCGGCACGACCGGCGCTGCTTTGGGCGGCTGGAACAAGAAAACCAGGGGTTGAAGAAGCACTACGACCGTTGGATGGACATTGTACGGTCACTGGAGCTAGAATCGTTCACATTGACTAAGTTGACAAGGCCCCCCATCCCCGTCAACTTAGTAGGCCCACAAGTCAGCCTCCCACTATGCTGGGTCCCAGCTAGCACGGGGAGTATTCATTTTTTTGTACGTAATAAGGAGGCACTTCCTTGCGTGCGAAGATATAGCTGGTGGGTCCGACCTGTCAGCAGGGGGAACATTTTTTTCGCGAAATACAGAGGCCCTTCTGGTGCGTCCCAAATGTCAGGTGGAGGAATCATTATTTTGCGCATAACAAGGAGGAATTTCCTTGTGTGCGGCCGTGGACCCAACTGTCAGCCTCTCCACGTACAATCCACGTCCGATGGATGTCATTCATTGACCACGTTGACCATGGCGCGCCGAGAGCACCAAGGTGGTGGACGACGTCGAGGCCTAGGAAGGGAATGACACGGAGCCGGGGAAGACTTGGCAGTGGTTGCCCACGCGGTGGGGAGTACGAGGGTTTACTGGTCCGGCTTCCATCACCAGAAAATAACAGGAGGTGTGGGTGAGTAAAGGTATGGCCTGGCCAGCAATGGAGTAGGGTGGGGCGGTGCGGCCTGTGCGGCAGCACAGCCGGCCACGGGAGGCGGGAGCAGGCAGTCCCACCGGCGCTGGTTTGGGCGGCTGGAGCAAGAAGATCAGATATTGAAGAAGCAACATGGTCGTTGGATTAACATCCAACGGTCACTGCTGCTAGAATCGTTTGTGGACTAAGTTGACAAAGCCTTTCGTACACGTCAACCTAGTAGACCCACAAGTCAGCCTCCAAATCTGTCCCAAATAGCATACAACCCAAAATTTATAGCCAGATTCAAATTAATTTGAAAACTAAACATACCTTGATTTAAATCTAGTGAAATTTTACCCGCACAAAAACAATGAAATTTAAAATATCAAAATCTGAAGAAAAGAATATTTTGGAACTAATTGCCTATTTGCTGTATTTTTTCATTTTGCAGCCCATTTATTATTACCTATAGCCCATTTCTTATTACTTATAGCCCATTTTCTGGGCAAAATGCATCCCTCCTCGTCTTGAAAGATTTCCGGCCTAGCAGGGCGTAGAAAAGCAAGTAGGCCTGCATTGGTTATTCTGCAAAAAACAAAATAGCTGGGCTAGCCATTTTCAGAATGGAAAAAACACACTGGTTTGGTCATGTGCTAAACATATGAAATAAAAAGCCTGGGCAAGATGGGCCACAGCTCCCGAACAACCCAGTTGATACCCTTCTCCGTCCCAAAAAAAAATTACTGCGCGTGCTACTGGGTCCCTACTATCATCCTCACCATGTATAGTCATCTCCTTATTCCTCTCGGTTGTTGGCCATGTTGACAAGATCGAAGGGCGGCGCCGCAGCGAGCGAACCAAGGCAGAGGACGATGGTGAGGCCTCGGACGGGAACGAATAGGAGCCAGGGAAGATGTGCATAGTTTTAGGGTGCGATGTGGCCACGATGCGTGCGCGGTAGCACAGCCAGCCGTGTGAGGTGGGAGCAGGCGGTCCCGCCATCGCTGGTTTGGCTTTGGCGACTGGAGGAAGAAGGGAGTGAAGAAACACGACAGACGTTGAATATCAATCTAACGGTCAAGGTTGGCACAATCATTTGTTGACTAAGCCAACACCAAGTAGCATACCTATTTATATATATAGGAAGAAAAGAAAACTGGGCTTGTTTGCCAGATAACATTCCCGAAACTGCGACCGTTCGATCTTGTGTCGCAACTAAAACTGCGAGGAAAATGCATTCGTCTGTTGTCCTCCTCCCAGGGAACGTTCGCCACATAAGTGACTAGGACCCTTGGTTTTCAACCAAGAGGTCTTGGGTTTGAGTCCCAGGAACTCTCAATTTTGTCCTCCTTCCTTCCTCGCAAAAAAAGAGAAAGAAAATCAAAGACTTGAGAAGGCGTACAGAACAAGTTAGTGTACCAGTAAAGAGACGTTGCTGAGTTTTTGAAAAAAGAGGGACGTACTCCTGTAGCTGGTTCGAATCCAAACCTAGACTATGACTCTATATGGTGCTATGCTACTCTGCAAGTAATGAAACTGACATATCCAATGTTCACTTCTCCTCTTCTCTACTTACTCTGCCTAGCATCAGAAGCTTTGGCCGCAGCAACCATGTCCGCTGGCTGCTCGTCTACCTGCTCTTCAGCAGGCAAAAACCAGATATGCGCCAATTCACCACTCGTACCATCGCCTATGGGTCTCATCACACCCCCGCTAGCACACGCACCATAGCCGATTGCTCATCGCAACCCGCTGCCGTTGGTGTGGTGCCACTGCTACAAATCACGCAGAGTCATCCGTCGCATCTCAACCACAATCCTCAACCCTGGCCGAGTCTTCTACAAATGCCCGAATCATGGGGTAATAATATGTTTAAGTGTTGTTCTGCTGCTTTCAGTTGCTGATTTTTTTAATAGTTTGGTTGATGATCTTCCAATTTGATTCGTGCAGAAAAGGGAAGATTCGTGTGATTTGTATTTCTGGGAAGTTGCTAATGTGGGGGAATGCAACTATGCTGATTACTTGGTTAGCCGAGGAATCCCAATACCAGCAGGTTGGGGTGTTGGACAAGTAACTGAAGGAACGGCAGATAAGGAAGATGCAGAGCAGAAGGTTAAAGATGCAGTTCCTCTGATCATGGCCAAGCAACAGCTGCTGAACGGCCTTGACAGCAATGAGGAGATGAAAGAGCTTGTGAAGATAATGGGCAAAATCGATGTGCTCTGTAGGATGATTGTCTCTTTAGTTGCAGTGTATGTAGCACTCGTGATGTATTCAGTGGCTATGACATGAGCACTTTTCTCAAACTAGTAATGAATGAAACCTGTGTAGAAGGTTGGACGTAGTGTTGTGAACATCTAATGATTTCTATTAACGGAAATCGGGGGGTATCCCCTTTTGCTCATAAATAAATAAATAGCAGAGGCTCTTTTGGTAATAAATAAATAAATTAGCAGAGGCCATGTCGAGTCAGCTTTGTTCCCATTCAAAGATGTCGAGCAAATTGCAGTCCAACAGCAAACTATGTCATCAAATTCAAGTTTCACAGCCAGATATGAGTACAACTAAACAACAATGTCATCATGTTTTAGTCGTCATACAATCACCAAACACAAATCAACATACATAACAAGTGATAACTACTGTAGGATGCTGCTAACGCGACACTATGATCAGAGACCCTTCGATGAAACTATGTGTGATGCCATAATCGCAAATGGTAGTGTAAAACCATCAAAAAAGGTGCAACACATTTGCGATGGAGGATGCATCAAACACGGTTCAGATTTTAGTTTCCTGTGCAATGCAGGGCATATGGTTCAATTCAATCAACCATTTGCGATGAGGAGGAACAAAAGAAACGGGCAGACAGATCAAGGTGTGTGTGATGTACAATGTACGGTTCACTCGGATGAACTATTTGCGTTGAGACATGGGAACGGAAATGGTTCAACTTAAAAAGATGTGTGTGATACGCGGCAAACAGGTTTGTAATGAAAAATGTGTGCGAAGACCGATAATAACACAGACAATTTCTTCTAATAAGACGTATGTGATATGCTCTGTCTACACAACATCTATTGGCCATTGAGGGACGGGCGGTCATCCGAATATGCCATAAGGATGCGAAGAGGCATCCTATATCAGCAAGGACTAGCTATTCCACCAGTAGCTCATGTAAGAGAACTTAGTGTGCTCAGGCTGGAGCAGCCATCAGATGGGTGACTGGATGAGAAGTTATGTTGATGTTAAATTAACTGATAGGATGGGTCGTATTTGTCAAATTAAATGACTGATACGACCCATCCCATGAGTTAATTTAACCTTGAGGTCCTTGTTTTTTTATTTTTTTTATTTTTAACACATGTTAAAGAAGGTCTACCACATTACTTTTTGACAATGTATGATACGTGGCATACATTTGATCCATCCGACATGTTTGTGATGGAATAAGCCATGTGTGTTGTGGGCAAACGCTTGCTAGTATTCAACCGTTTGTGATTGATGAATTCATCACCGATGGGTTCCCTATTGTGGTCTGTGTTCATCTAATCATCATCTACTTATTGTGCTAGCTCGATGCTCCTTCTATGCTAAGTTTCCATTAATTGATGGCATTTTATGAACACGCCACCATTTCCCGCCATTTCCTCACCTGTTTCTCGCCACCCAGCGATATTGCACATAAACCTAGGCGGCGCGCGACGCACGGAGGCGGCAAGCACAACCTGTAGCACATCCACCTTTTCCAAGCATGCCAACCCACCAAAGTGTCGCCTCTGCCATCAACCTCGTCGACGAGGAAAACAAGCAGGTGCCACGGCCCATCGAGGCCGAGGCACTCCCTGGCAACGCGATCGATGACATCGTGATGCGCGTCATCGCTAGGGTTGAGCAGACCTTTTCTGCATGGCGCTTGAGCGCCGCGGATCAAGATAGAATGTCAGCGTCGACAGGCTACAGCTCTCCGCACAACATGATCAATGGCGCGCCGCAGAGCAAGCTAGGCGCGTCCGCGCCAATAAGTTGTGGCTTGCCGCACGGCGAGACCGTTGGAGCGCCGCAGAGCGAGAGGCACGGCGCGTCGCACAACAAGAGCAAATCCATCGGCGCTTGCCTGCTGTCGACACGGCGTCGCAGCTAGGTACACGTCCCGTCAGTACACCCATTCCTCGCCAGGAGTGGGCAGAGACCCTCAGCGCCGTACTTGCACCAGAGGTCGGCCGCGCCGTACTTGCACCGAACGCCCGCCGCGCCGTTTGCATGGGTGCCGTCGTTCGCCTTATCCGCGGCCCGCTGGATGCCAATGCGCTGGTCCGTAGGGTCGACCACCTCCTTGGCCCAGGTGTCCACCTGGGCACAGTAGAGGAACATGCCCGTCGCATCCTCGAGATGGTGATCTCCAATGAAATAGCTAGCTTGGAGCTCGAGATTGCGCTCCAGATGTACCGTGAGCGTGTCGACCGCTTGGACGAACGCCTGCATGAGTTTAGGCAGAGCCAAGAGCTACCGTAGGAAAGGGTTGCTGGTCATCGCCTCATGGACGTGTTTTATTTTGTTGAGTCACTTCGGCGTGGATAGCTATGTATTCACAGCCATCATAGTATTGCTCTGTTTATTCCTCTGTTTCAATGTGTGTACTCTGTTTTCTATTCTTATATGTTATGTTTCAATGTGTGTATATACGCTTCCATTCTGTATATGTGGATGATAACAGCTAGATTCAAATTAGTATACAAAACAGATAGAAAATGGAATTCATAATATATATATTAATTGTTCATTAGTTCATCACAGAATATATATATATATATATATATATATATAATATCATCACATATACGTGATGATACTTAACTACTAGGTACAATGCATAAAATTGAAAACAAACAATACTAAAACTAATAATCCCTCCTGGGGCCAGTATTCCGGCAGCCCCTCGCCAGCAGCCCCCTAGTGTGTGGCGTCTTCCCAGTGCGGAGGCAGTACTCCGCCTCCTCCGCCTCACAGCGTTTGATGTACTGATCTACCTCTTGCTGGTGGACACGCGCGAATGATCTTGCCATTTCGTTGGGCGCCCACCAGAGCTCCTCGTCGGTGGCACGCTGGAGCTTATCGGCCCACCTCCACGCAGCGACACGGCGCCCAGCACCTATGTCCTTCCTCGTGAAGTACCCGTCTTTGTACACCTCCTTGGCACGACGACGCGCCCGCCCCCAAAGCTCCGCCGCCTCCTTTTTCCAGGCAGCATCACGGGCTTCACAGGCCGCCTGGTACCTGGCTTCCTCCTCCGCCATCTCCTTCTTGAACGCCACTTGCTTGGCTTTCTCAGCCAGTGGCAGCGACTTTCACAGACAAAGATTGTACAGGCCCCAAAACCAACCCAAAGTTGGGGGGTCCGGCGCAACCTTGTCAGGCGGCGCGTAGGGGTCCTCACCGCTGCTATTCGAGTGAGCGCCCTCGGGGGGCGGCGACTCCTCGTCGGCGCGTGGGCAGACCGGCGACACCATGGCAGAGATTTGTGTGTGTGAGAGAGAGAGGGCGAGCGAGGGCAGGATGTAGATGAGAATGCAGGCGGGACGACGTGAGCGAGGGAGTATTTATTGGCGGCCGGAATCTAGATCGACGGGGACAAAATACACGACGGACGCCGGAATTTACGAGTATTGTAGTTCAAATTACACATGATTCCCGCAGCAAAATCCGTGTGTGAACATAATAGCTGACGGTTTCCAATACAGAACCGTGTCTGATTAATGATCCCCGCCACTCACCTACCAAACCTCGAGCCACGAGATAGAGTGTCAATCGTGTGGGGGCCGGTTGTCTTGCTAGATCTTTACATTTCCTTTTTTGAACACCCGATATTTACATCATCTGATGATTTTTTAACTCGCACACAAGTACACAAAAATATGATTTTTCAAACCGTTATGGTTAGGTGTTGCATGTAGATGTCGTGCAAATTTGAATTACGGTCATTCAATGGTTAGAAGATCACTTAAATGTCTTTAAAAGGTCAAATGACCCCTAAAATTTTCCAAATTTTCACATGACAGTTGTATTAGTGCACGTTAAACGTAGAAAAAATTTGGAAGAAGCTAGCTCCCAGTCGTCATCAAACATGCATTGTTCCCTCTCGGAACCATGAACCTTCTAGTGAGTTACTCTGGTTTGTGAGGGGTGCGTGTACAAACTTTTGTCAAACAGGACAATTTGTTTACCACATCATCTTGGTGGAATGACATTAAATCAAGCAAGGTTTCATGTTTTTCTGATCATTTTTTAATTTTTTGGAATTAACATGCCATGGCACTCCGTGCATGTGCCCATGACTTGAGACCAATATGTTTCAAAATTCCTTCTAATTTACTAGACATGGAATTAACTCGCACACAAGTTCACAAAAATATGATTTTTCAGACCATTTTGGTTAGGCATTGCATGTAGATGTAGTTCAAATTTGAATTACGGTCATTAAATGGTTATGAAATCACTTAAATGTCTTTAAAAGGTCAAATGACCCCTGAAATTTTCCAAATTTTCGCATGACAGTTGTATTAGTGCACGTTAAACGTAGAAAAAAATTTGAAGGCCGTAAGAGGAAGCTATCTCCCGTTCGTCATCAAACATGCATTGTTCCCTCTTGGAACCACGAGCCTTCTAGTGAGTTGCTCCGGTTTGTGAGGGGTGTGTGTCCAAACTTTCGTCAAACATGCCAATTTCTTTACCACATCATCTTGGTGGCATGACATTACATCAATCAAGGTTTCATGTGTTTCTGAAATATTTTTTATTTTTTGGAATTAAAATGCCATGTCACTCCATGCATATGTATGCATGTGTCCATGTCGTGAGACAAATATGTTTGAAAATTCCTTCTAATTTACTGCACATGGAATCAACTTGCACACAAGTACACAAATATGATTTTTCAAACTGTTTTGGTTAGGCCTTGCATGTAGATGTAATTCAAATTTGAATTACGGTCATTAAATGGCTAGAAAATCACTTAAATGTCTTTAAAAGGTCAAATGACCCCTTGAATTTTCCAAAATTTCACATTACAGTTGTAGTAGTGCACATTAGACGTAGAAAAAATTGAAGACCGTAAGAGGAAGCTATATCCCGTTCGTCATCAAACATGCATTGTTCCCTCTTGGAACCACGAGCCTTCTAGTGAGTTGCTCCGGTTTGTGAGGGGTGTGTGTCCAAACTTTTGTCAAACATGCCAATTGCTTTACCACATCATCTTGGTGGCATGACATTACATCAACCAAGGTTTCATGTGTTTTTGGTATTTTTTGGAATTAAAATGCCATGTCACTCCATGCATACGTATGCAGGTGTCCATGTCGTGAGACAAATATGTTTGAAAATTCCTTCTAATTTACTGCACATGGAATTAACTCGCACACAAGTACACATATATGATTTTTTTTCAAACTGTTTTGGTTAGGCGTTGCATGTAGATGTAGTTCAAATTTGAATTACGGTCATTAAATGGCTAGAAAATCACTTAATTGTCTTTAAAAGATCAAATGACCCCTAGAATTTTCCAAAATTTCACATTACAGTTGTAGTAGTGCATGTTAGACGTAGAAAAAATTGAAGGCCGTAAGAGGAAGCTATCTCCTGTTCGTCATCAAACATGCATTGTTCCCTCTCAGAACCACGATCCTTCTAGTGAGTTGCTCCGATTTATGAGGGGTGTGTGTCCAAACTTTCGTCAAACATGCCAATTTCTTTACCACATCATCTTGGTGGCATGACATTACATCAACCAAGGTTTCATGTGTTTCTGATATTATTTTTTGGAATTAAAATGCCATGTCACTCCATGCATACGTATGCATCTGTCCATGTCGTGAGACAAATATGTTTGAAAATTTCTTCTAATTTACTGCACATGGAATTAACTCGCACACAAGTACACAAATATGATTATTCAAACCGTTTTTGGTTAGGCATTGCATGTAGATGTAGTTCAAATTTGAATTACGGTCATTAAATGGCTAGAAAATCACTTAAATGTCCTTAAAATGTCAAATGACCCCTAGAATTTTCCAAAATTTCACATTACATTTGTAGTAGTGCATGTTAGACGTAGAAAAAAATTGAAGGCCGTAAGAGGAAGCTATCTCCCGTTCGTCATCAATCATGCATTGTTCCCTCTCGGAACCACGAGCCTTCTAGTGAGTTGCTCCGGTTTGTGAGGGGTGTGTGTCCAAACTTTCGTCAAACATGCCAATTTCTTTACCACATCATCTTGGTGGCATGACATTACATCAACCAAGGTTTCATGTGTTTCTGATATATTTTTTATTTTTTGGAATTAAAATGCCATGTCACTCCATGCATACATATGAATGTGTCCATGTCGTGAGGCAAATATGTTTGAAAATTCCTTCTAATATACTGCACATGGAATTAACTCGCACACAAGTACACAAATATGATTTTTCAAACTGTTTTGATTAGGCGTTACATGTAAATGTAGTTCAAATTTGAATTACGGACATTGAATGGCTAGAAAATCACTTAAATGTCTTTAAAAGGTCAAATGACCCCTACAATTTTCCAAAATTTCGCATTACAGTTGTAGTAGTGCACGTTAGATGTAGAAAAAATTGAAGGCCGTAAGAGGAAGTTATCTCCCGTTCGTCATCAAACATGCATTATACCCTCTCGGAACCACGAGCCTTCTAGTGAGTTGCTCCGGTTTGTGAGGGTGTGTGTCCAAACTTTCATCAAACATGCCAATTTTTTACCACATCATCTTGGTGGCATGACATTACATCAACCAATGTTTCATGTGTTTCTGTTTTTTTTGAATTAACATGCCATGTCACCCCATGCTTAATTGTGTCATAGCCGTTAGACCAATATGTTTGAAAACTCCTTCCAATTTACTACACATGGAATTAAGTCGCACACAAGTACACAAAATATGAGTTTTCAAGCCATTATGGTTAGCTGTTGCATGTACATGTAGTTCAAATTTCAATTACGGTCATTAAATGGCTAGAAAATCACTTAAATGTCTTAAAAGGTTAAATGACCCCTGAAATTTTCCAAAATTTGACATGACAGTTGTACTAGTACTGCAAAATTTCTCGTTCATTTAAAACACCATCCGTTGCCACTTTACTCCAAACTCATCTTTCACAGCTAATAAAAAAATATCTACAACATCACAGACATTTATTTTCTCCGAACCGTTTGCGATGAAAATATCTGGGTCTATTTAAGTCTCCCTCCTTAAGCTTCGCCAGCTCGTCTACTCCAGTGTCGGCAACCCCCGAATCCTCGAATATCGATCCCCATTCCCGCACCCCTTCTTGCAAAGATGACGCCGTGGAAACGCTTTGTGAAGGCCCGTATGATGGTCGCGTCCCCCCCTCGAGCGTTGCCGCCTGCGCTGAGAGCGCGGCCGCCTACGCCAAGAATGTCGCCGCTTCCACCGAGAGGGCGTCTGCAGCAGCTGGCAGGGCAGTTGTTGTAGCCAAGACGGCTGCAGATGCTACTACGACGGCGGCTGCAAACGCCGAGAGTTACGGGAGCTCATGTGTACAGAAAGTTACGGCGGTGGAAAAGTGGTTTTCGTGGCTCCCCCTGATGTTTCTAGGGTATAAGAGTATATATAGCAAAAGAAGTACGTCGGTGGAGCTACGTGGGGCCGACGAGGGTGGGCGGCGCACCTACCCCCTGGGCGCGCCCTCCTATCTCGTGGCCGCCTCACAGAGTTCCAGACTTCCACTCCAAGTCTCCTAGTTTGCTTTCGTTCCAAGAAAGATCATCACGGAGGTTTCATTCCACTTGGATTCCGTTTCGTATCCTTTTCTGCGAAACACTGAAATAGGCAAAAAAATAGAAACTGGCATTGGGCCTCTGGTTAATAGGTTAGTCCCAAAAGTAATATAAAAGAGCATATTAAAGCCCATTAAACATCCAAAACAGATAATATAATAGCATGGAACAATCAAAAATTATAGATACGTTGGAGACGTATCACTTCCTCATGAGGTCGCCGAGTGGGAGCTGGAGATGCAGGAGGCGGCGGAGATCGAGGAGCACCGGGAGGAGGAGCTGCGCGTGGCCGAGGTCGAGGTAGAGAAGAATTTGTCCGTTGAGGAATCGGCGGTGGAGTACCAACAGGAGCTCTGGCATAGCCACTACTACGAGTACTACAACCTTGAGGGCTGTGCCGAGGAGAAGGATGAGGACGTGGACACGGTCGACTTCAGCAGGGGGGACGCGGAGTCCACCAATGGCGGCATGTCGCCAGGACAAGTCATCGACATCTCATGTCACACCGGCGATGCATGGGCCGGCGTGGGGGCGGATTTGTTAAAATTATGCGTACTTAGGCTTTGTTTTTAATGCTGGTCTTTTGTTAGAGCAATGTTTAGGTCAATTGGCTCTGTTTAATTACTAAAATTGCTCGATTCAGTAAGTGTGGTCTGTCTGCTGTACGCTCTTTTGTGTGCCCAAATTAGCAAGCGATGTTAAATTATGTAATGACGTACCCGGGGAAATTTCCACCAAAATTTTAATTATCAAACTCATCCCATGTGCATAAAGCAGAAGAATCGTTTGCGGCGCACACAATCGTTCAAAGTGAATGGTCCGGCAGCACCGCGCGCAAAGTTTCCCTCCACATTTCCAAAATTTTGGCCTACCGCCAAAATATCTACCCCGCCCCCCTTCCCCACCCCATTTTCGCCCCGACCACAAGTCACATTTCCCATGTTTCCTCCTTCCTTCCTTCCTTCCTAAGCTATAGCCGCTTCCTCGCTCTCGCCGTCTCGCATCCTACCGCCGGGGTCGCCATGGTCTTCTTCAAAGACCTCTCCAGCGGTTCCTCCTCCGGCGACGACTCCTTCACCACCCGGGTATGCCTCTCTTCTCTCTCTCGGGCTATGACTTGGAATGAAGGATTTTTACCCGGCAATCTATTTGACTCATTTCTTCCTCTTGTAACTCCCTAGGACCATTAGTGGCAACGAATGGAGCGGGGTGGCTGAAGATCTATCTGCTCATTGTCACCATCAATATCCATGTGTGAAGCTAGTTTCGTTTGAATCTGTGAACAGTGGGAGGAAGTTTTTGGCATGTGCAGAGAAGGTTAGACCCTATTTCGTTGTTACAAATCATTTGTTAGATGTGATTCAGACACTGTCATGGTCCCAACCCATTCATACCACACCTTCAACCAAATGCATCCTACGACAGTGTCACAGTTTGTACCTAGTATCTTAAATTGTTGCCGTCTCATCAGCGGTGCCATTAGAAAATTATTTGGCACCGCTTCAGCAGTTTGTGCAGCCAACTTTGGTCCACACATCCGAGCAGCCAAGCGGTAAAATACTAAATCTTTATGGCACGAAGGAACTGGGCATCAGAGCAACTACATGCTCCGGAGTCCGGGTCATCCCTGATTTTTTTCCGCTGCATCGGCTCGCCAGTGCAGGGCACCGGTGCGAGATTTAGCAATAGTTGTCTTTACCCCAGCTTTGGCATACATAGTGGACGACCTTAGTGCTATTAGTTCTATGTTACTAAATTTGTGCATGTACACACCTATTAGTATCAATTTGCTATCATTCAAACACTATCGCTATGTTGTTGCAGTTATATTTACCTTCCTCATAAAATGTTCAATTCGTTATTTATTGTACATGAGTAAGAACTTGTAGCGTTGTTGTACTTAGTTATAGCTTCTGATGTTCCAGAATTTGGTTGTTATCTCAGTACCAATTAATTCATTTGCACATTGATCTTTCTGAGAAGATATTTAATAATTAACATGTTTCTTCAGTTTTTCAAAATAAGCATTGGTGATTTTCTATGTTGCTATAAACCCATTTCCCCTACAATTGTTACTAATCTAGTTTTAAATATTATAGGATGAACAGAAGTGTTCTTACTTGGAGTGGGTTGATCAAGAGTGGCCACAGTCTTTGAAGATGTGCCTAGCGAAGCTCTGGAGCATGTATGAGGAAGAGAACAGACATAGGCTTAGAGAAACTATTGTCAATGCTGAAGAATATTTGAAGATGCGGGATAAAAAGTTGAAGGTGGAGAATGAGCTCAGATTTTTTAAATCAGACTTTGCTAAAATGGTGTTGGCGAAGGAGGAGGCACTTTCCTAGTTGGCCCGTGCAAAACAGGTTCTTATTTAACTGAAAGCAGAGGTGGATAATATGAGCCTGGATGATCTCAATTAGGGCAATGAATATATTGTTCTTATGAAGTTGAACTAGCTATATGTTGTACTGTGTTGTTTTCATGTAGCTACCGTACTGTGATGTTATAATATATTTATGTGCCTGATATAAAATTGGAACACAGCTGTTCGATATGAAATGTGAATTTGCGTAATACTAGAATTATTAATTGTAAACTAATAAACTTGATAAATGTGTCATGGACCTTTGCAAACGGTTCTAGCAGTAAAACTGCTTGCGATGGATAGCCCAATGCCACATGGTTTTCTTCATCAAATCGCGTGTGATATAGTTGATAAAAGCAAACAGTTAACCAAGGCAGACCGTGTGTGATAGTTACACCTTTCACACATGTATATTGACTTAGGAGTCAAGTGAGATCACTTGATCATAGGTCATACTCATCGTTTAAGCTCAAAATGGGGTTACCATTTTTCGTTTAAGCTTTTTGATGTATTCACATCTTGTCGAGTTGCTTTGACTTATGACTTGGAGTAAAGCTTCTCTAAGATGGAATAACATACCTTGGGTGCTGGCGTTGATCATGATCATGTAGTTGAACTTGTGTGGGTTGCTCAAGGTTGATGTAGCTCATCAAGAGTTGGGAGCACCACTTGGAGTTTAGGTTCATCTACCTACATGGGTTAGTTTTTGCAAGGAAGAGCACTTGTATATCCAAAATGACAATCATGAAACTCAACATAAAATTTGTCAAAGGATATGTTTGAATGGTTGCGTGCTTCCTTGTCTTCATCCACCATTGTGTAGAGACTTCATGATATAGAAATTTCTCAAGATGTGAGTGAGTTGCAATCTCATAGATTTAGATTTATCCAAGTACCTACGCAGGTTAGATAACATGCAAGGTGCAAATATATCCAAGACATAAGATAGTCAACATAAGAGAAATATCAAGGATTAGTCATAGGCTCACGCCTTGCATGTATCAAATGGAGTTCCCACTCCAAGTTTGAAGCATCAATGATGTTCAATTCACCTCTTAACATGCAAAACACTTTCTCATCAAGTGGTTTCGTGAATATATCAGCTAACTGCTTTTCGGCGCGAACATGCTTAAGATTAATGTCCCCTTTGGCAACATGATCTCGAATGAAATGATGACGAACTTCAATATGCTTAGTTTGAGAATGTTGCACGGGATTGTGAGCAATCTTAATAGCACTTTCATTGTCACAGAGTAATGGAACATGTTTCACATATATCCCATAATCTTTAAGAGTTTGGGTCATCCAAAGTAATTGAGCACAACATGATCCAGCGACAATGTATTCCGCTTCGGCGGTGGATAAGGATACCGAGTTTTGTTTCTTGGAAGACCAAGGCACAAGAGATCTACCAATAAATTGACAAGTACCCGAAGTGGACTTTCTATCAACCTTGTCACCGGCATAGTCCGAGTCGGAGTAGCCAACAAGATCAAAGGAGGCCCTCTTTGGATACCAAATGCCAAAATTTGGTGTATGGATTAAGTATCTCACTATCCTTTTCACGTCCTTAAGATGACATTCCTTAGGAGTGGCTTGATATCGTGCACACATGCACACACTTAGCATAATATCGGGACATGAAGCAAATAGATATAACAATGAACCAATCATAGAGCGATAAACCTTTTGATCAACCGGTTCACCATCTTTGGTTAAATCAAGATGTCCACTAGTAGGCATAGGTGTAGTCATACCTTTGCATTCTTGCATATTGAACTTCTTGAATAAGTCCTTGGTGTACTTCGTTTGAGAGACAAAGGTACCTTCCTTAGTTTGCTTGGTTTGCAAACCAAGAAAGAATTTGAGTTCACTCATCATCGACATCTCAAACTTCTCCGACATTAGATTTCCAAACTTTTCACTAAAATGAGGGTTAGTTGATCCAAATATGATATCATCGACATAAATTTGGCACACAAATAGTTCTCCATTAACCCTTTTTGTAAAAAGAGTAGAATCTATTTTTCCAATTTCAAAGCCTTTTTCTATAAGGAACTTGGTCAAGCATTTATACCATGCTCTAGGAGCTTGTTTAAGACCATAAAGAGCTTTATGAAGTTTGTAAACATGATTAGGTTTCTTAGGATTGACAAATACGGGAGGTTGCTTAACATAAACTTCCTCCTCTATTTCACCATTTAGAAAAGCACTTTTAATGTCCATTTGGTACAAGGTGATATCATGATGATTAGCATAGGCAAGTAAGATGCAAATGGATTCAAGTCTAGCAACGGGGGCATATGTCTCACCATAGTCCATACCTTTGACTTGAGTGTAGCCTTGGGCGACGAGACGTGCTTTGTTGCGAACTACTTGTCCATCTTCATCTTGCTTGTTGTAAACACCCATTTTGTACCGATGATGTTGTGGTTGTTTTCGGGCTTCTCAACTAATGTGCAGACTTGATTTCTCTCAAAGTTGTGTAGCTCTTCATGCATGACATTTATCCAATCCGGATCTTCCAAAGCTTCTTCAACCTTCATAGGTTCAATGCTAGAGATGAATGAATAGTGTTCACAAAAGTTAGCTAAACGAGTTTTTGAGCGAGTAATTCTCCCAGTTTGGATATCATTGTAGATTTGCTCGACGGGGTGGTCTTTAGCAATTCTTGCTCGAACTCGTGAAATCTTTTGCTTGGATCTTGGTTGAACATCTTCTTCATCTTGTTCTTCTTCTTGGCCTCCTTCGTTGTTGACGTTGTCGTTCTCTTGTCGTGATGGAGAAGGATGTTGTTGGCGTTCATCTTGGTGCACTTCCTCGTTTTCTTCATCTTGGTGTGTCCCACTTGTGGATGCTTCCGTATCAACTCTTGGTTCACCTTGTCATGAGGTAGAAGCTTCCACTTGGATGGACGAGGTACTCTCCTTCACCTTCGTTCGACGAATCTTGCCAATAGACAAGTCTTGGATTGCTTCCGAAGGGTCTTTGTCTCCTACATCAATTGGCAATTGCTCTACTTGTGAGTCGTTAGGTTCATCAAACTTCACATCTACCATCTCTTCAACCTTTCGGGTGGAATTATTGTAGACACGGTATGTGTGAGAGTTTGAGCCATAACCAAGTAGGAAACCGTCATGAGACTTAGGAGCAAATTTAGAACGATGATGCTTATCAAGAATGTAGCACTTTGAGCTGAATACTCGAAAGTATCCAATTTGTGGTTTGTTACCGGTGAGGAGCTCGTATGCCGTCTTGCCGAGTAGCTTGTGAAGATACAAGAGATTTGTTGCATGACAAGCTGCTCAACCGCTTCCGCCCAAAAGTGCTTTGGCGTCTTGTACTCATCAAGCATCGTTCTCGCCATTTTGATGAGTGTCCGGTTCTTCCTCTCAACAACTCCATTTTGTTGAGGTGTGTACATAGCCGAGAACTCATGTGAAATCCCTTCTTCGTCAACAAAGGTGTCCACATTTGCGTTCTTGAACTCCGTTCCGTTGTCGCTGCGAACCTTCTTGATTTTCACTTCAAATTGATTTTGGGCCTTCCTAGCGAAGTTTTTGAAGATCTTTTGGACCTGCGATTTATCATCTAGAAAGAACACCCACGTAAATCTTGAAAAATCATCAACTATAAGTAGACCAAAAGAATTTCCACCGAGACTTTTGTAAGCATTAGGACCAAAAAGATCCATGTGAAGTAGCTCGAGTGGCCTCCTTGTGGTCATGATGTTCTTCACAGGATGCCTTCCTCCAACATGTTTACCTGCTTGACAAGCACTGCAAAGTCTATACTTATCAAATATGACATTGTTAACGCCAAGGATATGATTTCCTTTAATAAGCTTGTCAAGGTTTCGCATACCAACATGGCCTAATCGTCTATGCCATAACCAACCTTTAGAAGATTTGGCAATTAAGCAAGTTCTAGGTTGAGCCTTTTTAGTGAAATCAACAATGTCAAGATCACCTCTACATATAGCGGTAAAGGCCATTTTATGATTGTCTCTTTGAAACACTTGGCAATCTACTTCAGTAAATAGGACATTGAAACCGAAATCAACAAGTCTAGATAATGAAAGTAAATTGTACCCAAGAGATTCAATGAGCATGACATTTTGTATGGAGCTATCATGTGAGATGGCCACCTTACCTAGGCCAACCACCTTACCCTTTGAGTTATCACCAAAGGTGACATACTTTCGAGGGCCGTCGTTTCAGCAAGCTCACGGAACATATCTTTATCTCCGGTCATATGATCAGTACATCCACTATCAAGAACCCATTCCTTTCCTCCAGCCATGTAGCCGCAAAGATTTGCCATAAGACCAAAGTGTCTCATTGCATCATTAGGATCATAGTCACTGTCATCCTCATCCTCATCATAGTATCCATGTTCAACATCATCTTGTGATTGATCAATTCCTAGAGAGGGTAATTCATTAGATAAATGATCATTTCTATGGTTATATTTATGAATTCTAATAGCTTTAGAAATGACATTGCTAATGATTCCAACATCTCCTTTGGCACTCGTAAGATTAGTAAGCTCAAACAAGCAGTCACCAAATTTGGGATCATTGGAACTCATCTTAATCAAGGCAATTGACTTATGGAGAATTTCATCTAGATTTTTCAAGCAATAATTTGGAAAGCGTTCCTCAATAAATCTCCATATATTGTAGGCACAATCAAGAGTAGGCAAACATTCAATCAAGTTTCTAGGCAAGCCTCTAGTGATAAGATTAACAGTTCTAAGGTTGCGGATCATGTCAATAGAATCATCGAGGGTAGGATGCAAAGGATCAACATGAGGTGCACAAGGGCTAGTAATGTACTTGTTCAAATATTATTCATTGAAAATCTCAAACATTTCATTTTTCCACTCATGAAAATATTCTCCATCAAGAATAGGCACTCTATGTCTAAGACTACCCAAAGTAAACTCATCCATCTTCCTCCAATGGTGTTTAAACCAAAGCAATGGAGACCAATGCTCTGATACCAATTGAAAGGATCGAGAAGAGGTGTCTAGAGGGGGGTGATTAGACACTAAGTGCTAAAAGTTGAAGTTTTTAATTTCTTTAAGTTGAAGTGGAGTTTTGGCACAAGTTTAACAATCACAATACATATCAAGCAAGCATGCAAAGAGTATATGAGCAGCGGAAAGTAAAGCATGCAACTTGCAAGAATGTAAAGAGATGGGATTGGAGTGTGCAAACGCAATTTGGAGACACTGAGATTTTTGAGACGTGGTTCCGATAGGTGGTGCTATCGTACATCCACATTGATGGAGACTTCAACCCATGAAGGGTAACGGCCGCACGTGTCCACGGAGGGCTCCACCCACGAAGGGTCCACGAAGAAGCAACCTTGTCTATCCCACCATGGTCGTCGCCCACGAAGGACTTGCCTCACTAGTGGTAGATCTTCACGAAGTAGGCGATCTCCTTGCCCTTACAAACTCCTTGGTTCAACTCCACAATCTTGTCGGAGGCTCCCAAGTGACACCTAGCCAATCTAGGAGACACCACTTTCCAAGAAGTAACAAATGGTGTGTTGATGATGAACTCCTTGCTCTTATGCTTCAAATGATAGTCTCCCCAACACTCAACTCTCTCTCACAGGATATGGATTTTGTGGAAAGAGGATTTGAGTGGAAAGCAACTTGGGGAAGGCTAGAGATCAAGATTCATATGGTAAGAATGAAATATCTTGGCCTCAACACAAGTGTAGGTGGTTCTCTTTCAGAAAAAGTAAGTTGGAAGTGTAGGTTTGTTCTGATGGCTCTCTCCATGAATGAAGAGGAGGTGGAGGAGTATATATAGCCTCCACACAAAATCTAACCGTTACACACAACTTGCCAATCTCGGTGGGACCGAATTGATAAACTCGGTCGGACCGATTCAGCAAAGCTAGTGATCGTTAGGGTTTTCGGTGGGACCGACAGGATCAACTCGTTGGGACCGATGTGCTAGGGTTAGGGTAAATCCAAAACTCGGTTTGACCGATTACTCAAAGTCGGTGGGACTGATTTGGGTAATAAGCGAAACAGAGAGTTGGCCAAGCAAACTCGGTAGGGCCGATTGCATATCTCGGTGGGACCGAAAATATTGCAATGGGCAACAGAGAGTTTGCAAGCCCATCTCGGTGAGACCGAGATCCCATCAGTGAGACCGAACTGATTAGGGTTTCTGGCAGTGGCTATGTCAACTGAACTCGGTGGCTACGGATAGAAAGAATCGGTGGGGCCGAGTTTGACTTTTGGTTTAGGTCATATGTGGATGTGAGAAAGTGGTTGAGGGCTTTGGAGCATATCACTAAGCATTTGAGCAAGAGCCTCATTAAGCAACACCTCATCCCTTCTTAATAGTATTGGCTTTCCTATGGACTCAATGTGATCTTGGATCACTAAAATAGAAAATGTAGAGTCTTGAACTTGGAGCTTGAGCCAATCCTTTGTCCTTAGCATTTTGAAGGGGTTCCACATCCTCTAGTTTGTCACTTCATTGTTGAACTTATTTGAAACATACTAGGTAAAAGTGTTAGTCCAACAAGAGATATGGTGACATTAATTACCAAAACCACCTAGGGAGCACTTGTGCTTTCACAACATAAGTTGTTCCCTTTGTCATCGGTATGTTACTTGCCCGAGATTCGATCGTCGGTATCTCAATACCTAGTTCAATCTCGTTACCGGCAAGTCTCTTTACTCGTTCTGTAATGCATCATCCCGCAAATAACTCATTAGTTACAATGCTTGCAAGGCTTATAGTGACGTGCATTACCAAGAGGGCCCAGAGATACCTCTCTGACAATCGGAGTGACAAATCCTAATCTTGAAATACGCCAACTCAACAAGTACCTTTGGAGACACCTGTAGAGCACCTTTATAATCACCCAGTTACGTTGTGACGTTTGGTAGCACACAAAGTGTTCCTCCGGTAAAAGGGAGTTGCATAATCTCATAGTCATAGGTACATGTATAAGTCGTGAAGAAAGCAATAGCAACATACTAAAACGATCAAGTGCTAAGCTAACGGAATGGGTCAAGTCAATCACATCATTCTCCTAATGATGTGATCCCGTTCATCAAATGACAACTCATGTCTATGGCTAGGAAACATAATCATCTTTGATTAACGAGCTAGTCAAGTAGAGGCATACTAGTCACACTCTGTTTGTCTATGTATTCACACATGTATTATGTTTCCGGTTAATACAATTCTAGCATGAATAATAAACATTTATCATGATATAAGGAAATAGACAATAACTTTATTATTGCCTCTAGGGCATATTTCCTTCAACTATTCATCCAACCTAACTTTAAGGGGCATCCTACATAAATGCTCTCCTAGAATCATACTCATCGATTAGGAAGAGAGGTGTGAGACAATGCATGAGAGACAGGCCTAAAGATAATGCACGTACAGGAGACACGTAGGCAGGTATATGTATATAGAAATGGATCGATGGGGATTGTGCGTGTGTATGCTTGTGAGAGGAAGAGTGCCTGTGATAAAGGTTAGTGAAAACAATCATAAATGGTTATGAGAGGGAGGGAGGGTTATATCGAGAGCATGTCTGCGAGAAAGACACCTCGGGAGAGAGTGTGTGAGCATGTGTGAGAGACCACCGATGGAGAGTGAAACTGCACGTAAAAGACTGATGTACACATTGATTAAAGATATAAATTGTATCCAACTATTAGGATGGGATCATGATATTTGCAATCCGCATAAGGAACGGTCATTGATCCATTAGACATCTAGATTCTATCGAATTTGAGCATGTCTATGTTGTTATTCGACACAATTGGTCCACATAGTTAGTATTTTGAACTCCAGACAATGCATCGCTTTAGCAATCGAATATAAACGTGAGTATAGTTCATGTTGTGTGTGTAAAGCACATTATACATACAGAAGTTACACAATGAACATTATAAATAGCTAGCTATGAACTAGCATACATTTGAATTCAACTTAAGGTGGTTCAAAAAATTCGCATTCAACATGAAGTCCATTCAATTATTTGAATTCGATATCATGGCAATCATACCTAAATTATGGGGGCACCAATCTTTGGTCTGCTTTTGTACATAATAGCATATATAGTTGTGTACAAAATAGATTCAAATTTAGCTCCTCCATTCCAAAATAATCGTAGTTATAGGATTTTCAAGTGTCAAAATTTCAAAAAGAAGCGGATAATTTAATGAGGTTTTCAAACATACAAGGTCAAATTTAACGTTGTCTATTTAGGTCAATCCTCAAAGTTCAAAAGTACTCTAAGCGTGAATGCTTCTGTTTCAAAATTTCAAACGAAGTGCCAAAAGAGCCTCTACTCGCCCGAAACCGCATGAGACCACTGTTTGTTAGAAGGAAATTACTTTCTAACTCCGACCCGTGAAACCTACCGGCCTGACGTCCAAAGGTCTAAACCGGGGTAGGTTTGTAGCTTCTTCTAGACGCCACGCAACCGCCTCTGAAAAACATTCATACACAATGGCCGCCTAAGCACACATGCGCGTGGCCGAAATCGCTCCCACCCACTATTTGGGACACCTGGGATTACCATCCTACCATCGACCCACATTAGGTCCGAAATTTAAGAGGGGGCAAAGTTTGTACTTTCCCCAAATTTCAAACAAGCGCGTCCCATCTGTTCAAAAAAGCCAAAAACTAGCGCGTCCGAGACAAAAACATGGTTCTCCCTTAGCTCCCCCCGGCCCCCGCCCCTCCCCCCCCCCCCCCCCCCCGCTGTCTGATTCCCCATTCATACTCTATGGGCTCCAAAACTACCTCTCCACCAGCCGCGAAACCCCGACGTCCTCCGTCCGCCACCCCATCCCACCCATCAACCGCCGCCCTCCTCCATCATGCTGTAGCCGATACCCCGATGTAGTCGTCCATCGCAACCTCAACCACAACGCCCTCCATGACTAGTAGTTGAAGCCGAGGCTGAGTTGTCCGTACCCGAGCCAGTTCAACCACGCCGTCCTGCGCCTCGCTACTGCCGCTCCAACTTCGCCACCGTCCACCGCACTGGAGTTGTTCCTTCCATGCCGTCCTTTGCCACCTCGGATCTGCTTCCCCTCCGCTGACATACGACCACGGCAACACAGTCAACATTTGGCCATGGGTTCGTCCAAGGCTACACCCTCCTCCAAAACATCGATTCCCCCGACAAAAAGAAGAACATCGTCGTGACATATGAAGGACACAATACTGGCAACCGTAAATGGTACTCCTCTTCCCTTATTCGTGCAAATCTTATGTGTCTGCTTGCACAGTATTCATCCCATAGAAGACACTAGTTGACCTCTTCTTCTTGATACTAGATGTTCCTAGTAACTCGTGATGCACAAGGTTTCTCCTCATATACTATTTCACCTTAGCTAGAGGTTCGTCGCCCCCTGGATTTCAATTCCTGGTTAGTTGATTCCCAATTAACGGAAGCATTCCCCGGTGTAACAGGCGCTAGTCCGCCTATTGCGCTGGGGAAGCAGTGCTTCGGTGTTTATCTTAGGGGCATGTGGGGCCTAGATCTATTGGCGCCCGATCTGGAGGTCGGCCGGGATTAAAGGGATGGCCTGGGGGTGCTATCAAGCACGGAGGTGGTGTGAGGTCGAGGGAAGGGCGGGGCGGCGGAGGCAGGGATCTATGCCGGTGGTCGCTGGCGGTTCGAGAAAGATCATCAACAGTGACTGGCGGCAGGTAGATGAAGGCCATCTACCGTTCCTTATAGATCGGACAGTTCATAAAAAATCGACTGACCTATTTATTTTCAGACGACTATTATTTTGATAGGACCACATGTGGTGGTGTGCTGGAGGAGTACCTGCATTTCCCAGACATCCCTGTGCTGATATATTACAAAACCATACAGAGTAGAATCTAATTTTGTTTGCCATCCAATGTTGTAGAGCTATCATATGTCTCCTGTCTTTTTTTCAGCCACCTGCTATCTGCTACTTTTACAGTGCACTACTTCTGCACACACTTCACCCATACTCTCACTATTGTGTTTTTATGCAAGCGTATTTCAGACTGTTGCCTTGACAGAAGCAGAAAAGAAAAGAGAGAAGTTGCTCCAGCGTGGTACGCGGCTAGGCCAGACACGTTTCAGCATTATAAAGGGTGCAGTGTCAGCAGATGGAGACGGTAAACGTAGCTCTGGAGTTGATGACCTCACTCGCCATGAACCACCATCCCAGGTTCCTGCTTTAACTTTGCGGCATCATATGTGGTTGCATGTTGCATATGGTGTCTAGCTTGTATTCAAAAGGCCAAATTCAGTCTTTATAAGATAAGGAAACATATTTTTTACATGAACCACCATCCCGGGAGCAGCAGAAGACAAATAGCCAGTCAGGGCACTGGCCGAGGCAGTGACAAGCCCAGCACAGACATGCATCACCTGGAAGCCAACTAAAAAGCCACTATGGTGGCGAAGCAGCCCACCTCCGACCGGGCTCTCAGGTCCTTGATGATCATGCTCACCACTCTAGTCGGATGTCTAGCTTGTATTGCTTCCAATTTGGTTAAATTGCATCTTCTTAGCTTACACATTATACCTTTGAATATGACATGCCTTCCTGTTTTGGTACATACTAATACATTTGTCTATTAACCATGTTCTTACATCAAACTAAAGTTCTTGTGTATCCCTCATCAAGCACTTATGATGAGACAGTCACCCCAGCGGGTTACTTTGAGAAAAGATCCTCTTTTGAAGAATGCGGTGTTAGCCTCCCGACATGATTCTCAAGGAACAGCAAGGCTAGATGAAGATAGTGAATGTAGCTCTATAGTTGATGACCGCATTTCCCCTACACCAGCATCGTAGGTGCTTTCTCTAACTTGGCAGCATGATATGTGGTTGCCTGTTGCATATGCTGTCTAGACTGTAATTCTTCCAATCTGGTTAAATTGCATGTGCTATTCTGCTTAGTTTATACATTATACCTGTTAATGTGACATGCCTTCCTGTTTTTAGTACATAGTGCATCTGTCTATTAAGCATGTCCTAACATAAAACTATTTTTTTGTATCCCGCATGAATCAATATGACGAGACACCTTTAGTATATGCAGTGTGATATTAATTGCATCATTCATATGATTTATAGCATGCACTACTTCTAATTTGTTGAAACGCCATTTATGATGGGACACTTTTAACTTGGCAGAGTCATATTGGTTGCATCTTTCATGTGGTGTCTAGCTTGCATTGCTTCTTATTTGTTGAAATGACTTCTGCTTAGTTTACACAAACAGCTGTGAATATGCCATGTCGTCCTGTTTTTCGTACATATTCCATCCTGGTATCATGTGTTTGCCTTACATCAAAGTAGTGATTGTCAGTACCATGCACGAATGAGTTCTAAAGAGTGAACTTTATTGCTTTTTATTTTTAGTTTTACTTGACAATTCAAAATCAATAAAGTGGAAGGAAATTAGCAAGTCAGCGAATATAGGTGCTCCTTCCAAATGGAGGGCCTCTACAGATTCTACTACGCCACCCCCAAGAAGATTTGCAAGACAACACATGCATAGACACTCAACGTAGTTGTGCTGATGATGAGCACGTCTCCTAGTGCACCATCACAGGTGCTCCCTCTAACTTGGCATTGTTATATGTGGTTGCATGTTACGTATGATGTCTAGCTTGTATTGCTTCTAATTTTGTTGAATTCCATATGCTTACTTCACACATTATACTTGTGAATAAGACAAGTTTTCTAGTTTCTAGAACATACAATATCTGTCTATCACACCATGTTCTTACATCAAAGTACTATTGTTGTGTAACCTGCAACAATCACTTATCATAAGACATGTTTGACTTGGGAGTGTGATATAGGTTACATCTCACATTCTTTTCTAGCTTGTACTACTTCTAATTTGTCGAAATGGCACTTATGACGAGACAGTTTTAACTTGGTAGAGTGATATTCGTTGCATCTTTCATATGGTGTGTCTAGCTTTCATTGCTTCCAATTTGTTGAAATGTCTTCTCCTTAGTTTACAAATCATAAGCTGTGAATATGCAATGGCACTAATGACGAGAGACCTTTAACTTGGTAGTGTGATGTTGTTTGCATCTTGCATATGATTTATTTCTTGTTCTGCTTCACATTTTTTAAACACCATTTATGACGAGACACTGTTAACTTGGCAGAGCGATATTTGTAGCATCTTTCGTATGGTGTCTACCTTCCATTGCATTGCTTCTAATTTAGTGAAATGTTTTCTGCTTAGTTTACACATCATAGTTCTGGTTATCTCATGCTGTCCTGTTTTTTGTACATATTACATCCTCCTATCATGTGGTTTTCTAACATCAAAGTTTAGTTCGTTTGTATCACGCATCAATTTGTTCTAAAGAACTAAATTGTTATTCATTTTTCTTGTCGACTTGACTTAACATGGCACAGAGAAAGAGGAAGGAATACAAAATGACAGGGAAAAGGAAGCGGAAGAATCCTGCAGATTCTGCTGGTACTGATGGTGCAATAGAAGGTCAAAGTCCAGCGGAAAATTGTACAAACAGGGTATCCCGTGCTACGCAAGCTGCAGAACAAGCCAAACAGAAAACAATAGCTGCCACCAAACAAGCAGATACTGCCCTAGTTGTTGCAACACCTTCCACAGTACCACCAGCTGCACGAGTTACTCATTGGTCAACTCAGCTAGCAGCACGTTCCCAAGCTCCCTTGCCACCTGACACTACTTCTAAAGCACTCTTGACACAAGATGAGTTGGCAAGATCAGATGAACTTTGTGAACTTCAACAGCAAGAAGGTAGTTGATGGATTCAAGTTACAGTTGCATGCTTTTTTATATGTAGTCTCACAGTTTGATGTACACTAACACTTCCTATGTTCATTGTTGGACTAGCACCTAGGCGCAAGAGGAAACAAACATCAGGGATAATGCTTGGTAGGTTAACTAAATCTAGAGGAGGAAGGATGGAGATCCATTTTAAGGTAGGTTTAAAAAGGCCACGTGATGCTACAGAGTCAGCCAAGTTAGTATCAGAGGCAGCGGCTGCCGTTAGGTGTCATGTACATATCCTCCCCACCCGCAAAAAAAAATGTACATATCCTCCCAACATGGATTCAGTACAGGAATGACAAAGACGAAACCCAGTTCAACACCTTCCTCAACCATTGATCTGTAAGTATGGTTATGTATGGAAACTAGTAATATCATGTTGCTCTGTTCCATACTTTCTAGGTTGCTGATAATGAGACTCCCATAATTTTCAACGGATCAGGTTCAAGTTGGATAGCCAAGATGATGCAACCAGACAAGCTTGCAACCATGTTTTCAAGTCTGCTCTGCGACAGTATCGGTATAACTTGACAAAAACTCATTTTGAAGGCAAGGCTAACAGTGAACTTGCCCAAAGATCTCTAGTGGAAAATATATCGGTTGAAGACTGGAGAGGCCTCGTTAAACACTGGTCTGATCCAAAGTATCAGGTACATTATATATATGTGATCAAATCACATGTTGAAGTCCTATTTACGCATGTGCCTCACAAATCTATCTTCTTGTAGGTGAACTGTTCAAAGAACAAGGCCAACTGTATGAAAGTGAAATTCCAATAGATGATAGGATCTCGTAGCTATACTGCACACTGCGAGGCTCTTGTAATTAGTTGTTGTTTCACTCTTTTCGTTGTACCATATTATCATATCTATATTGACTTGCTCCAGATGTAGAGGAAAGCCCACAAGGTCCAAAAAGTACCTGAACCAAATGTTGTGGAAATCTTCAAGGATTATCACACCAGCAAGACGAAGGGCATGACTACACCAGTCAAAGCCGTTATTGTAAGTCCTTAATCCTCATGCCTTTTAACTACTACTTACTCTGACTTGTGCCTTGAACTGCATGGTTTGCAGCCAATGTCTATTACTTTTCAATTTTATACACAATTTTATTAGCGTATCATTGCACCTTACAAGGTTTAAAATAGAGGAGTGATGTTCCATTGATCTTGATCTGTAATCTAGTTTTGTGTTGGACTTGCCCACACAATGTTACAATTACATGTTTGTCTGTTCTCAGTTGTTTTGTGATATGAATGATGTCATACTATGCTTATCGTATTATAAACTTTGTCTATTTTTCCTTAGTTGTCAATACAATGTGAATAAATAGACAATACATTAGCCATGATACATGGTCATATGTTTAGAACCTGGTTTTATTATGTACTTTGCAATAAAATACAACTAATATTTTACATGGGTTCACCAGAATAAGTTTTGTATATAGACCAAAGCTATTTTGTTTGGTTTTGCTTTCTCCTTAATATTTTACATGTATTCCAACTTCTCTATGGTTCATAACCTCCGTTACTAGTCATAGATGCATCAAAATAAGCAAACAACACACAAAAAACAGAATCTGTCAAAAACAGAACAGTCTGTAGTAATCTGTAGCTTTCGAATACTTCTGTAACCCCCAAAATTCTAAAATAAATTTCTGGAAGTGAGGAATTTATCTATTAATCATCTGCAAAACGAATCAACTTAATCGCACTCTCCAGTAAACTATGGCAGCAAATATCGTGAGCGCTAAAGTTTCTGTTTTTTACAGCAAGATTACTAAAACTTCCCCCAAGTCTTCCCAAAGGTTCTACTTGGCACAAACACTAATTAAAAGCATGAAACCACATCTAAACATAGTCTAGATGGATTATTTATTACTAAACTGAACCAAAAATCAAGTAACAAAAATAAAATTGGGTTGCCTCCCAACAAGCGGTATCGTTTAACGCCCTAACTAGGCATAAAAGCAAGGATAGATCTAGGTATTATCATCTTTAGTATGTAATCCATAAGTGGTTCTAATAATAGATTCATAAGGTAATTTCATTTTCTTTCTAGGAAAGTGTTCCACGCCTTTCCTTAAAGGAAATTGGAATCTAATATTTCCTTCTTTCATATCAATAATTGCACTAATCGTTCTAAGGAAAGGTCTACCAATAATAATGGGACATGTAGGATTGCAATCAATATCAAGAACAATGAAATCTACGGGCACATAATTCCTATTTGCAACAATAAGAACATCATAAATTCTATTCTTCCTAGGTTACTTAATAGTGGAATCTGCAAGATGTGAATTTAAAGAGCAATCATCAAATTCACGGAAACCTAACACATCACACAAAGTTTTTGGAGTCATGGAAATGCTAGCACCCAAATCACATAAAGCATAGCATTCATGATCTTTAATTTTAATTTTAATAGTTGGTTCCCACTCATCATAAAGTTTTCTAGGGATAGAAACTTCCAATTCAATCTTTTCTTCATAAGATTGCATTAAAGCATCAGCGATATGTTTAGTAAAAGCTTTATTTTGACTATAAGCATGCGGAGAATTTAGCACGGATTGCAACAAGGAAATACAATCTATTAAAGAACAATTATCATAATTAAATTCCTTGAAATCCAAAATAGTGGGTTCATTGCTATGTAAAGTTTTGACCTCTCCAATCTCACTTTTATCAATTTTTGCATCAAGATCTAAAAACTCTGAATCATTGGGATGCCTTGTAACTAAAGTTGACTCATCTCCAGTCCCATCATTATCAAGATTCATATTGCAAAACAAAGATTTAATAGGAGACACATCAATCACTTTTATATCTTCATCCTTATTATCATCAAAACTAGAAGAACACGCTTTCACAAAGCAATCTTTTTTAGCACGCATCCGAGCGGTTCTTTCTTTGCACTCATCAATCTTAGACAATTTTTCTTCAATCAAAGCATTGAAACTCTTTTGAGAACTAATAAATTATTTAATATTAGATTCAAAATCAGAGGGCATCTTATTATAATTTCCCTAAGAATTTTTGTAGGAATTACCATAATTATTAGAGGAATTACTAGGAAACGGCCTTTAAAATTACTTCTATACGCATTATTACCAAAATTGTTCCTACCAACAAAATTCACATCCATAGATTCATTATTATTCTCAATCAAAGTAGACAAAGGCATATCATTAGGATCAGAAGAAACACTCTTTTTAGCAAACAATTTCATAAGTTCATCCATCTTTCCACTCAAAACATTAATTTCTTCTATTGCATGCACCTTTTTACTAGTAGATCTTTCAGTGTGCCATTGAGAATAATTAAGCATAATATTATATAGGAGTTTAGTAGCTTCTCCTAAAGTGATTTCCATAAAAGTGCCTCCCGCGGACGAATCTAAAAGATTTCTAGAAGCAAAATTCAATCCAGCATAAAAAAATTGTATGATCGTCCATAAATTCAAACCATGTGTAGGGCAATTACGAATCATTAATTTCATCCTCTCCCAAGATTGTGCAACATGCTCATGATCTAGTTGCTTAAAATTCATAATATCGTTTCTAAGAGAGATGATCTTAGCAGGAGGAAAAAACTTAGAGATAAAAGCATCTTTGCACTTGTTCCATGAATCGATACTATTTTTAGGCAAAGACAAAAACCAAGTTTTAGCACGATCTCTAAGCGAAAATAGGAATAGCTTCAATTTAACAATATCATTATCCACATATTTCTTCTTTTGCACATCACACAAATCAACAAAGCTGTTTAGATGGGTAGCGGCATCTTCACTAGGAAGGCTGGAAACCGGATCTTTCATGACAAGATTCAGCAAAGCAGTATTAATTTCACAAGATTCAGCATCGGTAAAAGGAGCAATCAGAGTGCTAATAAAATCATTATTGTTGGTATTGGAAAAGTCACATAATTTAGTATTATCTTGAGCTATCGTGACAAACAATCCAACACACAAGTACACAAGAAGCAAGTGAAAAGAGACGAACTAGAAAAGAGAAGGAGAACGGAAGAAAGAGGGTGAATAAAACGGCAAGGGTGAAGTGGGGGGGGGGGAACGAGAGGCAAATAGAAAATAATGTATGTGAGGGATAAGAGTATGTGATGGGTACTTGGTATGTCTTGACTTGTGGTAGATCTCCCCGGCAACGGCGCCAGAAATCCTTCTTGCTACCTCTTGAGCACTGCGTTGGTTTTCCCTTGAAGAGGAAAGGGCGATGCAACAAAGTAGCGTAAGTATTTCCCTCAGTTTTTGAGAACCAAGGTATCAATCCAGTAGGAGACTACGCGCAAGTCCCTCGTACCTACACAAACAAATAAGAACCTCGCAACCAACGCGATAAAGGGGTTGTCAATCCCTTCACAGTCACTTACGAGAGTGAGATCTGACAGAGATAATAATAACAAGATAAATATTTTTGTATTTTTATGATATAGATTGAAAGTAAAAATTGCAAAATAAATGGTGCTAGAAATAACTTGTTGACGGGAGATTAATATAATAGAGAATAGACCCGGGGGCCATAGGTTTGTTGGGGATCGTAGAAAAAAATTAAAATTTTCTACGCATCACCAAAATCAATCTATGGAGTAATCTAGCAATGAGGGAGAGGGAGTGCATCTTCATACCCTTGAAGATCGCTAAGCGGAAGCGTTCAAGAGAACGGGGTTGATGGAGTCGTACTCGTCGTGATCCAAATCACCGATGATCCTAGCGCCGAACGGACGGCACCTCCGCGTTCAACACACATATGGAGCGGAGACATCTCCTCCTTCTTGATCCAGCAAGGGGAAGGAGAAGTTGATGGAGATCCAGCAGCACGACGGCGTGGTGGTGGAAGTAGTGGGATCCCGGCAGGGCTTCGCCAAGCGCAAGCGGGGAGGAAGAGGTGTCACGGGAGGGAGGGAGGCGCCAGGGCGTAGGGTGTTGCTGCCCTCCCTCCCCTCCACTATATATAGGGGCCCTGGGGAGGCGCCGGCCCCTATAGATCCCATCTAATGGGAGGGGCGGCGGCCTAGGGGGTGGCTTGGCCCCCAAGCCAGGTGGATGCGCCCCCACACCTTTAAGGTTTCCAACCCTAGGCGCAAGGGAGGCGCATGGTTCCCACGTCACTTCAGCCCATGGGGCCCTCCGGGACAGGTGGCCCCACACGGTGGACCCCCGGGACCCTTCTGGTGGACCCCCGGGACCCTTTCGCTGGTCCCGGTACAATACCGGTGACCTCGAAACTCTCCCGGTGGCCGAAACTGGACTTCCTATATATATATCTTTACCTCCGGACCATTCCGGAACTCCTCGTGACATCCGGGATCTCATCCTGGACTCCGAACAACTTTCGGTTAACCGCATACTAATATCTCTACAACTCTAGCATCACCGAACCTTAAGTGTGTAGACCCTACGGGTTCGGGAGACACGTAGACATGACAGAGACAACTCTCCGTGTTGGGTTTCGTAGTAATTTCAAAAACTTTCCTACGCACACGCAAGATCATGGTGATGCATAGCAACGAGAGGGGGAGAGTGTGATCTACGTACCCTTGTAGATCGACAACGGAAGCGTTAACTTAGTTGATGTAGTCGTACGTCTCCACGGCCCGACCGATCAAGCACCGAAACTACGGCACCTCCGAGTTCTAGCACACGTTCAGCTCGATGACGATCCCCGGACTCCGATCCAGTAAAGTGTCGGGGAAGAGTTCCGTCAGCACGATGGCGTGGTGACGATCTTGATGTTCTACTGTCGCAGGGCTTCGCCTAAGCATCACTACAATATTATCGAGGACTATGGTGGAAGGGGGCACCGCACACGGCTAAGAATATGATCACGTGGATCAACTTGTGTCCATGGGGTGCCTATTGCCTCCGTATATAAAGGATCCAAGGGGGGTGCGGCCGGCCCTAGGAGGAGGCGCGCAGGAGGAGTCCTACTCCTACCGGGAGTAGGACTCCCCTCCCTTTCCTTGTCCAATTAGGAGAGGGGGAAGGAAGGGAGAGAGGAGAGGGGGCGCCGCCCCTCCCTCCTTGTCCAATTTGGACTAGGGGGAGAGGGGGCACGCGGCCTGCCTTGGAAGCCCCTCCTCTTCTCCACTTTAGGCCCATGAGGCCCGTTAACCCCCCGGGGGGTTCCGGTAACCCCCCGGTGCTCCGGTTTTATCCGAAACTTCCCCGGAACACTTCCGGTGTCCGAATATAGCCGTCCAATATATCAATCTTTATGTCTCGACCGTTTCGAGACTCCTCGTAATGTCCGTGATCACATCCGGGACTCCGAACTAACTTCGGTACATCAAAACTCATAAACTCATAATATAACTGTCATCGAAACCTTAAGCGTGCAGACCCTACGGGTTCGAGAATAATGTAGACATGACCGAGACACGTCTCCGGTCAATAACCAATAGCGGAACCTGGATGCTCATATTGGCTCCTACATATTCTACGAAGATCTTTATCGGTCAGACAGCATAACAACATATGTTGTTCCCTTTGTCATCGGTATGTTACTTGCCCGAGATTCGATCGTCGGTATCTCAATACCTAGTTCAATCTCGTTACCGGCAAGTCTCTTTACTCGTTCCGTAATACATCATCTCGCAACTAACTAATTAGTTGCAATGCTTGCAAGGCTTATGTGATGTGCATTACCGAGAGGGCCCAGAGATACCTCTCCGGCAATCGAAGTGACAAATCCTAATCTCGAAATACGCCAACCCAACATGTACCTTTGGAGACACCTGTAGAGTACCTTTATAATCACCCATTTATGTTGTGATGTTTGGTAGCACACAAAGTGTTCCTCCGGCAAACGGGAGTTGCATAATCTCATAGTCATAGGAACATGTATAAGTCATGAAGAAAGCAATAGCAACATACTAAATGATCGGGTGCTAAGCTAATGGAATGGGTCATGTCAATCAGATCATTCAACTAATGATGTGATCCCGTTAATCAAATGACAACTCTTTGTCCATGGTTAGGAAACATAACCATCTTTGATTAATGAGCTAGTCAAGTAGAGGCATACTAGTGACACTCTGTTTGTCTATGTATTCACACATGTATTATGTTTCCGGTTAATACAATTCTAGCATGAATAATAAACATTTATCATGATATAAGGAAATAAATAATAACTTTATTATTGCCTCTAGGGCATATTTCCTTCAGTCTCCCACTTGCACTAGAGTCAATAATCTAGATTACACAGTAATGATTCTAACACCCATGGAGCCTTGGTGCTGATCATGTTTTGCTCGTGGAAGAGGCTTAGTCAACGGGTCTGCAACATTCAGATCCGTATGTATCTTGCAAATCTCTATGTCTCCCACCTGGACTAGATTCCGGATGGAATTGAAGCGTCTCTTGATGTGCTTGGTTCTCTTGTGAAATCTGGATTCCTTTGCACCAGTATTGTCACAAAAGATTTTCATTGGACCCGATGCACTAGGTATGACACCTAGATCGGATATGAACTCCTTCATCCAGACTCCTTCATTTGCTGCTTCCGAAGCAGCTATGTACTCTGCATCACATGTAGATCCCGCCACAACGCTTTGTTTAGAACTGCACCAACTGACAGCTCCACCGTTTAATGTAAACACGTATCCGGTTTGCGATTTAGAATCGTCTGGATTAGTGTCAAAGCTTGCATCAACGTAACCTTTTACGATGAGCTCTTTGTCACCTCCATATATGACAAACATATCCTTAGTCCTTTTCAGGTATTTCAGGATGTTCTTGACCGCTGTCCAGTGATCCACTCCTGGATCACTTTGGTACCTCCCTGCTAAACTTATAGCAAGGCACACATCAGGTCTGGTACACAGCATTGCATACATGATAGAGCCTATGGCTGAAGCATAGGGAACATCTTTCATTTTCTCTCTATATTCTGCAGTGGTCGGGCATTGAGTCTTACTCAACTTCACACCTTGCAACACAGGCAAGAACCCTTTCTTTGCTTGATCCATTTTGAACTTCTTCAAAACTTTGTCAAGGTATGTGCTTTGTGAAAGTCCAATTAAGCGTCTTGATCTATCTCGACAGATCTTAATGCCTAATATGTAAGCAGCTTCACCGAGGTCTTTCATCGAAAAACTCTTATTCAAGTATCCCTTTATGCTATCCAAAAATTCTATATCATTTCCAATTAGTAATATGTCATCCACATATAATATCAGAAATGCTACAGAGCTCCCACTCACTTTCTTGTAAATACAAGTTTCTCCAAAAGTCTATATAAAACCAAATGCTTTGATCACACTATCAAAGCGTTTATTCCAACTCCAAGAGGCTTGCACCGGTCCATAAATGGATCGCTGGAGCTTGCACACTTTGTTAGCTCCCTTTGGATCGACAAAACCTTCTGGTTGCATCATATACAACTCTTCTTCTAGAAATACATTCAGGAATGCAGTTTTGACATCCATCTGCCAAATTTCATAATCATAAAATGCGGCAATTGCTGACATGATTCGGACAGACTTAAGCATCGCTACGGGTGAGAAGGTCTCATCATAGTCAATCCCTTGAACTTGCCGAAAACCTTTTGCGACAAGTCGAGCTTTGTAGACAGTAATATTACCGTCAGCGTCAGTCTTCTTCTTGAAGATCCATTTATTCTCAATTGCTTGCCGATCATCGGGCAAGTCAACCAAAGTCCATACTTTGTTCTCATACATGGATCCCATCTCATATTTCATGGCTTCAAGCCATTTTGCGGAATCTGGGCTCACCATCGCTTCTTCATAGTTCGTAGGTTTATCATGATCTAGTAGCATGACTTCCAGAACAGGATTACCGTACCACTCTGGCGCGGATCTCACTCTGGTTGATCTACGAGGTTCAGTAGTATCTTGTTCTGAAGTTTCATGATCATCATCATTAGCTTCCTCACTAACTGGTGTAGGTGTCACAGAAACAGTTTTCTATGATGCACTACTTTCCAATAAGGGAGCAGGTACAGTTACCTCGTCAAGTTCTACTTTCCTCCCACTCACTTCTTTCGAGAGAAACTCCTTCTCTAGAAAGTTTCCGAACTTAGCAACAAAAGTCTTGCCTTCGGATCTGTGATAGAAGGTGTATCCAATAGTCTCCTTTGGATATCCTATGAAGACACATTTCTCCGATTTGGGTTCGAGCTTATCAGGTTGAAGCTTTTTCACATAAGCATCGCAGCCCCAAACTTTCAGAAACGACAACTTTGGTTTCTTGCCAAATGATAGTTCATAAGGCGTCGTCTCAACGGATTTTGATGGTGCCTTATTTAACGTGAATGCAGCCGTCTCCAAAGCATAACCCCAAAACGATAGCGATAAATCAGTAAGAGACATCATAGATCGCACCATATCTAGTAAAGTACGATTACAACGTTTGGACACACCATTACGCTGTGGTGTTCCGGGTGGCGTGAGTTGCGAAACTATTCCGTATTGTTCCAAATGTACACCAAACTCGTAACTCAAATATTCTCCTCCACGATCAGATCGTAGAAACTTTATTTTCTTGTTACGATGATTTTCAACTTCACTCTTAAATTCTTTGAACTTTTCAAACGTTTTAGACTTATGTTTCATTAAGTAGATATACCCATATCTGCTTAAGTCATCTGTGAAGGTGAGAAAATAATGATATCCGCCACGAGCCTCAATATTCATCGGACCACATACATCTGTATGTATGATTTCCAACAAATCTGTTGCTCTCTCCATAGTACCGGAGAACGGTGTTTTAGTCATCTTGCCCATGAGGCACGGTTCGCAAGTACCAAGTGATTCATAATCAAGTGGTTCCAGAAGTCCATCAGTATGGAGTTTCTTCATGCGCTTTACACCGATATGACCTAAACGGCAGTGCCACAAGTAAGTTGCACTATCATTATCAACTCTGCATCTTTTGGTTTCAACACTATGAATATGTGTGTCACTACTATCGAGATTCAATAAAAATAGACCACTCTTTAAGGGTGCATGACCATAAAAGATATTACTCATATAAATAGAACAACCATTATTCTCAGATTTAAATGAATAACCGTCTCGCATCAAACAAGATCCAGATATAATGTTCATGCTCGCTGGCACCAAATAACAATTATTTAGGTCTAATATTAATCCCGAAGGTAGATGTAGAGGTAGCGTGCCGACTGCGATCACATCGACTTTGGAACCGTTTCCCACGCGCATCGTCACCTCGTCCTTAGCCAATCTTCGCTTAATCCGTAGTCCCTGTTTCGAGTTGCAAATATTAGCAACAGAACCAGTATCAAATACCCAGGTGCTACTGCGAGCATTAGTAAGGTACACGTCAATAACATGTATATCACATATACCTTTGTTCACCTTGCCATCCTTCTTATCCGCCAAATACTTGGGGCAGTTCCGCTTCCAGTGACCAGTCTGCTTGCAGTAGAAGCACTCAGTTTCAGGCTTAGGTCTAGGTTTGGGTTTCTTCTCTTGAGTAGCAACTTGCTTGCTGTTCTTTTTGAAGTTCCCCTTCTTCTTCCCTTTGCCCTTTTTCTTGAAACTAGTGGTCTTGTTGACCATCAACACTTGATGCTCCTTCTTGATTTCTACCTCCGCAGCTTTCAGCATTGCGAAGAGCTCGGGAATAGTCTTATTCATCCCTTGCATATTATAATTCATCATGAAGCTCTTGTAGCTTGGTGGCAGTGATTGGAGAATTCTATCAATGACGCAATCATCTGGAAGATTAACTCCCAATTGAATCAAGTGATTATTATACCCAGACATTGAGTATATGCTCACTGACAGAACTGTTCTCCTCCATCTTGCAGCTATAGAACTTATTGGAGACTTCATATCTCTCAATCCGGGCATTTGCTTGAAATATTAACTTCAACTCCTGGAACATCTCATATGCTCCATGACGTTCAAAACGTCGTTGAAGTCTCGATTCTAAGCCGTAAAGCATGGCACACTGAATTATCGAGTAGTCATCAGCTTTGCTCTGCCAGACGTTCATAACATCTGGTGTTGCTCCAGTAGTAGGCCTGGCACCCAGCGGTGCTTCCAGGACGTAATTCTTCTGTGCAGCAATGAGGATAATCCTCAAGTTACGGACCCAGTCCGTGTAATTGCTACCATTATCTTTCAATTTTGCTTTCTCAAGGAATGCATTAAAATTCAACGGAACAATAGCATGGGCCATCTATCTACAATCAAGCATAAACAAGCAAGATACTACCAGGTACTAAGTTTCATGATAAATTTAGGTTCAAATAATTTACTTAAAGAACTCCCACTTAGATAGACATCCCTCTAATCCTCTAAGTGATTACGTGATCCAAATCAACTAAACCATGTCCGATCATCACGTGAGATGGAGTAGTTTCATTGGTGAACATCACTATGTTGATCATATCTACTATATGATTCACGCTCGACCTTTCGGTCTCCGTGTTCTAAGGCCATATCTGTATATGCTTGGCTCGTCAAGTATAACCTGAGTATTCCGCGTGTGCAACTGTTTTGCACCCGTTGTATTTGAACGTAGAGCCTATCACACCCGATCATCACGTGGTGTCTCAGCACGAAGAACTTTCGCAACGGTGCATACTCAGGGAGAACACTTCTTGATAATTAGTGAGAGATCATCTTATAATGCTACCGTCAATCAAAGCAAGATAAGATGCATAAAAGATAAACATCACATGCAATCAATATAAGTGATATGATATGGCCATCATCATCTTGTGCTTGTGATCTCTATCTTAGAAGCACCGTCGTGATCACCATCGTCACCGGCGCGACACCTTGATCTCCATCGTAGCATCGTTGTCGTCTCGCCAATCTTATGCTTCCACGACTATCGCTACCGCTTAGTGATAAAGTAAAGCATTACAGCGCGATTGCATTGCATACAATAAAGCGACAACCATATGGCTCCTGCCAGTTGCCGATAACTCGGTTACAAAACATGATCATCTCATACAATAAAATTTAGCATCATGTCTTGACCATATCACATCACAACATGCCCTGCAAAAACAAGTTAGACGTCCTCTACTTTGTTGTTGCAAGTTTTACGTGGCTGCTACGGGCTTAAGCAAGAACCAATCTTACCTACGCATCAAATACACAACGATAGTTTGTCAAGTTGGTGCTGTTTTAACCTTCGCAAGGACCGGGCGTAGCCACACTCGGTTCAACTAAAGTTGGAGAAACTGTCACCCGTAAGCCACCTATGTGCAAAGCACGTCGGGAGAACCGGTCTCGCGTAAGCGTATGCGTAATGTCGGTCCGGGCCGCTTCGTCCAACAATACCGCCGAACCAAAGTATGAGATGCTGGTAAGCAGTATGACTTATATCGCCCACAACTCACTTGTGTTCTACTCGTGCATATAACATCAACATATAAAACCTAGGCTCGGATGCCACTGTTGGGTTTTGTAGTAATTTCAAAAAAATTCCTACGCACACGCAAGATCATGGTGATGCATAGCAACGAGAGGGGGAGAGTGTGATCTACGTACCCTTGCAGATCGACAACGGAAGCGTTAACTTAGTTGATGTAGTCGTACGTCTCCACGGCCCGACCGATCAAGCACCGAAACTACGGCACCTCCGAGTTCTAGCACACGTTCATCTCGATGACGATCCCCGGACTCCGATCCAGCAAAGTGTCGAGGAAGAGTTCCGTCAGCACGACGGCGTGGTGACGATCTTGATGTTCTACTGTCGCAAGGCTTCGCCTAAGCATCACTACAATATTATCGAGGACTATGGTGGAAGGGGGCACCACACACGGCTAAGAATATGATCACGTGGATCAACTTGTGTCCATGGGGTGCCTCTTGCCTCCGTATATAAAGGATCCAAGGGGGGGTGCGGCCGGCCCTAGGAGGAGGCGCGCAGGAGGAGTCCTACTCCTACCGGGAGTAGGACTCCCCTCCCTTTCCTTGTCCAATTAGGAGAGGGGGAAGGAAGGGAGAGAGGAGAGGGGGGCACCGCCCCTCCCTCCTTGTCCAATTCGTACTAGGAGGAGAGGGGGCGCGCGGCCTGCCCTGGCAGCCCCTCCTCTTCTCCACTTTAGGCCCATGAGGCCCATTAACCCCCCGGGGGGTTCCGGTAACCCCCCGGTGCTCCGGTTTTATCCGAAACTTCCCCGGAACACTTCCGGTGTCTGAATATAGCCGTCCAATATATCAATCTTTATGTCTCGACCATTTCGAGACTCCTCGTCATGTCCGTGATCACATCCGGGACTCTGAACTAACTTCGGTACATCAAAACTCATAAACTCATAATATAACTGTCATCGAAACCTTAAGCGTGCGGACCCTACGGGTTCGAGAATAATGTAGACATGACCGAGCCACGTCTCTGGTCAATAACCAATAGCGGAACCTGGATGCTCATATTGGCTCCTACATATTCTACGAAGATCTTTATCGGTCAGACCGCATAACAACATACGTTGTTCCCTTTGTCATCAGTATGTTACTTGCCCGAGATTCGATCGTCGGTATCTCAATACCTAGTTCAATCTCGTTAACGGCAAGTCTCTTTACTCGTTCTGTAATACATCATCTCGCAACTAACTCATTAGTTGCAATGCTTGCAAGGCTTATGTGATGTGCATTACCGAGAGGGCCCAGAGATACCTCTCTGACAATCGGAGTGACAAATCCTAATCTTGAAATACGCCAACCCAACATGTACCTTTGGAGACACCTGTAGAGTACCTTTATAATCACCCATTTACGTTGTGACGTTTGGTAGCACATAAAGTGTTCCTCCGGCCAACGGGAGTTGCATAATCTCATAGTCATAGGAACATGTATAAGTCATGAAGAAAGCAATAGCAACATACTAAACGATCGGGTGCTAAGCTAATGGAATGGGTCATGTCAATCAGATCATTCAACTAATGATGTGATCCCGTTAATCAAATGATAACTCTTTGTCCATGGTTAGGAAACATAACCATCTTTGATTAATGAGCTAGTCAAGTAGAGGCATACTAGTGACACTCTGTTTGTCTATGTATTCACACATGTATTATGTTTCCGGTTAATACAATTCTAGCATGAATAATAAACATTTATCATGATATAAGGAAATAAATAATAACTTTATTATTGCCTCTAGGGCATATTTCCTTCACTCCGGCCAATAACCAACAGCGGGATCTGGATACCCATGTTGGCTCCCACATGCTCCACGATGATCTCATCGGATGAACCACGATGTCGAGGATTCAATCAATCCCGTATACAATTCCCTTTGTCTACCGGTATAGTACTTGTCCGAGATTCGATCGTCGGTATCCCGATACCTTGTTCAATCTCGTTACTAGCAAGTCTCTTTACTCGTTCCGTAACACATCATCCCGTGATCAACTCCTTGGTCACATTGTGCGTATTATGATGATGTCCTACCGAGTGGGCCCAGAGATACCTCTTCGTTTACACGGAGTGACAAATCCCAGTCTTGATTCGTGCCAACCCAACAAACACTTTCGGAGATACCCATAGTGCACCTTTATAGCCACCTAGTTACGTTGTGACGTTTGGTGCACCCAAAGCATTCCTACGGTATCCGGGAGTTGCACAATCTGATGGTCTAAGGAGATGATACTTGACATTAGAAAAGCTTTAGCAGACGAACTATATGATCTTGTGCTAGGCTTAGGATTGGGTCTTGTCCATCACATCATTCTCCTGATGATGTGATCCCGTTATTAATGACATCCAATGTCTATGGTTAGGAACCATGACCATCTATTAATCAATGAGCTAGTCAACTAGAGGCTTACTAGGGACATGTTGTGGTCTATGTATTCACACATGTATTATGGTTTCCGGTTAATACAATTGTAGCATGAACAATAGACAATTATTATGAACAAGGAAATACAATAATAACCATTTTATTATTGCCTCTATGGCATATTTCCAACAGTCTCCCACTTGCACTAGAGTCAATAATCTAGTTCACATCACTATGTGATTGCAATGAATCCAACACCCATGGGGTTTGTTCATATCTTGATTGTGAGAGAGGTTTATTAGTCAATGAGTCCGAACCTTTCATATCCATGTGTGCTTTGCAAATCTCTATGTCATCTTGTAGATGAAGCTACCACGCGCTAGTTGGAGCTATTCCAAATAACTGTTCTACTATACGAATCCGGTTTACTACTCAGAGTCATCCGGATTAGTGTCAAAGTTTGCATAGACGTAACCCTTTACGACGAACTCTTTTACCACCTCCATAATCGAGAAAATTCCTTAGTCCACTAGTTACTAAGGATAAGTTCGACCGCTGTCGTGTGATCCATTCCTGGATCACTCTTGTTCCCCTTGACTGACTCATGGCAAGGCACACTTCAGGTGCGGTACACAGCATAGCATACTGTAGAGCCTACGTCTAAAGCATAGGGGACGACCTTCGTCCTTTCTCTCTCTTCTGCCGTGGTCAGGTCTTGAGTCTTACTCAATATTCACACCTTGTAACACAGCTAAGAACTCCTTCTTTGCTGATCTATTTTGAACTCCTTCAAAATCTTGTCACGGTATGTATTCATTTGAAAGTACTATTAAGCATTTTTGATCTATCCTTATAGATCTTGATGCTCAATGTTCAAGTAGCTTAATCCAGGTTTTTCCATTGAAAAACACTTTTCAAATAACCCTTCATGCTTTCTAGAAATTCTACATCATTTCTGATCAACAATATGTTAACAACATATACTCATCAAAAATTCTATAGTGCTCCCACTCACTTCTTTGAAATACAAGTTTCTCATAAACTTTGTATAAACCCAAAATCTTTGATCATCTCATCAAAGCGTACATTCCAACTCTGAGATGCTTACTCCAGTCCTTAGAAGGATTGCTGGAGCTTTGCATACTTGTCAACATCTTTCAGGATTGACAAAACCTTCTGGTTGTATCACATACAACCTTTCCTCAAGAAAAATGTCGAGGAAACAATGTTTTTTACATCCTATCTGCAAGATTTCATAAATAATGCAGTAACTGCTAACATAATTCCAACAGACTCTTAGCATCGCTACGAGTGAGAAAGTCTCATCATAGTCAACTCCTTGAACTTGTCGGGAAACATCTTAACGACAAGTCGAGCTTTCTTAATGGTGACACTTACCATCATTGTCTGTCTTCCTTTTAAAATCCATCCGCACCCAACAGCCTTACGACCATCAAGTGGTTCTTTCAAAGTCTATACTTTCTTTTATACATGGATCCTCTCTCGGATTTTATGGCCTCGAGCCATTCTTCGGAATCTGGGCCCACCATCACTTCTCCATAGCTCGTAGGTTCATTGTTGTCTAGCAACATGACTTCCAAGACAGGATTACGTACCACTCTGAAGTAGTATGCATCCTTGTCGACCTATGAGGTTTGGTAGTGACTTGATCCGAAGTTTCATGATCACTATCATAAGCTTCCACTTCAACTAGTGTAGGTGCCACAGGAACAACTTCCTATGCCCTGCTACACACTAGTTGAAGTGACGGTTCAATAACCTCATCAAGTCTCCACCATCCTCCCACTCAATTCTTTCGAGAGAAACTTTTCCTCGAGAAAGGACCCGTTTCTAGAAACAATCATTTTTGCTTCCGGATCTGAAACAGGAGGTATACCCAACTATTTTGGGGTATTCTATGAAGATGCATTTATCCGCTTTGGGTTCGAGCTTATCAGCCTGAAACTTTTTCACATAAGCATCGCAGCCCCAAACTTTTAAGAAACGACAGCTTAGGTTTCTCTAAACCATAATTCATACGGTGTCGTCTCAACGGAATTGTGTGGTGCCCTATTTAAAGTGAGTGCGGTTGTCTCTAATGCCTAACCCATAAACGATAGTGGTAATTCGATAAGAGACATCATGGTATGCACCATATCCAATAGGGTGCAGTTGTGATGTTCGGACACACCATCACACTATGGTGGTCCAGGCGGTATTAGTTGTGAAACAATTTCCACAATGTCTTAATTGTGTGCCAAACTCGTAACTCAGATATCCATCTCTATGATCATATCATAGACATTTTATCATCTTATCACGATGATCTTCAACTTCACTCTGAAATTACTTAAACCTTTCAATAATTCAGACTTGTATTTCATGAAGTAAATATACTCAGCATCTACTCAAATCATCTGTGAAGTAAGAACATAACGATATCCACTGCGTGCCTCAGCACTCATTGGACTGCACACATCAAAATGTATTACTTCCAACAAGTTGCTTTCTTGTTCCATCTTACTGAAAACGAGGCCTTTCAGTCATCTTGCCAATGTGGTATGATTTGCATGTCTCAAGTGATTCAAAATCAAGTGAGTCCAAACGATCCATCTGCATGGAGTTTCTTCATGCATATCTACCAATAGACATGGTTCGCATGTCTCAATCTTTTCAAAAACGAGTGAGTCCAAAGATCCATCAACATGGAGCTTCTTCATGCGTTTTATACCAACATGACTCAAATGGCAGTGCCACAAGTACGTGGTACTATCATTACTATCTTATATCTTTTGGCATGAACATGTGTATCACTACGATCGAGATTCAATAAACCATTCATTTTAGGTGCAAGACCATTGAAGGTATTATTCAAATAAACAGAGTAACCATTATTCTCCTTAAATGAATAACCGTGTGGCGATAAACATAATCCAATCATGTCTATGCTCAACGCAAACACCAAATAACAATTATTTCGGTTTAACACCAATCCCGATGGTAGAGGGAGCGTGCGATGTTTGATCACATCAACCTTGGAAACACTTCCAACACATATCGTCATCTCACCTTTAGCTAGTCTCCGCAGCCTTTTATTTCGAGTTACTAACGCTTAGCAACCGAACCGGTATTTATTACCCTGGTGCTACTAGGAGTACTAGTAAAGTACACAATAATATGACGTATATCCAAAATACTTCTGTCGACCTTGCCAGCCTTCTCATCTACCAAGTATCTAGGGTAGTTCTGCTTCAGTGACCGTTCCCCTCATTATAGAAGCACTTAGTCTCGGGTTTGGTTCAACCTTGGGTTTCTTCACTAGAGCAGCAACTGATTTGCCGTCTCATGAAGTATCCCTTCTTTCCCTTGCCCTTCTTGAAACTAGTGGTTTAACCATCAACAATTGATGCTCCTACTTGATTTCTACTTTCGCGGTGTCAAACATCGCGAGTTGCTCAAGGATCATCATGTCTATCCCTGATATGTTATAGTTCATCACGAAGCTCCAATAGCTTGGTGGCAGTGACTATGGAGAACCATCACTATCTCATCTGGAAGATTAACTCCCACTCAATTCAAGCGATTGCAGTACTCAGACAATCTGAGCACATGCTCAACGATTGAGTTTTTTCTCCCTTAGTTTGCAGGCTTAAGAAACTTGTCAGAGGTCTCATACCTCTTGACGTGGGCACTAGTCTGAAATTCCAATTTCAGTCTTTGGAACATCTCATATGTTCTGCGACGTTTCAAAAACGTCTTTGGTGCCACAATTCTAAACCGTTAGTATTACGTACTGAACTATCACGTAGTCATCAAAACGTGTATGTCAGATGTTTCCCAACATCTACAGACGATGCTCGAGGTTCAACACACTGAGCGGTGCATTAAGGACATAACCCTTCTGTGCAGCAATGAGGACAATCCTCAGTTCACGGACCCAGTCCGCATAATTGCTACTGTCAACTCTCAACTAAATTTTCTCTAGGAACATATCTAAAACAGTAGAACCAAAGCGTGAGCTACGACATAATTTGCAAAGACCTTTTGACTATGTTCATGATAATTAAGTTCATCTAATCAAATTATTCAATGAACTCCCACTTAGATAGACATCCCTCTAGTCATCTAAGTGATACATGATCCGAGTCAACTAGGTCGTGTCTGATCATCACGTGAGACGGACTAGTCATCATCAGTGAACATCTTCATGTTGATCGTAACCACTATACGACTCATGTTCGACCTTTCGGTCTTCCGTGTTCCGAGGCCATGTCTGTACATGCTAGGCTCGTCAAGTTAACCTAAGTGTATTGCGTGTGTAAATCTGGCTTACACCCGTTGTATGCGAACGTTAGAACCTATCACACCCGATCATCACGTGGTGCTTCGGAACAACGGACCTTAGCAACGGTGCACAGTTAGCGGGAACACTTTCTTGATATTTAATGAGGGATCATCTTATTTATGCTACCGTCGTTCTAAGCAAATAAGATGTAAAACATGACAAACATCACATGCAAATCATAAAGTGACATGATATGGCCAATATCATCTTGCGCCTTTGATCTCCATCTTCGAGGCGCGGCATGAACACCATCGTCACCGGCATGACACCATGATCTCCATCATCGTGTCTTCATGAAGTTGCCTCGCCAACTATTACTTCTACTACTATGGCTAACGGTTAGCAATAAAGTAAAGTAATTACATGGCGTTTTCATTGACACGCAGGTCATAAATAAATTAAGACAACTCCTATGGCTCCTGCCGGTTGTCATACTCATCGACATGCAAGTCGTGATTCCTATTACAAGAACATGATCAATCTCATACATCACATATATCATTCATCACATCCTTTTGGCCATATCACATCACATAGCATACCCTGCAAAAACAAGTTAGACGTCCTCTAATTGTTGTTGCATGTTTTACGTGGCTGCTATGGGTTTCTAGCAAGAACGTTTCTTACCTACGCAAAACCACAACGGTGATATGCCAATTGCTATTTACCCTTCATAAGGACCCTTTTCACCGAATCCGATCTGACTAAAGTGGGAGAGACAGACACCCGCCAGCCACCTTATGCATCAAGTGCATGTTAGTCGGTGGAACCTGTCTCACATAAGTGTATGTGTAAGGTCGGTCCGGGCCGCTTCATCCCACAATGCCGCCGAATCAAGATAAGACTAGTAACGGCAAGCAAATTGAACAAATCATCTCCCATAACTACTTTGTGTTCTACTCGTGCATAGAATCTACGCATAGACCTAGCTCATGATGCCACTGTTGGGGATTGTAGCATAAATTTAAAATTTTCTACGCATCACCAAAATCAATCTATGGAGTAATCTAGCAACGAGGGAGAGGGAGTGCATCTTCATACCCTTGAAGATCGCTAAGCGGAAGCGTTCAAGAGAACGGGGTAAATGGAGTCGTACTCGTCGTGATCCAAATCACCGATGATCCTAGCGCCGAACGGACGGCACCTCCGTGTTCAACACACGTACGGAGCGGAGATGTCTCCTCCTTCTTGATCCAGCAAGGGGAAGGAGAAGTTGATGGAGATCCAGCAGCACGACGGCATGGTGGTGGAAGTAGTGGGATCCCGGCAGGGCTTCGCCAAGTGCAAGCGGGGAGGAACAGGTGTCACGGGAGGGAGGGAGGCGCCAGGGCTTAGGGTGCTGCTGCCCTCCCTCCCTTCCACTATATATAGGGGCCCTGGGGAGGTGCCGGCCCCTATAGATCCCATCTAATGGGAGGGGCGGCGGCCTAGGGGGTGGCTTGGCCCCCAAGCCAGGTGGAGGCGCCCCCACCCCTTTAGGGTTTCCAACCCTAGGCGCAAGGGAGGCCCAAGGGGGGTGCACCAGCCCACCAGGGGCTGGTTCCCACGTCACTTCAGCACATGGGGCCCTCTGGGACAGGTGGCCCCACCCGGTGGACCCCCGGGACCCTTCCGGTGGTCCCGGTACAATACCGGTGACCCCGAAACTCTCCCAGTGGCCAAAACTGGACTTCATATATATATATATATATATATATATATATATATATATATATATATATATATATATATATATATCTTTACCTCCGGACCATTCCGGAGCTCCTCGTGACATCCGGGATCTCATCCGGGACTCCGAACAACTTTCGGTTAACCGCATACTAATATCTCTACAACTCTAGCATCACCGAACCTTAAGTGTGTAGACCCTACGGGTTCGGGAGACACGTAGACATGACAGAGACAACTCTCCGGCCAATAACCAATAGCGGGATCTGGATACCCATGTTGGCTCCCACATGCTCCACGATGATCTCTTCGGATGAACCATGATGTCGAGGATTCAATCAATCTCGTATACAATTCCCTTTGTCTACCGGTATAGTACTTGCCCGAGATTCGATCGTCGGTATCCCGATACCTTGTTCAATCTCGTTACCGGCAAGTCTCTTTACTCGTTCCGTAACACATCATCCCATGATCAACTCCTTGGTCACATTGTACACATTATGATGATGTCCTACCGAGTGGGCCCAGAGATACCTCTCCGTTTACACAGAGTGACAAATCCCAGTCTCGATTTGTGCCAACCCAACAGACACTTTCAGAGATACCCACAGTGCACCTTTATAGCCACCCAGTTACGTTGTGACGTTTGGTGCACCCAAAGCATTCCTACGGTATCCGGGAGTTGCACAATCTCATGGTCTAAGGAAATGATACTTGACATTAGAAAAGCTTTAGCAGACGAACTATACGATCTTGTGCTAGGCTTAGGATTGGGTCTTGTCCATCACATCATTCTCCTGATGATGTGATCCCCTTATCAATGACATCCAATGTCCATGGTCAGGAAACCATGACCATCTATTGATCAACGAGCTAGTCAACTAGAGGCTTACTAGTGACATGTTGTGGTCTATGTATTCACACATGTTTTACGGTTTCCGGTTAATACAATTATAGCATGAACAATAGACAATTATCATGAACAAGGAAATACAATAATAACCATTTTATTATTGCCTCTAGGGCATATTTCCAACAAGGTTTCACTAGTGGCTTCTCTCAAGATAGCATAAGTATTACGGTGGGTGAACAAATTACTGTCGAGCAATAGATAGAAAAGTGAATAATTATGAGAATATCTAGGTATGATCATGTATATAGGAATCACGTCTGCGACAAGTAGACCGAAACAATTCTGCATCTACTACTATTACTCCACACATCGACCGCTATCCAGCATGCATCTAGAGTATTAAGTTCATAAGAACAGAGTAATGCATTAGGCAAGATGACATGATGTAGAGGGATAAACTCAAGCAATATGATATAAACCCCATCTTTTTATCCTCGATGGCAACAATACAATACGTGCCTTGCTGCCCTTGCTGTCACTGGGAAAGGACACCGCAAGATTGAACCCAAAACTAAGCACTTCTCCCATTGCAAGAAAGATCAATCTAGTAGGCCAAACCAAACTGATAATTCGAAGAGACTTGCAAAGATACAATCATACATAAAAGATTTCAGAGAAGAATCAAATATTGTTCATAGATAGACTTGATCATAAACCCACAATTCATCAGATCTCGACAAACACACCACAAAAAGAGTTACATCGAATAGATCTCCAAGAAGATCGAGGAGAACATTGTACTAAGATCCAAAGAGGGAGAAGAAGCCATCTAGCTAATAACTATGGACCCGAAGGTCTGAGGTAAACTACTCACACATCATCGGAGAGGCTATGGTGTTGATGTAGAAGCCCTCTGTGATCGATGCCCCCTCCGGCGGAGCTCCGGAAAAGGCCCCAAGATGGGATCTCTTGGGTACAGAAGGTTGTGGCGGTGGAAATAGGGTTTCGTGGTGCTCCTGGATGTTTTCGGGGTATGTGGACATATATAGGATGAAGAAGTAGGTTGGTGGAGCCACAAGGGGCCCATGAGGGTGGAGGGTGTGCCCAGGGGAGGTAGGCGCGCCCCTTGTCTCGTGGCCTCCTTGTAGGTTGCTTGACGTCCACTCCAAGTCCTCTGGATCACGTTTGTTCTAAAAATAACTCTCTCGAAGGTTTCATTCTGTTTGGATTCCGTTTGGTATTCCTTTTCTACGAAACACTAAAATAGACAAAAAAACAACAATTTGCACTAGGCCTTGGGTTAGTAGGTTAGTCCCAAAAATAATATAAAAGTATATAAATAAGCCCATTAACATCCAAAACAGATAATATAATAGCATGGAACAATCAAAAATTATAGATACGTTGGAGACATATCAGGGCCATCAGTAGGCTGAAAGCTAACACGGGCTAGAAACGGCCCATGTGAATCATGGGTCGTTAATGGGTACAAAGAAATTTACTGTTCATTATGGGCTAGAGTCACCGTGGGCCTCTAAAGGGCCTAAAGATACGAAAGGCCTCATATGGTCCGAAAGACATCGTGGGCCATACATGGGCTGAAAGTGAAATGGGCTGGTGTTATATTCGACGGCCCACATGACTTTGTTGGGCCGATTTTGGGTAGGCCCTAATGGGCCATGAGTTACCGAGTCGTAAAATGGGCTATTTGCGAAGAGGCCGTTAACAGGCTTTTCATGGGCCAGCCCGTGAACTTTTGACCAAGTCAAACAAGCCAGTCTTTGTAAGCTAAATGGGCCAGTGGTGGGCCGTCGCACGTGTCGACATATCATAGGAGCCTATCTGACCTACTGACGAGTTGACACGTGTTTCCTCCGGCCAATCAGAATGTTACACATGGAAAAATCCCATTGGTCCGGGCTATTAACGGGTTATCGAATTGAAAACCGGACCCGATAGCTTAACGGTGACCCATTACGATGGATGCCACGTGTCGGTCACCCTTGACGAAACCACTTCTGTGACGCGCGATTTATCGTCATGGAAGTGGACACTTCCGTGATGATAATTTTGAAAATGTCATGGAACACTTCTACGACAGCACAGGTATGACTATATTGATTCTGTCATAAAACCGTCATGGATGTACATGCATGACATAAAACGTGACCTACTGTGACAAACACGTATCATCACGGAAGTGTATTTTTTTGTAGTGGTTATTATCGCAAGAACGTATGACTATATACGGAATACATGCCTACATTACATAAATTGGAGCTAGTTCTGTGTCGCCCTAGGTTATAATAGTTACATGATGAATGTTATCCAACATAATTATCCATTACCGATCCAATGCCTACGAGCTTTTCACATATTCTTCTTTGCTAAGTTACTACTGTTGTTGTTACTGTCACAATTGCTACGAAACTACTACTACGGTTACCGTTACTATTGCTACTATTACCATTACTATCATACTATCATACTTCTGTGCTACTGATCACTCTGCTGTAGATATTTAGTCTCCAGGTGTGGTTGAATTGACAACTCAACTGCTAATACTTGCAAATATTCTTTGGCCCCCTTGTGTTGAATCAATAAATTTGGGTTGGATACTCTACCCTCGAAAACTGTTGTGATCCCCTATGCTTGTGGGTTATCATGCGACCTGGGGTGGACGCGCTCCCTGCTCTTGTGGGGCCCTCGTGGCTCTTCCGCGATACTTCTTCATTCCGATATTTTTTCATATATTTCAAAATAATTATCCAAAAATTTCCGTTCAATTTTGAGAACTTTTATTTCTGCACAAAAACAACACAATGGTAGGTATGTTGAAAAACAACGTTAGTACATGTTAGTTTCACTCAAACCATGCAAATTAGAGGTCAAAAGATCAAACATGTTTGGAAAAGTAGATACGTTGGATACGTACCAAGCACTCGATTGATGCAGGTTCATGAACAACATCAATTGGCGAAGGGTATAAAACAACATGGAGAATATATGGACTGCTTGTAAATCACCCATGCAAAGTCTTTCTCTTCATTGCAAATCTACAACAAAATAGAAAAAAATCGTGGATTGCAACTTTATAACTAAAACTAGCTATGGAGTGAAGTAGTCTCTTTGTTGCAATTAACAAATTAAAATATGTCAAAAAAGGTTGTCGTTGTTATCGAATGAGGAGCAGCAGCATCGATGTCTCCCATTGGCCACGAAGACATGGCATTGGTGATGCATCCTCCATCCTATAGTTTGGCACTCTAGTGACCAGTGAAAGGTAGCCTGACGCTCCTGACCTCCCTGACTCGATGGCTCCCTCCTTACCTAGGCGCTCTTGCTAGTGCGACCTCTGACAAGGGAATCCCCTACCGGGTAGGCCCATGATGACATAAGGACCAACTAAGAGCTCATGTAGGCCTAGCCCCATGAATGCAAAGGACTAGCTATACACCAGTAGCTGATGTTGGCGTCCTAGTCCGAGTGGTTACCAGTCGGGGGATCTTCATTAGCCGGTTTGCCCATCAGACGAGAGCTTTCTCAATCAGGATGTAACCTACCGGATTTCATAGTAATCCAATGGCCAAGAGCATTTAGAGAGGAGTTATGCACGAGGCTTCACTACGTAATAAATGCCAATCATTACCGGCCACTTTCCTAGTTGTTTAAGGTGTTCATTTTCACACATAATGGACATGAAACTGCAGGTATTCAATACGCCGTTTTAGCACTTACGACCGACCCTGGTGCATGACAGACTCTATATAAGCTTGCCCCGGGTTTTGAGCTGAGGGTTTGCAACCATTGTAATTTCATATTCTTATGGAAGAACAACTTCCAGAAAGACATGACTAGGGTTTTTACCTCAACCGCGCGCAAAGGGCCCGAATCTGTGTATGATCTTGTGTCACCCACCTATGTCTCATTAGATCAAGCCATCTTTCCCTACCTCTATTGTTGTCAGATTCTACTCCATGTCAACCTCCTCCCTCCGGCGGTAGCCCAACACGCTCCCCGTTTCCCGGCTTCCACTTTATGCTGGGGTTTTGTGGGCATGGCCGTGGCCGTGCGGACACAATTGATGGTGAGAAGGGCTAACAATTTCTAGCCTACGCATTTAATGTGATGATTCACATGGGCTAGGAAGCAATACTAGTAGTAATAAATTTATATTTAGAAAAAGAAATCTAATTTGCATTCTTGTGTTCACGCCCTCCCTCAATGCAACATCAATCAATTTTTTCCCATATAGAGAGAGCACATGCATGCATACAACAATCTTACACATCATTTTGACATCATTACATTTGAATATTTAAAATGATTTATCTCACAACCCATTAATCGGAGTAGTGGTCCGTCTTCAATGACGGGTCTGCTCTGACGTGGGCTTCGAAACAAGATCTCAGGTTCACATGTCTTGTTGATTATTTTTATTCTTCACTTGTTTCTAGATTATGTCACCATAGTTATCATCTAAAATAGGGAAAAATTCCCACAAAGATTGTGTGTAGTTACCTGATAAATAATTTTGTATTTTTTAAACATTGCAGTGTTATGTAGAGTTAGATGGTAAGTATTTAGGTGTTAGCAATAAGTAAGAAGATGTATGAACCTACACAAGTACCATGAAGTAAGTCATTTAGTCATGCATACCAACATTCAATAATCTGGCAACTAAGTTGATATGATCTGACAACTAAGTGGCTAATAACATGGCAAGTGTTTGATATTAATCTCGCAAGTACCGTCAAAAAAGAAGTTGTGGAAACCTGTCAACATGGGATCTAGTTTCGAAGACCCCGCCACGAGAAAGATAACAGTGAAAGATAATCCTCAACTGGGTTAACGGTTTGGGAGATAAAAAATTAACCTCAAATTTGAGCAAATCTTTTGTTAATGTCATGCTTATGTGTCATTGTTCCATACAAGAGACAGGTGAGAGTGAGCCACCGTATGTGAAGCATCAATGTGGCACCTCTATGTAGTGATGTTCATTTATTATTTGCAGTTTTGGAGGGCAAGCTCAAGCATGTTGAAGCATGTCCCCTAGATTACCCATTGTGTGGTGTGGATCTAGTACAATGAGGCGTACCAATTTGGACCCGGCAATAACAAAAGGATGGAAACCATGATGTGGCATGCAAAGCGTTCTTGATCAATGGGATATACCTAGCATATCACTTTCGTAATTTAAAAGGGAAAAGATAGTAATTTTTGAGCAAATAGTGTAATTCATATATAAAAACTAAATGTGGGGTAATTAGTGATAAACTAACAAAAACATGGAATAAAAACTAAAATTCACTCAAATAATGTTAAACTATCAAAATATATCGTTCCACTTTTAGTTAGTAATTATACGTTAGTACTTCACACTAGTTCAAGAATATATGTGCTTCGTGATGATTTTGGTACTCTTTTGAAACTATAAACACCAATAGGTGCAGAAATATCTTAACTGGATGCACGAAAATCAGACACTAAAACAACTTTTACAGTACGCTTTTTCATTAAGAAATAATTGTCAGATTTACATTTTAGGTACCACCCTAATGATCAAAATGACAACTCTACCCAAATTGGAGGGAGCCAGTAATTGTTAGACGGGCCAGTCTAGTACACTTGGTTAGAAGATTTGATGTACATTCCAACCACTTACATTTGGATCAAAAACATAGATGTGTGTAATAGACATAGTTTGATTATGCCATGATACTGGAAAATTCGCATGGGCACACCTAACTATTCGTCTACAAAGCGTTGATCTGCGTCATGGTACAGAAACTTGTTTCAGGGGAAATTGCTTGAAAATGAGATGAAGATTCTGAACCTTGTCAATAGGACACAACATACATGTTTATTTTATACTAATACTTTGTCCAACCCTTCTTCTACATCCATGTTCCTATACGCAGGCTTCATCTTCCTGTCATGTTCAATTACTTCTTCATTCTTAGACTGGTTCTTCTTTTTCATCATGTTCCATCCATTGTTATCGTTTATCTTCTTCTTCCTCGGTGCACTTCTCGTTCGCGTCATCTTCGTTCTTCCATTCAATATTTTGGCCATGTTGTCTCAATTGGTTTTATGTCCATTCAATTATCTTAATCTTCTTCATCTCCCTGATCTCAATTGGCCACTTCCTCCTATTTTGTCCTATCGCAAGGTCATGCCACCCTTCTTCCCATCACAAATTCATGCACTCTTTCTAGTGATGCAATTATTTTACTATGCCATCTTGGACATGTTCCTCCTTTCATTCAATTCTTTTTTGTCATAGATAACATTACGATTTCATTCTTCCAATCACGATAATTCTTCTGCCATTTGATTTTATTGTTACCCTAACCTTGTAGATCCTGATCTCTCAAGTTACTTTCAACAAACTTGAACTATTATAGAACTTGGCTTTGCAGGCTGTTTTCGTTCATCGGGTGGAGGTGGTTGTGAGATTCGCCTCAAATCTTGTGTCGCTAATACACAGAATAACGCAGGCAGTTTCTATAACTGCTTGCGTTGAATACCACCACAGGCGGTTTACTTACACAAACCAATACTGAGATTGCCAGAGGCGGCTCCTTATCTGTAACCACTTCCAATGCTTCCAGGGCCTGAGGCACTTTCCTCAATTATGATTTTCTTGGCTACATATTCTTTCTATTTTGTTGTTAGACCGGGAAATGAAATTTACATACAAATACAATCCACCAGTATACAACATTCATTTGCACAAGCACTTAACTTTTCACAACACACATGCATATAATTGGGGTTTCTAGCCAACATGTACAATTAGTCTTGAGATCTTTGCCTCTTTAAGTAACATCATGTGGTTCTTTTCTCTAATAAGAATATAGGCCACAAAACATTTCTGTGGTTTGTCAGGTATAAATAGAATTTTAGAAGCAATGCTCATTTTTACTAACATAATCTTAAATTATTTCTGCATAGTAATCATTGCACATATATATTAGATGGCATTCCTAAAATGGCACTGAACCAGCTTTTACAAGAGATGAAATCTGAAAACAATTACATAACTTATAAAGCACATGAGGCAGAAAACAACTTGATGGTTTTGAGTATCTTGACAACACCCATCATAGTACAACGTTTCTGGATGTAGATCGGTGAGAAAACCTTAATTTGCATGCTTTTATAAGAAATTCCTCTTGATAATGTTATCAAAATTAGTAATCTTAATATATGATATTCAAATATGGTTTCTTTTATAATAATATGGCAACCTGTGAACTTCAAAACAGGCTTGCCGATGAATATGATTTCTTCTATTGTAGTCATTTGAGGAGAAGGCAAGACTGTCATCAAAAATGACCATGGAGTTCTGACTAATGTGACCAAAAAAATTGTATAGATGAAAATCATCGGTGCATTTCAGTGAATAATTTGCAAGATGTGCCAATGCATGACCACCACGCCGTGCCTCTACCTCGCTAGTTAGTAGAATAGCGCGAAGGTCTTCTTCTACACACTTATAATCGTCTCGGTCTTATTTACTCTATTCTAGCCACTTCAGTGATACAAGAAAAATTCAAAATCATGAACACCAGATGAGGGGATTTCAGTGGTAGTGATGTCTTTTTTTTCTGGAATATGCACGAGCGTGCATATCATCTAGTAAAGAAGGGAATGGGTTAAATAAACCCTCCACAAGTAGTGTTACATGTGATTACAAGCAAGCACTACTCTACCCGGCCACGACCGGTTCTACAAGCCCTATCCTACTCTCATGTTAATCCACCTATCTAGCTCCACTAAGAGATGGTCAAGTTCGTCCTTGATGAGTCCCGCACGCTTCCAGTTTGTGCATTCAAGGTGTACTGTCTCGGTGACCCGGCGTAGGGAGGGTGTTGCACCGTCGAATACAATGGCGTTTCGGTGTTTCCATAGGGCCCATAATCCTAGCAGTCAAGTGACGTGTTACCCATCTGTCTTGAAGGATCGGTTACATATAGATCTGAAATGGCACATATGGCAATCTTCATGCTTACACACGGATATTTTCCTTGAGGTAATTTACTGTGGAACTTACAATTCTAAGAAGTTTGACTATGGTTATGATCTAATTCCAATCTTATACTGCATGATTGACGTTACCTCGATGTTACCAACTCCAATGAATGTTGCTACAATTAAGACATTAAAAATAATTATGATTTTCAACAGGTATCGCACAAATTATTTTTAATTATCTGTTTTCGATGGAGGCTAACATACAAATTCAAAATAGCACACGTAACAATTATGAATGGATATAATTTTTCCAATGGTGTTCCAGCAAGTAGGGATGGCAGTTTTGCCCATGGGTATGGGTACCCGCGGGTACCCTATCCGAAAACAACGGGTATGAGCAAGACTTGAAGAGATTTTGTACCCATAGGTAATGGGTATCCATACCCGCAAAATAGGATATGGGTATGATATTGCATCCATGGATAACCCAATGAATACCCAGAAACAATTAATAAATAAAAATAAGTCCTATGACATGCGGGGTCATCATCCAACTCCTATGGCCCATCCTAAGTCTCGATTCCTTAAATTGGCCATAGCTCATAGGCCCGTAGTCACCGGCTCGCCACTCCTCATGCATCCTATGTGACTCGTTGAATAGATGAAATCTTGATTCTTCGCTACCAGACTCCTATCCAACGCTCGATCCAGCTATTCCCCATTCCCAGCATGACCTCCCACTGTACCGGCTTTCTATTAACCGTCGCTCATACTCCCTTGATGCCTTCAAGAGGCCACCCACCATAGTAGCATGTGTTAGTGATATACTACTCGTCCATGATCACTTGAAGTTTAAATCCATTTCTCTGTATTTTAAAATTTTAAATGCTATATATTATATCCACTAGATACCCGATGGGTATAGGCATGGGTGCCAATTTATGCCCATAAATATTGAAATGGCTGGGTACAGAAATTTTCTGTGGGTATGGATTTGGGTAGAAGGCGGTTGTGCCCGCCTATACCCTACCTATTGCCATCCCTACAAGCAAGTTTAACTTATACTTTTAAAAACGTCTGGCCGGAGAAAAGGTTGGACCGAACAGCATGTTTTACCCCATTTCCCATTTCTTAAGCTATAAGGTACGTAGGCTGTTTTCATTTCCCTTTTTTTTTACGATCAACTGTTTTTCCTCTCCTGTCAGACAGAGAGAACACACGTGGACGGGGCTCGCTCCCATTCTTGAATCCCCTTACGTCGATGGGTCATTTCTGAAATTTTGATGCATATCCATTCGCATTCCACCATCGACGCTGCCAACTCTGATTTTCAAATATTAAAACGGAAACCGCCGCGCGGAGACCAGTGCTGGAACTCGCGAACAAAAGGCAGTAGGGACAAAACAGCACAGCACAGCGCTGCCCCACCGCCCATCCTCCCCTTCCATTCCAACTCCAATTCCGTAGTCCCCACCGCACTTTGGTTGAAGAAGAAGAAGACCAGACGAGAGGAGAAGTGCGCGACCGTCTCGCCCGTCATTATCACCCGCCTCCCCTATAAATACGACGGAGCCTCCCGTCTCCTCCTTTCCTCCGCCCCCGCTTCCGTGTCCCTGGCCAGCGCCGCCCTCTTTCCCGGCCCCCTTTTGCTCCCCCTCACGTCAAACCCCATTCAAAGCCCTAGGACCCAGGTTGTGTTGTGTGTGTGTGATCGGTGGGTGATGATGTCGCCGCCGACGAACGGCTCCGCCTCGCTTCCCGTGACGGACCTGTCCGACGCGGTACTCTTCCCCTTCGACGGCTTCTCCGCCGACGACTTCTTCGCCACCGCCCCGCCTCCGCTTCCTCCTACTCTCGGCGCCGACCCGGGGCGCCTCCTCCTCGCGTCCTCCCGCAACGACGTCCACGCCTCCACGGACCTGGCCGTCGCGGCGCCCGTGGAGACCACCGGGAGCTCCTCCGCGCTGGCCGCGGCGCTGCCACTGACGCCGAGCTCCGGCCAAAGGACGTCGTGCTACCGCGGGGTGACCAGGTATGCTTAGCGAGTGATAACTGATAAGTGTGGTTAAGGAGTGTGATTAATTAGCACTCCCTCCCCAAAGTAGTAGTCATACTAGTATTAACTAACACGTGCGATGCGAGCGCAGGCACCGGTGGACCAAACGGTACGAGGCGCACCTGTGGGACAACACGTGCCGCCGCGAGGGCCAGAAACGCAAGGGACGCCAAGGTGACCATCTCATGATCCCCGGCTTAAACCAGCACATAATCTCGCCGCTAATCTGAACATCGACGGTGGCGATTATTTAGATCTTGGTTTGCTTGCGGCTTCGGATCTTTCGCGTACGTACGGGGGGTAAAAGGAGGACCCGATGGGATGCCGTGCCGCCGTTTCGGGAGTGAAGAGAGGTAGAGAGAGACGTCGCGTGCTGCGTGCGTGAGGTGACAGCCATCTCCGTGTATGATGATGGCGAGGTAGACTACTCGCTCGCCCGGATTCGCTGCGGACCCACCACCACCACCTCTTTGACCGCCTTCTTTCTCTCTCCTTCTTCCTCTCGTATTTCTCGGGGCAATACCAATGTCTAGTAGTAGTAGTAGTAGTACGATTTCGATTGTCTTTGGGAGAGAGAGAGAGAGAGCGCGCTAGCTGAAACAATTAACCGGGGTAAAGATTTGTTTCCCTGGACAACAATACGATTAATCTTGGCGTGGGCAGGCGGCAGTTTATGCCAGCTTGCAAGTTGCAAGTACAGTGAGCACGCAGCCTTTTGCCTTTTTCCGGGTCTTCTGTTTCCAGCGAGTTCATTCATGCGTGCGTGGGGTGGGTCAGCTTCTTTCTTCTTCCGCTGCAAGTCTTTCTTCTTTTCTGTTTGCGTTCATCTGCCAGCAATCTGTTTTTTGTTTTCATCTGCCAGCCTCTTGAGGTCGAGGGGTTTTCGAATTTTGAAATGGGCATGCATGGCATGCACGTCTGACCACTTTTGCGACGCCAGCAAGCAAGCAAGGGCACAGCTAAGCTAGCAGGCAGCAACGACCCAAAGTTTTGTCCCGCTCCTTGTTGATGATCAGCACAGTTTTGTTGTATATACGTGTGTGGCCCTACACTCGGTTGTACAAGTAGATATATACGCGAGGCTTGTTTGTACTCACATTTGCACTAGAGATAAATTTTGATGTACTCCAGTCCAAGCAAAACATGTCTGGCGCATGGCCGTGCATTTCCCATATTTGGCCTTCTGCATCATGCATGCAGCCTGCAAACTGCACAGGCCACTTATGTTCGATCACTACATTTTTGGTAGGAAAGCTAATCAAACATTAGTGCCTGGGGTCTGCTTACCGTTTGGTATATGCTCCTTTCTGCCAGTAATTTGCTATAACAAGTAGTAGTTCTAATAGGTTGCCTGCTATATAGGTCCAATGAACGAGTTCTAGTAGTTTCAGTTTATGTGCTCACTAGTATTTAGTTCAAAATTGAACTAATTACAGATGCCTAATTAGAGAATCAGACCAAATGTAATGAATCTGTTACTCCTGAAATCCTTAGTTTCAAACCAGGGTGGTACTCTTACTAAATGTACATTTTGGGATAATGATCTTCAGACTCGTTTTTTTGTTAGTATGTTTCTTCGGCTTGCAATCATTTAATTTAAAATGTATAAATATTGTGCAGGCGCACATGGTCAGGAAATATTGCCAGTCAAAGTGAACATATTTCATGGTTTTAAATGTTACTAATTATGATTTTTTATTTCATTCTAGTGTTTTCGAAAGAATTTGGCAGATTGCTAAACTTAACTCCCCCCTCTTTTCATTATTGTTATTGTGGATACTTCAATACGTTGAGCAACCTTCTTTTATGTTGCATACTCGCTGTCAAAATCCTCTTATCCGCCACCCGTAAATGTTCTGCTTACTTCATTCTATGTACAGATCATCTCTTGGTCTTGCCACTTCTGTGTGTGCATGGTGCATGACTCATGTTCTTGTCTACCAGACCAGGAACCCATGCATGCAGTTCAAGTAGGAGCACTATGTTGCATTTAGGAAATTATGTTTGGAAATTAATATTCTCTGAGTTGAAATGTGCACATTGCATCCTATGTTGTCTAGAGGAGCCACTGCTCTAGATCACTGTTCAAGATATCTTCCGATATGCCGATAAATCGGCCGATTTATCGCTTACCGCTGTCAGACCGATAAGATAAATCGGCCGATAAATCTGCCAATATGGGGATAAATCGGCCGATATGCCGATAAACTGGCCGATTTACCCCTTATCATGGGTCGACCGATAAGTTCCCGATAAGCGATATCCCCAACATTGAGTTTTGTAAGGTACCATAGCTTGGATACTACTACTATAAGCATAAATTCAGAAGAGTATTTTTTTCTCTGTTTCAATTTAGCTTAGATTGCATGTCAATGTTGTTAACGAGCATCTACGTAATACAGGAACATGCTGTCTATTTGTAAGTAACCAACTTCAGGTCACAATGGGTACTTGATTTTAATTAATGGTGTCTTGACGTGTCCATGGTAGGCAACACAATCATAACTAAGTGAATATTTTGCTCAGTTAGGCGCGAACTAAGCGCGGTGCATCTATTTTCTTTATAAGAATCACATGATAGTTATGCATGTTTTCTCTATCCATTTATTTGTTTTTTCTCTTCTCTTATCACTTCGAACTAACTTGGCTTGTATTGTCTACCATTTTTATGCTTGCTAATCTGGCGACTATGCGGGGACTATTATTCAGTTTACTTGGGTATGAACAGTTACCTCCTACCTTTTATATTAGTGTGTCCTGTCTTTTAAGCATCACATCTGGTAGAAACTTAAAAGCAATGTTTGGTACTATGCAGGTGGCTATGAAAAAGAAGATAGGGCTGCTAGGGCATATGATCTTGCTGCTCTGAAATACTGGGGTGTCAATGCTACTACTAATTTCCCTGTAAGTGTCATCCTTCCCTCCTTCTCTAATAGGTATTGATGTATGTGTTTCTTCTATCCTTGCTTTGAATACTTCCATGTTATCCTATCACCTCTCTGAACTCATGTCATGGTAAAGATGGAAGACATAAATTCAAAGTCTTTTGTGCCGTTGACGACTTGCATATTTTTTCTTAGATGCACCTCATATTGCTTAGTTTATTTGTGCAATATATTGTATTTACATTCCATTGTCAACAATTGGAATTATGTGTCAGTTTTATTCTTTTTTTTGCGGGGAGTGTCAGTTTTATTCTGTTGTGCTAAATGGTTCCTTTTCCTTAAAAATAATAATTATGCTGGTTCTGAACTCAGCAATTTTTGCTTAACTAACATTGAGTTTCTTCGCTTTACAGAAAGAAAACTACATCAGAGAGCTTGAGGAGATGCAAAACATGAGCAGGCACGAGCTTGTAGCTTCACTGAGGAGGTTGGTGTTTATAACTTCTCACATTCATGTCAGGCATCATGTTTTGTGCTTACAACTGTCTGCTTGGTGATCCTAAAAAGAAAACTGTCTGGTGTAAATCTGCAGGAAGAGCAGTGGCTTCTCTAGGGGTGCATCGGTGTACAGAGGTGTCACAAGGTAATTTTCAACTATAGGAATCCATCAGTTTGATCAATATGTTGCGCGTCAGTTAAAATCTGCTCGACCTAGTCCCTGATAGTGATATGTTTTGTCAGGCACCACCAACATGGACGCTGGCAGGCAAGAATTGGTCGTGTTGCAGGCAACAAGGACTTGTACCTGGGGACTTTCGGTAAGCGCCTCTAGTTGACTAACTGTGATATCTCTCTTCATTCCAAAGAGATCTCGAGGGAATGTAGCCTTGCATGTACTACAATGTAGTGCAGACTGGGCATTGCTTATACATGGGGTCTATGGTCCTATTAACCGCTGGGAGACGGTAGCACGGACTATCTTCAGCCGATTTGGATGGCGACTTAATAATAGGCTAGGTGTCTAGGCATCGTGGTCTATTCTTGATTGCCGGATGTGGAGCGTTTTCGCCGAGTGTGGCACATTACAGACTTATTTATATTTTTCTATTTGCTCGGACTATGAGCAGCATTGGAACTTAAGACCTTCTTGTGCTTCTTAATAATATGGCCGTATGCATCTATCGGTGCAGAGGCCGGAGGTTTTCCTCCTTTTCAAAAAAAAAAATGGTCCTATTAACCAGTTTTCATGAACAGAGAGTAAGAGACCGTTGTGTCTCTCATGCTAAGACATGAACTTTAGATCTAATACTACCGTTAGCATTGATATGAGTTCCTTTAAATTGCTAAAAAAAATGTTCACCGTCAACAGTTCGTTGCAGTTATACAGATAGCTCTGAATGTCATTATGGTGTTGCATCATGCAAGCTCTTCTGCTCTGTTCTTCTGTGATGCATACCATACTGTAATGATTGATTGGCTCAGCTCATTTGGAACTAAACCAAATTGCTCTTTTCAGCAACCGAAGAAGAAGCGGCGGAGGCGTACGACATCGCAGCGCTGAAGTTCAGGGGCGACAATGCCGTCACCAACTTCGAGCCCAGCCGGTACAACCTGGAGGCGATCGCCTGCAGCGACCTTCCGGTCAACGGGAGGCGGATGAGCAGCCACAAGCCAACAGCGGCAGCAGCACCAGAAGCGCAAGGCGAGATTACCTTCGTGTCCTCGGCTCCTCCGATTCCCCAGCAGTCGTGCAGTGACGTGCAAGTGCCACCTTACGTCCTCCACGGCCTTCTGCAGCTCCAGGCCTCTGAGCCCCTGCATGCTCTGCCGCTTTCGAGCTACAGCTTTGGGGAGCCCAGCTTCTACTGGCCCTTCGGCGACGTGGAGCAGAAGGTGCAGCTTGACAGCAAGGTGGAAGTGGCTGGTGGCATCCTTCAGCTGGCCAACTCGGCTGTGTAGTCTCTGGGCTCTCAAAGGGCCTGTGCTTTTGGAGATGCGAGCAAGTGCAGCGATGTTTTGGCTGGGTAGCTGGGACGGAGGTGATATTTTGCCGTTGCTGGTTTGGAACTCACCACCTGAACATACTCTAGGGTATAGTTGCTGGTGCCGCTTGGTTCCAGCTGTCCTCTTCTATGTGTCAAGGTTATTAAGACAGTTAGCGAACTTGAGTAGATGCTGCTCCTGGCAAGTGATAGCGGTAGCAGGGCGAAAGAAGCTCCAAGGACGGTAGTAGCGGTATGTGGGCTGCTGTTCCTTGAAGAGGTTTATGGCGCACCTCAGAATGACATGCTAAGTTATCTAGTTTTAGTCGATGGCTTCTTTTGAACAAGGAGTGGACAAGTGGCACATGTTGGCAGATGTTATGTATGTGGGTGTGTCTAGAGCACATCCTCTAGTTATTGCACGTCTAAGGTGAGTGAATCAAGTATAAAGAGAAAAAGAAAAGAAAAGAAAAATATCCATACGAATCTCGACATAAAATCAATGGTATAGGTCTTAAATGTGCAATACTTATGGCACATCTAGATATGCTTTAGCAAAACTGTATGTTGTTTACCTTTTGTTCCCTTCACAGTATTCTGTCATTCTTCTTACCAAAAGGAGGATCACCTCTATTTTAAACGAGTAGTCTGAAGGTATGAATAACATCTTAAGTAGCTAATCAATAACAAGAAAGTAAACAAATAACCGGCAACCTAAGATCTCCTTTGGTTTGGAGAAATTTCATAGAAATTCTACAGGATAAGATTCTTATAGGATTTTTTTCTTTAGAGCTCTTTGATTCATAGAAATTGATTCCTATTTCTACATAGAATTGGTTTCTATCCTTCATATTTTATAAAAAAATAAAAATGAGCCTAGACTCAATAGAAAAATTCATTTGGTGTCAACCAGATGACATCTCATTTCTTATTCCTACTCATAGGATTTGGGATACATGACATCTCATTTCCTACAAAATTTCTATTCCTACGATAATCCTATCCTATGAACCAAAAGAGGCCTAAACATTTATTCTATTATTGGACCTTCATTCAAATCGGCTATATGTAGCATGTACTATCATCTCCCATTGATTACCTTCAAAGACCATAGACTCTCTCACTTCTGCATGATGTAGTAATAATGACCACATACAGCTTGTGTTATCATCTCCCATTGATTGCCTCCAAAGACCATAGACTCTCTCTCACTTCTACATGATGTAGTAATAATGACCACATACGAATCCATCCAGATGCGCAACGGACCTGAATTTTTTTGTGATATTTGTCATGTTAAATACACAATCATTTCAACAGTTCCAAATAACTCAAATTAATGCACAAACTTCCACATGAATGTGTCATTATACTAGGCTCAACCCCACCTAACCAGTTATCTAACATATTGAAGATAATGTTAGGTGAAGGTACATTAAAAGACACATGTTCTTCGGCATAATAATTTAGCTAGTGGTCATGTGAGAAATAAATGTTGAATCGTTTCCTCGTGGTCATAAAAAAACCATTTACTCTCTTTCCACCTACATTTTTTTCAAATTTGTTAGAATCACTCCCTTATGCACAAACTACATAAAAATCCTGATTTTTAAAGGCACCTTTGTTTTTCTGATATTGATAGACCCGATGATTAATCCATTATTAATCAAGTCCACATACATAGATTTAATGAAAAACATGCCCAAAACACAGAAAGGGTCCATCGGAATACATCTAGCTAATTAGACAAGTTGATCTCCATCAACCTAGAACGTAAATGCAGCCACCAATCCCATCGTTTCCCAACCAGTGCCCACCTGAACTATGTATTTAGGGGAACCGAACATAATATTGTACTGACAAATGTGCCTTTACGCAGTATAATATTATAAAGCGATGGATATTGTAAGGCTAGATGTATCTCCCCAGCCAAGTATCCTTCCAGAATCTAGCCAAGTGCTCTATCATCCTGTTTGGTTATATTGGCAAATTTGCATCTGTGGTTTGGCTCAATCTAAGTAAATACAGGCTATAGACCATATTATGCACATTGTTTGGTTGCCTGCATTACATCACAAGGTCGTATGGTGCATGGTGTTTCGTTGATAGCAGTTGATTATTATAGTTGTGAAGATGCAAAAGATGACGTTTGGTTGCTCCCGGCCTAATGTTGTGGTCACTATTTCTCGTAGTGGTGACCTTACCATACAATACAATACATAGGTAGTACTAAACAAATGGTTGTTTGTTCTAGCTACTAATAAATTGCATTACAAACTAACAAACACATGGCTCAACATGGCTTAGTGGGAAAGTTCATTAATACCGAATTAGCAGGCAAGTTCATCATTCTTGTCTTCTACTGCTTCAGATCCATGTGTTACCTCTGTTATCCCACATTATCTCGGCCCATTTTAACCTCCAGTTCTTTCAAGCTTCATTTCATGTGCCTCCACACCATGGCCGGAGTCATCAACACCGTCAACCGTCACATGCTCCTCCTCAGGCACAAACTCATTATAAACTCATTCTAAAATCCACTTATGGAAAATTCATATGCAAAAACGCGGCCCAACGCGCCGACGCAAATGGAGGGATGTCCGCTTGGACCCATTTTCGGCCCAAACTAGGGTCGGGTTTGCTTCTGTGCGGACAACCGCGACATCCTTCCCATGTCCTCCTCTAGCCCGCCCGTCTGTGGCACACCATCACACCCTCTCTCCCCAAACCCTCCCACCCTCCCACCATGGCCGGTGTGCCCAATCCTGCCACCGCCCCCATTATGGCCGCTCGTGCCATTGGCTCGAAGAAACCGAAGAAGAAGTGCACCCCGGAGGAGAAGAGCGCCGAGATGTTGAAGAGGGCGGTCCGGAAAAAGAATGAGAAGGCAAAAAAGAAGCCGCTATGGCCGCAACCGCTTAGGCCCAGTCCGCTGCCATTGAGAGTGATGCCCTCATCGCCAAAGCGCGTCACAGGCCCTCCTCATTCTATGGTAGCAAGGACCGACCCTTCTCGCCGCCGCTGCCGCGACCAGCATGGGCTCATTAGCGGCCCGCCCACCCAAGCTTCTGGAGTCATAATGCATGTCGACAACGCCACCAATGTATGGGTACCATCCCAAACATGAACCGGCTGCGTCCTGCTTCTCCGTGTCGCCTCGGGATGGCTCGCCGAAAACGGGCGAGTATGTGTCGATCGTCTAGGTGGTGCCTCCCCTTTGATCTCAGTGCCACCCCTATCGCCGACCAATCCACTGGGACGCAAAGGATAAATGTATGTTCTTGCTTTTCATCTTCATTTGTAGGCTTTTCAAACTTTGGAAATCTTTAAGGCTCAAGATAGGAACAAGCCATTCACATTGACCCATTGTTGGACTATGATTTGTGAGTGCTCCAAGTTTAAGGAGCCATATGCCGCCCAAAAGAAAGGTGGGGGGGGGGGGCCCTTCATCGGTGGCCGAACCAAGTGAAGGTAAGAAGCGGCGAGGGGAAGACCAATTCCAAGGTGGACGAAAAGCGTGATGCTTCGACAATCGCCTTGAAGGGGTTCATGACCCAAAAGAGGGTGTCAACTGAGAAGAGAGAAGAGAGGAAGCGCCCAGAGAAAGAGGAGCAAATGAAGATCTTTTTTACATACAAAAGAAGAAGCTCAAGATCGATGAGACCAATGCCTAGACAAGAGCAAATGAGATGAAACTCACGTTAATCTCGAAGGAAGGTGGAGATCAGGGAAGTGGACTTGATCAAGATGCCCCCCCAAAAGGAGCTTGGTTCGAGAAGAAGCAAAAGGAGATGCTCGAGCTTGCGTGAAGCATGATCATCTTCATGTTTGGCCGAGATGCATTAACTACGGCCAAGACGCGATTATTTTTGTATGTCGGCATGTGTGTGTGCCGTGTTGGCATGTGTGTCGGCATCGGTGTGCCAACATGAATTCTAAATTATGGCTGACGATGAAGATTATTTTGTATGCTGACATGGATGGTGGCATGAAATTCCGGCTTCATTCGAGCAATCTAAATATGTTTGATATGCACATATATTTTTTTGTTGGGAAAAAGGCGAGGCGGACCAAATGGGTCGGCCTATTGGGCGTGCGGTCCAGAATTTCATGGACGAGAGCAAACGTTGGTCCTACAAAAAGCGGACCAATTTTGACGCCCGACCCAAATGAAAAAAGGGACCAATTCCACGTCCATTGGTGCTTAGGCGATGGTAATCACCAGCAATTTGACAAAGTTCGATCGTGTTTTTCTGGGAAGTGGATGCACTCAAGCATACATATCACGTGGTATGTCGGAAGGACGTCTGCGTACGTAAACCTAGGAGGTGATAGGGGTTATTTCTACTATTAAAAGAAATGTAAGTGTCGAAGTAAGTGACCACGGGTAGCCTAGTCGGCTCCTCCTGACCTTTCTGAAAAAATTACGAGCCGATCCGGCTCTCAAGAATCCAAGACATGGGGCCGCCTTCCCCTGGCCGGCTGTCTCCCAGGCCGGCTATTGGAAGGCGGCTCGACTTCAGCCCTCATGAAGAAAGCCGCAGGAGGGCCGACTCCAAGGAGCCGGCTGCGAGAAGGCCGACTCCAAGGAGCCGGCTCCCATAAAGCGGTCAAGACCGTACCCTCGAAGTCTGCATCCACATAACGGCGATGTGACGGGGCGTGGCTACAGTGAAGCCTGCCACCCCCGAATCCCGGAGCGCGCCTGGCACAATGCGCCGTACAGGTGGCCATGACCCGTCCGGCGCAGCACTGTTGTCACGTTGATCCTGATGTCATCCACGACGGGCTACCAGTACGGCCCACGGGCGGTGGGCCCCTTCAGGCAGAGAGACACCCGAAGGCGGCCTGGCCTCCCCCAGTCGGCCCAAGACGGAGCCGGCTCTCTCCAGCCGGCTTGCCACCCCCTCGAAGGAGACGCCCCATTAAGGAGACAAGACGCGGTGAGGCTACAGTGGTCACCCGCCGGACGGCAGCACTGTAGCCACGCTGACCTCAGCAAAGCCCTTGTCACCAAGATTGAGCAACAGTAACCAGCCACCGACAAGGCCCTGGACAGTGGGGCCTGCCTGTCGACCAAGGATCCGGTAGCCGGCGGGACCCAGCAGCCGGCGCAGAAGCCGGAGAGCGAAGACACAGACGGCTGGGCCCCGCGCCCAGCCGAATTACCATTGTACCTCTGGGGGGTAGGCCTATATAAACCCCCGGGGCATCCATGCAAAGGGAGATGGATCCCTGCTAGTTTTAGACACCATGTAGGGAGGAGAAGAGAGCAAGCAGAGCCCTTCTTCCTCCTCTCGCCAAACAGCTCAAGGAGCATTGTGTAGCTACTTGTTCATCTAGTGACCATGCAGCGACCCCGCAGAGCAGCAGTAGGGGTGTTATCTCCACAGAGAGCCTCGAAGCTGGGTAAGATTCGCCGGCGTGCATGTCTTCGCCTCGTCCCGTTTCCAGGCACCGACGATGTCTTACTGGCTCCCATAATGATAAGCCACCCGTTGGCATATGTCACCCGACATTTGGCGCCCACCGTGGGGCATGGTGCACCGTCGTCCAGAGACCTGTTCTGGACGGGAACCCTCTTCCTCCCCCGCGAGCGTAGCCAGCCCGGCACGCCCGATGGCGCTTGCCACGACGCGCTGCAAGGCATCACCAATGCCTGCGCAGCGAGCAGCCTCGCTGATCTCCTCGACAAGACCCTCATCCCCGACGAGCTCGCCTCCAGCGCGGGCACCGACCACCTCGTCAACCTCCTCGGCCGGCTCCATGTCTCCGGCGAGCCTGCTGTGGACTTGGAGTCGGTTGGCTCCACCGGTCCGATGCCTGTCGACTCCGACACGGCCTCATTCGACACCTTCCTCACCAACGTCACGATCTACAACGACCTGCTTCCCCGAGCCGATGGCTGCGACGCTGTCACCACCAAGGTGATGGTCATCGGCCACGACGACGCTGCTGATGAGAGCGCTCACGACGCCCCGCACGCGGCGGTCCACGACTTGTCCATCCCCCTCCCGGCCGATGCTGACGCTGAAGCACTGGAGGCTCGCCGCCTCGCCCTCCTCGCGGAGGGCCAGAAGTTGGTTTCCATGAGACGCCTCGCTGAGGCCCACCGACGCGAGGCCGACCGCGCCGCCTTTGCACGCCGCCCCCAGGCGGGCCCAGCCGGGTCGGCGTTGTCAGACAGCGCGGCGCTGTCGTTGCCAACACGTTAGGAGTCGACCGCCCAGTCTACGCCACTCCACTCGAGAACCTGCGCGCCGCCCAGGCGGCCGTAGACGAGCTAGACGGACTGGGGGCCGAAGAACTCCCCCACATGACCCGACGCATCCAGCAGCTGATCGATGCAGCCGCGCAGCGGCACGAAGCCGACGCCCGCGCGGAAAGCCCTCCCCCGCGCCGAGATCACGGCGCGACATCCCGGACGCCGACTGCGGGTAGAGACCGCGCGCGGCGCGAGAAAGAGCCGGCTGCCAGCCGAAGCCAAACCCGGATCTCCATCGAGCGAGACGCAGAAGGCCACCCTCGGGCCGTGGAGTGGCAGGGCAACCCGCCTCCGCCTCGGCCCCGTGGAGAGAGATATCCCACCCCTCCGCCTGTGGCGCATCCGACTCTCAGCGGCCGACTAGGTCGCCGCGAAGGAGTCGGCGAAAACGACGCCTGCCATCAGATCGACCGCCTAGCGCGATCCCTGGTGCTGGAAGAAGAAGACGATGTCGGTCCGCCTTGCTTCGGCCCCCGCATCCGCGACGAGCCCTTCCCCAAAGGGTTCTCGCTCCCAAGAGACACGCCAAGTACAACGGCTCCGTGAAGCCGGAAGATTGGTTGATCGACTACTCCATGGCGGTTAGCATAGCCAACAGCAACCGGCGCGTTGCCGTGAAGTGTGTGCCCCTCATGCTGCAAGGCACGACGCGGACCTGGCTCAACAGCCTCAAACCACGCAGCATCAACAGCTGGCTAGATTTCACAGAAGCTTTCGTCCGCAACTTCACCAGCACCTACAAGCGGGCTCCCAAGCCCAGACAGCTCTCCTTGTGCGTACAAGGCCCCGCCGAGTCAACTCGCGACTACCTCACGCGTTGGGCCGAGCTCCGCAACTCTTGTGAAGGGGTGCACGAGGTGCAGGCCATAGAATACTTCACGGCCGGGTGCCGAGAAGGCACCCTCCTCAAGCACAAGCTTCTCTACGACGAGCCGACTACCCTCGACGAGCTTCTGGACATAGCGGACAAGTACGCCACCGCCGACTCCTCAATGAAGACCGAGCTCTGGGTAGACGCGTCCGGAAAAGTACTCAACCCGACGCCCAAGACGTCGGCTGGGGATTCCGGTCGACGCCCACACTCGAACGACCACAAGCGCAAGGGCCCGGTGCCGCCCTCCACCAGTCGGCAGGTGGCCACAGTCGAAGACGAGCAGCCCGAAGCGCGGCCCGCACCCAAGAAGCAGAGGGGCGGCAAGCCGGCTTGGCAGCCGACCTTCTCCTACGAGCAGACTCTCCACGCCCCGTGCAAGTTCCACAGCGGCGCGAAGCCGTCCAACCACACGACCCGGAAGTGCCACTGGCTCACCCGAATCTCTAAAGGCGAAGGGCTCGTGCCGCCTCCGCCTGCCGACCCGCCGCCTCCGGTTCCGCCGCTGCCGGCCGCTCGGCCCGCAGTCGGAGCCGTGCATGATGAGTTCCCCGACGAGCATGCCGCCTATATCATATTTACAAGCCAACCCAAAGACCGGCGCAGCAAACACCGAGAGAACCAGGAAGTCAGCATGGTTGCTACCAACCCCGCCGAGCACATGCACTGGTCAGAAAAACCTATCAGCTGGAGCCGGGCCGACCACCAAAGGTGATGCCATCTCCCGGCTCTTATGCGTTGGTTCTGGATGCCACCCTTGCAACGGATAGACGCGCCGCCCGCTTCTCCCGTGTGTTGATAGACGGTGGGAGCAGCATCAACATCTTGTACCGCGACACCCTGGAGAAGCTGAACGTCAAGACAAAGCAACTCATGCCTACTCGGACAGTGTTCCATGGCATCGTACCCGGCCTGTCCTGCGCCCCCATTGGCAAGATCAAGATTGATGTACTTTTTGGGGACAAGGAGCATTTCCGCCGGGAAGCGATCTGGTTTGAAGTGGTGGACCTGGAGAGCCCTTACCATGCATTGCTTGGCCGACCTGCCTTGGCCAAATTCATGGCAGTTCCCCACTATGCATACCTCAAGATGAAGATACCAAGCACCAAAGGCGTCATCACCGTAGCCGGCGATTACAAGAAGTCCTCTGAGTGCGCAGCAGCCAGCAGCCGGCTGGCCGAGTCCCTTGTGATTGCCGAAGAAAAGAAGATGTTGGACCGAGTCATGGCCATAGCCGGCAAGCAGTCGGCCTTGTCCCCCGATCCCAAGGAGCATGATGCTCAAGAATCTTTCCAGCCGTCCAAGGAGACGAAGAAGATACCCCTTGACCCCGAGCACCCAGAGAGGTTTGCCGTCATCGGGGCAAACCTAAATAACAAATAGGAAGGCGAGCTCGCCGATTTCCTCCGTGAGAATCGGGACGTCTTTGCGTGGTCCCCCAAGGACATGTCGGGCGTTCCGAAGGAATTCGCCGAGCACAAACTACACGTCCGAGAAGACGCAAAGCCAGTCAAACAACCCCTCCGCCGACTGTCGGAGGAGAAACGCAGGATTGTGGGAGAGGAGATAGCCCAGCTTCTGGCAGCCGACTTCATTATGGAAGTTTTCTTTCCGGAGTGGCTCGCCAACCCGGTCCTCGTGCTAAAGAAAAACAACAAGTGGCACATGTGTATAGACTACACGAGCCTCAACAAGGCCTGCCCCAAAGATCCCTTTGCCCTACCAAGGATTGACCAATTGATAGACTCCACGGCCGGATGCGAGCTGTTGAGTTTCTTGGATGCTTACTCAGGGTATCACCAGATAAAGTTAAATCTGGTAGACCGCCTGAAGACCGCCTTCATCACGCCATTTGGAGCCTTTTGCTACCTGACTATGACATTCGGCTTGAGAAATGCCGGTGCCACTTTTCAGTGTTGCATGCAGAAGTGCCTCCTCAAGCAACTCGGTAGAAATGCCCATGTCTATGTAGACGACATTGTGGTGAAGACGGAGAAGCGCGGCACCTTGCTGGAAGACCTCAAGGAAACATTTGAGAACCTACGCCGGTTCCAAATCAAGCTTAACCCCGAGAAATGCATGTTCGGAGTACCAGCCGGCCAGCTCCTAGGCTTCCTGGTCTCCGAACGCGGCATTGAATGCAACCCAGTAAAAATCAAGGCCATTGAGAGAATGGCGATTCCCACCAAGCTTCGAGACATCCAGAAGTTCACCGGGTGCTTGGCCTCCCTAAACCGCTTCATCAGCCGGCTCGGAGAGAAAGCTCTCCCCCTCTACCGCCTCATGAAGAAGACCACTCACTTCGAGTGGAATGACCAAGCTGACCAAGCTTTCCACGAGTTGAAGAAGATGCTGGCCACACCACCAGTCCTGGCGGCGCCGACTGAGAAAGAGCCCATGCTCCTCTACATTGCCGCAACCAGCCGGGTGGTCAGCACCGTCATCATAGTCTAACGCCCAGAAGAAGGCCGAGCCCAGCCGGTCCAGAGGCCGGTGTACTATTTGAGCGAGGTGTTGTCTACCTCGAAGCAGAACTACCCGCACTACCAGAAGATGTGCTACGGCGTGTACTTCGCCGCTAAGAAGCTGAAGCCCTACTTCCAAGAGCATCCCATTACGGTTGTATGCACCGCCCCGCTGGCCGAGATCATAGGCATCCGGGATGCATCCAGCCGGGTGGCGAAATGGGCCATCAAGCTGGCCCCTTACGCGATCTTCTACCAGCCTCGCACCACCGTCAAATCCCAAGCATTGGCCGACTTCCTCGTCGACTGGGCCGAGACCCAGTACCTGCCGCCGGCTCCCGACTCCACTCATTGGCGCATGCACTTCGATGGGTCCAAGATGCGCACCGGCTTGGGAGCCGGCATCGTCCTCACCTCTCCCAAAGGCGACAAGCTCAGATACACGCTGCAAATCCACTTTACCGTCTCCAACAATGTAGCCGAGTATGAGGCGCTCATACACGGGCTCCGGCTTGCCAAAGAGCTCGGCATTCGCCGGATCCTATGTTATGGCGACTCGGACTTGGTGGTCCAGCAATCATCCGGCGACTGGAACGCCAAGGACGCAAATATGGCAAGCTACCGCTTCCTCGTTCAGCGGATCAGTGGGTATTTTGAAGGATGTGAGTTCCTCCACGTACCGTGAGCCGACAACGAGCCAGCTGATGCTCTGGCTCGAATAGGCTCCACCCGGCAAGCAATACCAACCGGCGTCTCTCTACAATGCCTCCTCAAGCCGTCTATCAAGCCGTCTCCAGAGTCCGATTCCATCTTCGTGCCGCCTGACCCCGACGCGGCCGGGTCCGGCTCGAAGAACCAAGCAGGTGGCCCGGGGACTTCGATAGTCGGCCAGGGGGTATTAGCAGGCGACTCGGGGACTTCCGTAGTTACGCCCGACCTGGGGACTGCCTCACCCAGCTCGAGGACTGCAGTAGTCGGCCCGGAGACTACACCGACACAACAGGCGGCGGCCGACTCCAGCATTTCACCGCCCAGCCCGCCCGCCCTGGTCGCAGTAGCCGTTTTGGCAATAGAAGAAGTCGCAGCTCCGTCATGGGCTCAATCCATCCTCAACCTCTTAATAAACCAAGATCTGCCGGCTGACGAAGTAGAGGCAAGACAAGTCCAACGCCGAGCCGGAGCATACACAATCGTCAACAGAGAGCTCGTCAAGCGCAGTGTCACTGGAGTCCTCCAGTGATGCATCGAGCAAGAGAAGGGCATTGCAATCCTCAGAGACATCCACCAAGGAGAATGCGGCCACCATGCGGCCTCAAGATCACTCGTCGCCAAAGCCTTCCGCCATGGTTTCTTTTGGCCGACTGCTTTGGATGACGCCAAGGAGTTAGTTAAACATTGCAAAGGGTGCCAACTCTTCAGCTCCAAGCAACACATGCCGGCTTCAGCACTCAAGACCGTTCCCCTCACTTGGCCCTTCGCCGTTTGGGGACTAGACATGGTGGGCCCATTCAAGACGGCGCGCGGTGGCATGACACATCTGCTTGTCGCCGTGGACAAATTCACCAAATGGATTGAAGCAAAGCCAATCAAGAAGCTGAATGGGCCGACTGCCATCACATTTATCGCAGATATAACAACTCGGTACGGCGTGCCACACAGCATCATCACCGACAATGGTACAAATTTCGCCAAGGGAGCCTTGGCACGTTTCTGCGCGACGCAAGGCATCCGGTTGGACCTAGCATCCGTCGCCCACCCACAGTCAAATGGCCAGGTCGAGCGAGCCAACGGCCTCATCCTTTCCGGCATCAAGCCCCGACTGATCGTACCACTGGAGCGTTCAGCCGGCTGTTGGCTCGACAAGCTGCCGGCTGTCCTCTGGAGTCTGCGTACTACACCAAACAAGTCAACTGGCTTCACCCCTTTCTTCCTCGTGTATGGTGCCGAGGCGGTCATCCCAACTGACATCGAGTTCGACTCGCCTCGAGTAACCATGTACACGGAAGCGGAGGCCAATGAAGCACGAGAAGACGGTGTCGACCTGCTAGAAGAAAGCCGGCTGTTAGCCCTCAGCCGGTCCGCCATCTATCAGCAGGGCCTGCGCCGCTACCACAGCCGGAAGGTCAAGCCAAGATCCTTCCAAGAGGGCGATCTTGTGCTCCGGCTGATCCAGCGAACAGCCGGTCAGCACAAGCTCTCGGCCCCTTGGGAGGGCCCCTTCGTCATCAGCAGAGCCTTAGGCAACGACTCCTACTACCTGATTGACGCGCAGAAGCCGAAGGCACGAAAGAGAGACGACTCCGGCAAGGAGTCGGAACGACCATGGAACGCCAACCTCCTCCGAAGGTTTTACAGCTGAAATGCAGTATGTATCACGCTAACTTTTGTACTAAGTACGAGACAATACGGCCCCCGAGGAGAGCTCGGGGACCGCCACCTCTTGTCTATAAATGAAAAGTGTCATGCTTATGGCCTTGTCATTTGCATTCACTTTTTTCCGTCCAGCACCGGGTTCGACTAGTCGGCCCGGGGACTGTCGCCTGGAGTTATATTAGAAGTCCTACCCGCAGTCAGACAAGTAGTATGCCGGCTCTCAAGCCTTCTGTTGCCAAAAGTCGCAGTTCAAAGAACCGGCTGTCCGGCTGGCAAGAGTTAAGGGCAGGAACGGGTGCCCACACGAAAACAGCTAGGGACTAACGGACTAATATAACAAAAGCCGGTTTTTCTCCCACCGCCGACCGGCTACCAGAGTAGCCGGCCGGCCGGCTTCCATTCACCTCGCTCCAATCTAAGAAAGCTCGAGTACTTGCCTTCCCAGAAGGGGAAGGCGGCAAAGGAAACAGCCTAAGGATAAAAAGCACACATGAATGGAAACCAAACATGCACACGATAATATTTACATAAAAGACCTTCAAAAGGCCAGCATTCAACATAGTTTGGACACACCCCCAGTGGGTGGAACTACGGAAGCTTAATAAAATTGTTCAGAAGGCAACAAGCAAGAAAAAACAAGGACGACAGATTAAGCCGGCGGAGCGACTGACGAGCCAGGCAGGTCGGTGGAGACGGCAGTGCCGGCTGGAGGAGTGGCCGGCTGGCGAACCTCGGCATGATCACCGCCTCCCGCAGAAGGCGCGCTTGCGCGCACCTCGTTGCTGGAGGCACGGTCAGGCTGAGGCTGGCTGGCTGTTCCACCGGCCGGCTCGACGTCTTTGCTTTCCTCTCCTTCGTCGTCTTCGCCTTCGTCGCTGGAGGCAATCTCTTCTGTCGAGTCTTCACCCGCCACCGGGTCCAGCCCGAACCACTCCTCCGGCTGGGCAACGCCGTCATCATTAATCTCGGGAGCGAAGACGCTGATGTCAGTACACTCGGCGATTGTCGATGCGCGCTGAGCGATAGCCGGCCGCACCTCCGCTAGCTCTTCGTCGGCCTCCAGCCGCCAGGTGCGCAGCTGGTCCAGGTTCAGCCCCGGATACCAAGCTCGGACGAACTCCAGCGCCCGCCCAGCTCCAAGTTGGGCCGCCAACGCCTTCCAGGCCTCGAAGCGGCCAACCACAACCTCCAGCCAGTCGGCAGTCCGACTCGGAGTGCGGGGAATCGTCTCGCTTGGCCAGAGGGCGGCCAACACCTGCGCTCCGGCGCGCTGGAGGCGGCGGAGCATACGATGAGCCGGCTGCAGCCGTGCTTGGACCGCCAAGAGTTGCTCTTCGAGCAACCGACTCGCGTCCGGCGCGACTTCAGCCCCCGCCTGCCGGCGCGCTTCGCAATGGGCCTCAATGGTTTGGGCGGCGAAGACGGAGTAGCCAGGAAAGTAGTCTGCACAGAGAATAAAAAGCAGCTCTAGTCAGAACACAAGTCAGACGGCAAGGGCCAGGCAAGGAGCGAGGAAGGAGGCTTACCGTCGATCAAATCCTCAATACGGCCGAAGCCTTCATTCAGCGCTTGCCTGGTCTCAGCCCAGCCCGCCGCTTTGGTCTCGAACTCGGCCTTCAGGGCGGCTTCGTTATCCTGCGCCTTCTTCAGAGCCGCCTTGTGGCTCTCCTCCTGGTCAGCCAGCTTCTTGGCCAGGCGGTCACGCTCCAGGACCAAGGCGTCGTACTCGGTTTCCTCGGCACGAAGGGCGGCCTGCGCCTCGCTGAGCTGCCCCCTTAAGTCGGCATTGGCTTCTGCGAGCACGAAAGACAAAAGAAAAAACCAGTAAGGTGAAGTCGTCAGGAAAGATCCGACCCGACTGCTCAGCAGTCGGCCTGAATCTCGGGGACTACACCCAGTGGGTGCGCTGAGCGCCCCCATAGGAGATGAACGAAACCAAGTATGTACTCCGGCTGCTGATCAGGTCTTCGGTTCTCCGACCCAGCTCCTGAGCCTGGGAGTTAAAGGCGATAGCGCGGAGGTTATGATACTCCTGGAAGATTAGACAGGAGGCGAGAATAAGGTAGTCGTCAAGGAAGATCCGACCCGACTACTCAGCAGTCGGCCCGAATCTCGGGGACTACACCCAGTGGGTGCGCTGACGCGCCCCCACGGAAGAAATCAAGAGAACAAAGCAACCAAAGATAGAAGACTCACCCGGATGACAGCCCGCGTCGCAAGGAACTCCTGGGTGTATTGCTGCAGTGAGGCGGCTTGGGCCTGAAGCCGGTTCCGAACCTCTTGGGCCGCCACATTCAGCTCGCCCGTCCCGCCAGTGGGAGTCCACTCGGACGTGCCGGTGCTGGCCGCCTCCAAGGCCTCCGTCGTCTGGCCGGCACCCGTAGCTCGGTGTGTCTCTAGCGCAGCGGTGCCTCCCCCTGCGCGCTGGCGCATTGCAGACTGCACCTCGAGGCCGGCTCCTGCTTCCGGCTCACCCCCAGCCGGCTGCTCTGGCGCCGCAGCCGACTGGCCGCCTTGGCCCGCTCCGGTTGGCGCTGCCGGCGGTGCCCTCTCCACAAAGATCACGGACTCCTCCCTCCACTCCATCACTGGCGGTTCTTGATCGACCTCCTCCAGCGGAGGCACAGGAATGTTGGGGGCCATGACGCGGAGGGGAATGGCTAGCAGCGGAGGCTGGTTGTGCGAAGCCTCCGTCTCCGTCTCCGCAGCTGCCGCCTCCGCCCGGGCCTTGGCTGCTGCATCGTCCTGCTCCTTCGTCGCCTGGGCGGCCCTTCGCTCCGCCGCCTCCCGCTCCTCCCGCGCCTCTCGTGCGTTCTGTTCCATGGCCTCCCTGAGGTCGGCGCGGGGATCCATGCGGCGGGAGCCTGAAGACCCTCCAGTCGGCCCGACTACGGAGCCACCCGGACCCCGCTCAAGGGAAAGCGGCGCCCTGTCCGGCGAGCAAAGAAAGGTTTAGAAGAGTTTTCAATCGAAAAGAAGAACAACAAAAAATATGTATCCAAGCATTCGACGACTTACGCTGAGATCGCCTGCGGCTGCTTCACCGCCTTGCGGAAGCGGGCCGCCTTCGTGGCCGCCTCATCTCGCTTGGTCGCCGCTGTGGAAGCCTTGGACTTCTTCGGCCGACTGCCGAAGAGGATCGACACGGCCCTGCGCTTCTGGGCGCCGCCGCCAGTAGCCGGCGCGGCGGACGAGCTCGCGCCTTGATGATCAGGCACCGGCTGGCGGCGCGGGGCGACTTCGACCTCGGCATCATCCGGCCAGTCCTTGAAGCCGGCCGTGAGCCCCGCGCCTCCGACCTCGTCGCTTTCCCCCACGATGGCGTCTTCCATGGCGGTCGCTCCCAAGTCCGGGTCGTCGGCGTCGTCCACTGCGCGGTTAGGGACGAGCTGGCGCTCTACCCCTACGGCCCCAGTGGTCGGCGGAAGGAGAGGGTTCTACTAGGGGCAAACCGACTGATCAGAGGCCGGCTATCATGAGGCCGGCTACCAAAAAAAACTTACGACGGGCGGAGGGTTGGCGCGAGAGTACGGCCCCTTGCCGCTAATCCTCGGCGAGCTTGCAGTTGGAGATATAGTTCACCATGTAGGAGACCTCCGCATGAGGCATCTCCCTGGTGCTCAGCCAGCTTGGGTCGAAGCGGCCGCTCATCTGACAAACCATGTGAGGCCGATTTTGGAGGGGGAAGAACCCGACGCTTCACGAAGGCGGCCACCAAGTCGGCTCCGGTCAGGCCCTCCGAATGGATCATCACCCGAAGCCGGGAGACGCTGCGTTCCCGGCCTGAGACAACGACCTGGCTCGGTAGCTCCACGAAGGTCGCCTCCCAGCCGGCGGGCCGGCTTCATAAGCCGGCAAGTTGACGTAGTCGCCTTGCTGCGCGACATTCTTCACGTAAAAGTATGACTTCTGCCAGAGCTTCACCGACTGGATCAGCGGGATGGGCAGGAACGGGTTGTTCTCACCCACCGCCTCATGGCAATATAGGTTCCGCAGGGGGCAGGCACGCCCGCGACGACGGTGCCGAGTTTGCTCTGGAAGAATTCCGCCCAGAGCTCGAGCATGGGGAGGACCCCAAGGAAGCCTTCGCACAGCGTGACGAAGGCCGACAGCAGCATCACCGCGTTGGGCGTGAGGTGATGCGACTGGAGGTTGTAGAATTCGAGGAAGGCTCGGAGGAACCCGCTCGCCGGAAGGCCGAAGCCTCGCAGGCAGTGCGAGCGGAAGATCACCCGCTCGTCCTCCTCCGGTGCCGGCGAAATCTCCTTCTCCGGCGCTAGACGAACCCGAACGAAGTCCTCGCTGGGCAGGCGTCGCGTCTGGCGGAGGAACTTGACGTGGTCCTCATGGACGTTGGAGCCATCCCACGAGCTTGACAGCGCCATGAGGCAGCGCAGCGAGAAGCAAGACGAAGCGACGGCGGAACAGCGCGGCAAAGAGCTGCTGTGGGGAAGAGAAGAAGGAGGGCAAGAAGGGGCGGAGTGAGAAAGAGCGTGCGAGCCTCTGCCGCTCCCCCTCCTCCTCCTACTTATAGACCGCGCGGCGGAGCCGAGGAGGCGCGGCATGGGGGAACATGGGGATCAATTGCGCCCACTCCCCCATGTCCCGCGATTATTGTGCCTTGATGGCAGAATAGAACCGCCGCGGGAAGGCGAGCGGTCCATGTGGGCCGCGGAAGATCTGCGTTCGGACTGAGGCCTGCGAGTGGCGGGCCCGGGCCTGCGGCAGCGTCCCGTCGCGCGCGTACGTTGGCAGGATTTCCTCGCCATGTGGCCCGCGTTCCTGCCTACGAGAAACAGAGCTTTTCCGAAGATGGCGCGCCCAAGCAAAGCCGGTCCCTCAGGATAGGAAGCTGACCAAGCTTCTCGTCCCTTTATCAGCCTCGAAGCTCGCCCAGCTTCGGGGACTACTGTCGGAGTAAGTGACCACGGGTAAGCTAGTCGGCTCCCCCTGGCCTTTCTGAAAAAATTACGAGCCGATCCGGCTCTCAAGAATCCAAGACATGGGGCCGCCTTCCCCTGGCCGGCTGTCTCCCAGGCCGGCTATTGGAAGGCGGCCCGATTTCAGCTCTCATGAAGAAAGCCGCAGGAGGGCCGGCTCCAAGGAGCCGGCTGCGAGAAGGCCGACTCCAAGGAGCCGGCTCCCATAAAGCGGTCAAGACCGTACCCTCGAAGTCTGCATCCACATAACGGCGATGTGACGGGGCGTGGCTACAGTGAAGCCTGCCACCCCCTAATCCCGGAGCGCGCCTGGCACAGTGCGCCGTACGGGTGGCCATGACCCGTCCGGCGCAGCACTGTTGTCACGTTGACCCTGATGTCATCCACGACGGGCTACCAGTACGGCCCACGGGCGGTGGGCCCCTTCAGGCAGAGAGACACCCGAAGGCGGCCTGGCCTCCCCCAGTCGGCCCAAGACGGAGCCGGCTCTCTCCAGCCGGCTTGCCACCCCCTCGAAGGATACGCCCCATTAAGGAGACAAGACGCGGTGAGGCTACAGTGGTCACCCGCCGGACGGCAGCACTGTAGCCACGCTGACCTCGGCAAAGCCCTCGTCACCAAGATTGAGCAACAGTAACCAGCCACCGACAAGGCCCTGGACAGTGGGGCCTGCCTGTCGACCAAGGAGCCGGTAGCCCCCCGGGGCATCCATGCAAAGGGAGATGGATCCCTGCTAGTTTTAGACACCACGTAGGGAGGAGAAGAGAGCAAGCAGAGCCCTTCTTCCTCCTCTCGCCAAACAGCTCAAGGAGCATCGTGTAGTTACTTGTTCATCTAGTGACCATGCGGCGACCCCGCAGAGCAGCAATAGGGGTGTTATCTCCACGGAGAGCCCCGAAGCTCGGTAAGATTCGATGGCGTGCATGTCTTCGCCTCATCCCGTTTCCAGGCACCGGCGACGTATTACTGGCTCCCACAATGATAAGCCACCCGTTGGCATATGTCGCACCTACCACCCGACAGTAAGGTTCCCTCTCCCCTCTTACGTTTCGTCTAACCTCTTCTTCCCACCCCGACGTATGCTCCCTCACCCCTCGTCATCTGGTTTTTCAACCCCACGCCCATCTAAAAATGGAAGGTCTCTCTCCCGCTGCATAGTTTCCTTCGATTAAAGCATAAATCACGTCAAAACCCAATCCCTAAAAGAAATGCACATCAATTTTGCGTCCTCTCTCCCCCACAACGTTCCACCTTCCGATTTTTCTGGCACCTCGCATGGTCATCGATCAAAAGAATCTCCCCTTAAAAAATCATGACTCAATCCCCTACTCCTCATACGAGATTTAATTCCATTTTAATATTTTTTTATCTCAGCCACTCCACGAGTTTAATAGAGAGAGATTTTTATGGAAAAATTTAGGGAGAGAGAAAGAGACATTTTAACGGGGGAGTAATTAGGAGCGAGATATTTTGACGGTAGGAAGTCAATCCTGCAAATCAGTTGGCTGAATCTGGAGTTGAGCGCCTCAATTGCGGCCAGCGCAGATAAGGGCTAGAAATTGGAGAGGAGGCGGTGCAAAGCCTGGCTGGGACGCAGGCGCAGAGTACACCCACCTTCCTAGTGTCAGGCCTCGGAGGGATGTCGTCGTCCGGGGTGGCGATGTCAGCAGTGCGGATGGCCGCCGACGCGCTCAAGAACATATGCACTTACGGAATAATCTGCTTCACGGTCAACCTACTGGCTACTGCAGTGAAGCAACGTGTACGGCTCCAGGGAGCACTAAGTGACTATGAGCCTCACATCAGGCACAAACAACTTCCGGCCCATTGCCTCAGTGTGCTACTCTACCTCAATGCTCCGTTTGTCCGTCTCCACGGGAGTCCTTGGTCAGCATTGTCTCATCCGACATGTTGGGGAACGTTGCATGGAAAACAAAAAAAATCTACGCACATGCAAGATCTATCCATGGAGATGCATAGCTACGATAGGGGAGAGTGTGTATACGTACCCTCATAGATTGTTAAGAAGAATCATTTATCAACGCGGTTGATGTAGTCATACACCTTCACGATCCGCCCGATCAAGTACCAAACGTACGGCACCTCCAGGTTCAGCACACGTTCAGCTCGGTGACATCATCCCCTTCTTGATTCAGCAAGACGGGCGAAGTAGTAGACGAGTTCTGACAACACGACGATGTGGTGACGGTGGTGATGCAAATATCTCCGCAGGGCTTCGCCGAGCACTACAAAAATATGATCGAGGATGAACTAGAGGGATAGGGGCGCCGCACACGGCTAGGGAATCGTGGTGTGTGTTGCCACTCTCCCATCATAGATATATAGGTGGGGGGAGGGGAGGCAGCCTAGGGTTCCCCCAAGGGGCCGGCGGCTGATAACCCACAAGTATAGGGGATCGTAATAGTTTTCAAGGTAGAGTATTCAACCCAAATTTATTGATTGGACACAAGGGGAGCCAAAGAATATTTGCAAGTATTAGCAGCTGAGTTGTCAATTCAGCCACACCTCGAGATTAATTATCTGCAGCAATATGATCAATAGCATGGTAATATGATAATTCTGATAGCAGTGGTAACAGTAATAGTAACGGTAACCATGATAGCAATGATTTTGTAGCAAGTGTGACAGCAACAATAATAATAGTAACTTAGCAGAAACAATATGTGAAAAACTTGTAGGCATTGGATTGGTGAATTCGTTGGATAATATTCATCATATAACAGTCAGAACCTAAGGCGATACAAACTAGCTCCAATTCATAAATATAATGTAGGCATGTATTCCGTAAATAGTCATACGTGCTCATGGAAAGAACTTGCATGACATCTTTTGCCCTACCCTCCCGTGGCAGCGGGATCCATATGGAAACTAATGGACATTAAGGCCTCCTTTTAATAGAGAACCGGAACAAAGCATTAACACATAGTGAATACAAGAACTCCTCAAACTACCGTCATCATCGGAAAGTATCCCGAATACTGTCACTCCGGGGTTTACGGATCATAACACGTAATAGGTGACTATAACTTGCATGATCGGATCTAAAACATAGATATAACTGTGATAACATAAACGGTTCATATCTGAAATCGTGGCACCTGGGCCCAAAGTGATAAGCATTAAGCATGGCAAAGTCATAGCAACATCAATCTCATAACATAATGGATACTAGGGATCAAGCCCTAACAAAACTAACTTGATTACCTGATGAATCTCATCCAACTCCTTACCGACCAACGAACCTACGAAGGAATTACTCACTCCCGGTGGGGAGCATCATGGAATTGGCGATGGAGAAGGGTTGGTGATGACGAAGATCGAAGATCCCCCTCTCCGGAGCCCCAAACGGACTCCATATCTGGCCTCCCAATGAAGAACAGGAGGTGGCGGCGGCTTCGTCTCGTGAAACGCAATAATTCTTTCTCCCCGATTTGTTTCTCCAAAAATAGGATTTTATAGAGATGGAATCTGGGTCTGTAGGGCCACCAGGTGGGCACAACCCACCTGGGCATGCTTGGAGGGGGCGCGCGCCCTAGTGGGTTGTGCTCACCTAGGAGGCCCCTCCAGTGGTTCTTGGCTCCAGTACTTTTCTTTTATTGTATAAAAATTCTCCAAAAAGTTTCGTGCCATTCTGAGAACTTTTATTTCTGCACAAAAACAACACCATGGTAGTTCTGCTGAGAACAACATCAGTCTAGGTTAGTTTCATTCTGATCATGCAAATTAGAGTCGAAAACAAGAGAAAAAGCGTTAGGAAAAGTAGATATGATGGAGACGTATCAACTCCCCCAAGCTTAAACCTTTGCTTCTCCTCAAGAAATTCAGTTGATAAACTGAAAGTGCAAAAAAAATATGAACTCTTTTGCTCTTGTTTACATAAATAAGCTTAAGTAGCACCTAGGTTTTCAGCAAAGATTATAACTAACCATATCGACAATAAATTTTTAAAATTATATTAACTCATATCAATGGCATAATAACTTGCGAGCAATAATAAGATATCTCAAATGACAACACTTTGTCAAAACAACCATGATATAATATGACAACAGTGGTATCTCGCTAGCCCTTTCTGAGACCGCAAAACATAAATGCAGAGCACCTCCAAAGTTCGAGCAGCAACTAAACATTGTAATTCATGGTAGAAAAGATCCAGTCATGATGCACCCAACATTAGCTATACACAATGCATGAGGATGACAATAGTGCTCTCACATCTGGCGCTTATTTGAGAAGGTGATGACACAACATAAAGTAAATAGATAGTCCCTTCGCAAAGGGAAGCAGTGATTTGCAGCGGTGCCAGAGCTCAATTTTTAAAACAAAGATAAATGAAATTTTGTGAAATGCACCCTTTCTGTTCACTTCGTGACCATTAGTTATCAGTATCGTCCATGCTAAACACATTAGTGGCAGTTCCCAAGCGATAAAGGTTTACTCCCCCTCCACCAACAAACACACTCCATGGCTAGTCAAATCCATGGGTATCGTCCATACCAACAACAATCCTGGGGAGTTTTGTTTAATTATATGCAGTTTTGAATTCGGGACTAGGAAGCCCTATTACCGCCCCTCTCGTGCAAGGACGAGTGAATAAACACTCATCATGAGAATAACACGCTTAGCATGGAAGATACCTACTACCTCCTGTCACTCTATGAACAATCCAGGCACACAAAAACGGATGTCTATTTGAAGTTTTTAGAGGTGGCACATGCAAATTTACTTAGAGCAACTCTAGCAGACCCCGCATCCCGTCCCGACCCGCAAAATAACCACCAAAATGCGGGTTGGGGCAGAAAAACCAGCCCGAACAGGCCCCGCATCCCGCCCCGGCCCGCAAAAAATTTTAGGGGGCGCGACAAAATCCCGACCCCAACCCGGGAACATGCGGGTCCCCCCCGCGCGGTTGCGGTGCCCTGCATATAAGCGGAAGCGGTTGGTGGGGGGACATTTCAGCCCGCGCTTTCCCCACCGACCACCTCTCCTCCCCCCTCGCGCCACCGCCCAAGATTCCGGCGAAAATGGGGAGCCTCTCCCGCAGCCCCGGCAAGGGCGTATCGCCTCATGCAGGCTCGGGTTCGTCCGCCAACCGCCGCCGGCGGTTTGCGAGCATGGATTCGTCCGGCCGTCCATCGGGCTCGTCGCTCACGCAACATCTCTGTGGCTTGCCGATGCCACACATCCAGTGCGATGACTGCATGCGGACAGTGATGCGGCTAACTTCGGGCACGCCGAAGCACCCCTGATGGGTGTTCTTCAAATGCGAAAATGGCGGGGTACGTGCACTTGCGGTAGCTCATTTGATAGCTCATTCTTTGGTTCAATTGCGGATCCTCATTTCGAACATGGTCATTCATTTGTGTAGGATGATGGATGCTCATTTTGGTTTTGGGAAGGCCAATACATTGATTTATTGATAGAAAGAAACTTAATAGATGTTGGTGTACTCCTTAGTAGAATCGAAGGCAATGATGCGGCTGCATGTGCAACTAGAGGGAAAGCAACGTCTACTTCTTTTGAACCAAAGATGAAGAAAGAAGAATGCAAAATCAAGAATCCACATATCAACAACAAATGCATGGAGAAGATATTAGTCCAACTAGTGGGAGCAGTTATGGAAGTTGGAAATCTTCTAAATGCATACTTGTGGTTCTTGTTTTCTTTGGTCTTGCTATTCTAGCAAAGATTTGGTGATGTCTTTTGTATCCAATGTTGTTTAAAAAGCAAAGAAATGCAATATGCTAGATCAAATTAAGGTGCAAATTTATTTTTTGCGGGATGGGAGGAGCTGCGCCAGATCAGACACCGTAAAGCCGACCCGTAAAAAAGCATATTATGAGAATATCTTCTTTTACGGGTCCATTATGCGGGGTCTGCAACTTCGGCCGTCCGTGCCGGCCCGCAAAGGCGTTTTTCCGTGAACTGCAAACACGTTTTGCAGGCCGGGAGGATGCGGGGTCTACTAGAGTTGCTCTTAGAACAACATGGGTAATACCGCATATAGGTAGATATATGGTGGACTCATCTGGAATAACTTGAGTTTTAGGATTTTGATGCACAAGCTGTATTCCCGCTTAGTACAGGCGAAGGCTTGCAAATAGGTTGAGAAGTGACCAGCTAGAGAGCGAAAACGGTCATGAACATGCATTATGCATAAGTAACATTGGATACTAGCATGAGTAGGATATGAACACCATGAACATAAATATCATAGAGGCTATGTTGGTTTTGATTCAACTACATGCATGAACATGTGCCAAGTCAATCCACTTGAAACATTCAGAGGAGGATACCATATCATCATACTACATCACAATCATTTTAACGCAATGTTGACATCCAATTTAAATCATTATCCACTCCTAGCTACTTAAGCATGGCATGAGAAACTATAATCTCTAATTGTCATTGCAAACATGTTGGATCATAATAGGCCGAATCATGGATACTAGGTTAAACATATTTACAAAAAACAGAACAAGTTGAGTTCATACCCGTTTCTCTCCGCCACAACCAGTTCATCAAAATATCGTCATTATTGCCTTTCACTTGCACGACCGAATGATAAGAAAATAATAATAATAGTGCAAGAGTGTCGTGGACTAAGCTGGAATTTACAACATTTTATTCAGAAGGAGAAGACAAGGTAATATAGCTCTTCATTAGATCAATCTCAATGCATACGAGAGCCACTCAACATTTTCATCGTGGCCTTCTCCTTAGTATGACTCAATAAAAAGAAAAGAATTTCAGAGAAATGCACTGAAATATTTTTGGAGTTTTTGGTTTTTATGGAAGAAAGCAAATTAAAGAAAGAAAAACAAAAATGAGAAAAACTAGACGGGAGAGCTCCCAACAAGCAAAAGAAGAACAAAGAAATCTTTTTCGGTTTTCTTTTTAATACTACAACTAACTAAACTAGAAAGAAAAAACCCAAAAAGAAGCAATAAAACATTTTTTTGGTTTTCTCAAAGTTTTTCAAACACACAAGAAGGCGTTGATAATACAATGAAAAAGTCTGGACACCGACAACTGGAATGAAATGTGTGAACATGAATGCAATGTCGGTGGAAATACGAACTGCCCCAAGCTTAGGCTTTTGGCTTAGCTTGGTAATCACCATCTGTAGCCTGCATAATAATCGGAGTGATAGCTCACGGAGGCTCTTGGTGGAGCCTCCTCAGCCTGCCGAGCAGCCGCAACCTCTGTGTTGTGTGCGTGGGCCTCGCTCTCAATAACATAATATGTTCCCTTGCTAGGATAATCAAAGAGAGCAGGCGTAGGCAAAAAGGTGTCCATAATGGACTTTTTATTGAACAACATGTTATATGTATAATTAATGATTTCACAACTAAGTAACTTATGGTGCTTCATGGCCTCAAAGTCTAAGTACTGAGTGGGCAAGATAGGGTCATTAGGCCAAGGTGATACACCCAGCTCCTTTGCTAAACGTGAAGCATAAATACCACCATAAAAATATCCACTACCAGCGTTGTGTTGTAGTCTGCGTGCAATAATCGCTCCAAGGTTATAACATTTAACACAGACAAGAGCAGTGTGTATGAGGCTCAAGTCAGGAGCACAAAGTGTACTACAGTCTTGTTTGCCTACGATGCATTTTCCGTTAAATTGTGCAAAGTATTGAATTGCTGGGAAATTAATACTTTTTATTCTACCTTGAGTTACTCCTCTGTCCTCACCGTAACATATATTGATCAAGAACGACTCATACTCGGACCTTGGTGGTGAAGGAAATATGCCCTAGAGCAATAATAAAGTTGTTATTTATATTTCCTTATATCATGATAAATGTTTATTATTCATGCTAGAATTGAATTAACCGGAAACTTAGTACTTGTGTGAATACACAGACAAACAGAGTGTCCCTAGTATGCCTCTACTTGACTAGATTGTTAATCAAAGATGGTTAAGTTTCCTAGCCATGGACATGTGTTGTCATTTGATGAACAGGGTCACATCATTAGAGAATGATGTGATGGACTAGACCCATCCATTAGCTTAGCACTATGATTGTTTAGTTTATTGCTATTGCTTTCTTCATGACTTATACATGTTCCTATGAGTATGAGATTATGCAACTCCCGAATACCGGAGGAACACTTAGTGTGCTATCAAATGTCACAACGTAACTGGGTGATTATAAAGATGCTCTACAGGTGTCTCCGATGGTGTTTGTTGAGTTGGCATAGATAAAGGTTAGGATTTTTCACTCCGATTGTCGGAGAGGTATCTCTGGGCCCTCTCGGTAATGCACATCACTATAAGCCTTGCAAGCAATGTGACTAATGAGTTAGTCACGGGATGATTCATTACGGAACGAGAAAAGAGACTTGCCGGTATCAAGATTGAACTAGGTATGATGATACCGACGATCGAATCTCGGGCAAGTAACATACCGATGACAAAGGGAACAACGTATGTTGTTATGCAGTTTAACCGATAAAGATCTTCGTAGAATATGTAGGAACCAATATGAGCATCCAGGTTCAGCTATTGGTTATTGACCGGAGATGTGTCTCGGTCATGTCTACATAGTTCTCAAACCCGTAGGGTCCGCACGCTTAACGTTCGATGATGATATGTATTGTGAGTTATGTGTTTTGATGTACCGAAGGTTTTTCGAAGTCCCAGATGTGATCACGGACATGACGAGGAGTCTTGAAATGGCCGAGACATAAAGATTGATATATCGGACCATGCTATTCGGACACCGGAAGTGTTCCGGATAGTTTCGGATAAATCGGAGTGCCGGAGGGTTACTGGAACCCCCCGGGAAGTTATGGGCCTTAGTGGGCCTTAGGGGAGAGAGAGGGTCGTAGCCAGGAGGTGGCGCCCCCCAAGGGGAGTCCGAATAGGACAAGGGGAGGGGGTGCGGCCCCTCTTTCCCTCTCCCTCTCCCTCTCCTACCTTCTTCTCCTAGTTGGACTAGGAAAGGGGGGAACCTACTCCTAGGAGTAGGATTCCCCTCTTGGGCGCGCCGTAGGGGCCGGCCAGCCCTCCCCTCCTCTCTCCTTTATATACGGGGGAGGGGGCAGCCCATAGACACACAAGTTAATCTTTAGCCGTGTGTGGTGCCCCCTCCACAGTTTTCCACCTCGGTCATATTGTCGTAGTGCTTATGCGAAGCCCTGCGTCAGTAACTTCATCATCACCGTCAACACGCCGTCGTGCTGACGCAACTCACCCTCGGCCTCAACTGGATCAAGAGTACGAGGGACGTCACCGAGCTGAACGTGTGCAGATCGCGGAGGTGACATGCGTTCGGTACTTGATCGGTTGGATCGCGAAGACGTTCGACTACATCAACCGCGTTACTTAACACTTCCGCTTTCGGTCTATGAGGGTACGTAGACACACTCTCCCCTCTCGTTGCTATGCATCTCCTAGATAGATCTTGCGTGATCGTAAGAATTTTTTTGAAATACTGCGTTCCCCAACAGTGGCATCAGAGCCAGGTCTATGCGTAGATGTTATATGCACGAGTAGAACACAAAGAGTTGTGGGCGATAATAGTCATACTGCTTACCAGGATGTCATACTTTGATTCAGCGGTATTGTTGGATGAAGCGGCCCAGACCGACATTACATGACCACATTCATGAGACTGGTTCTACCGACGTGCTTCGCACACAGGTGGCTAGTGGGTGTCTGTTTCTCCAACTTTAGTTGAATCAAATGTGACTACGCCCGGTCCTTGTTGAAGGTTAAAATAGCACATTTGACGAAAAATCATTGTGGTTTTTGATGCGTAGGTAAGAACGGTTCTTGCTAGAAGCCCGTAGCAGCCACGTAAAACTTGCAACAACAAAGTAGAGGACGTCTAACTTGTTTTTACAGGGCATGTTGTGATGTGATATGGTCAGGATGTGATGAGATATTAATTGTTGTATGAGATGATCATGTTTTGTTAAAGTTATCGGCAACTGGCAGGTGCCTTATGGTTGTCTCTTTATTGCATAAGATGCAAGCGCCATATAATTGCTTTACTTTATCGCTATGTGATAGCAATAGTTGCAAAAGCAATAGTTGGTGAGACAACCATGTGACGACACATTGATAAAGATCAAGATGATGGAGATCATGGTGTCATGCCGGTGACGATGGAGATCTTGACGGTACTTTGGAGATGGAGATCAAAGGCACAAGATGTTGATGGCCATATCATGTCACATATTTTGATTACATGTGATGTTTATCTTTTATGCATCTTAGTTTGCTTAGTACGACGGTAGCATTATGAGATGATCCCTTACTAAAATTTCAAGGTATAAGTGTTCTCTCTGAGTATGCACCGTTGCGACCGTTCTTCGTGCTGAGACACTACGCGATGATCGGGTGTGATAAGCTCTACGTTCACATACAACGAGTGCAAGCCAATTATGCACATGCAGAATACTCGGGTTAAACTTGATGAGCCTAGCATATGCAGATATGGCCTCGGAATACTAAGACCTAAAGGTCGAACGTGAATCATATAGTAGATATGATCAACATAGTGATGTTCACCATTGAAAGCTACTCCACCTCATGTGATGATAAAACATGGTTTAGTTGATATGGATCATGTGATCATTTAGATGACTAGAGGGATGTCTATCTAAGTGGGAGTTCTTAAGTAATATGATTAAATGAACTTAAATTTATCATGAACTTAGTCCTGATAGTATTTTCATATCTATGTTGTAGATCAATTGCTCGTGTATAGCTTCCCCGTTTCATTTATGATATGTTCCTAGAGAAAACTAAGTTGAAAGTTGATAGTAGAAATAACGCGGACTAGGTCCGCGATCTGAGGATTATCCTCATTGTTGCACAGAAGAATTATGTCCTTGATGCACCAATAGGTGACGAACCTATTGTAGGAGCAGATGCAGACGTTATGAATGTTTTGCAAGCTCGATATGATGACTACTTGATAGTTTAGTGCACCATGCTTTACGGCTTAAAACCGGGACTTCAAAAACATTTTGAACGCCATGGAGCATATGAGATGTTCCAAGAGTTGAAATTAGTATTTCAAACTCATGCCCGTGTCGAGAGGTGTGGGACCTCTGACAAGTACTTTGCCTACAAGATGGAGGAGAATAGCTCATCTAGTGAGCATGTGGTCAGAATGTCTAGGCACTACAATCGCTTGAATCAAGTGGGAGTTAATCTTCCAGATAATATAGTGATTGATAGTGTTCTCTGTTGGAAATATGCCCTAGAGGAAATAATAAAAGCAGCATTATTATATTTCTTTGTTCATGATAATTGTCTTTATTCATGCTATAATTGTATTATCCGGAAATCGTAATACATGTGTGAATAATAGACACCAACATGTCCCTAGTAAGCCTCTAGTTGACTAGCTCGTTGATCAACAGATAGTCATGGTTTCCTGACTATGGACATTGGATGTCATTGATAACGAGATCACGTCATTAGGAGAATGATGTGATGGACGAGACCCAATCCTAAACATAGCATAAGATCGTATAGTTCGTTTGCTGGAGTTTTCCAATGTCAAGTATCTTTTCCTTAGACCATGAGATCGTGTAACTCCCGGATACCGTAGGAGTGCTTTGGGTGTGCCAAACGTCACTATGTAACTGGGTGACTATAAAGGTATACTACGGGTATCTCCGAAAGTGTCTGTTGGGTTGACACGGATCAAGACTGGGATTTGTCACTCCGTATGACGGAGAGGTATCACTGGGCCCACTCGGTAATGCATCATCATAATGAGCTCAATGTGACCAATTGTCTGGTCACGGGATCATGCATTACGGTACGAGTAAAGTGACTTGCCGGTAATGAGATTGAATGAGGTATTGGGATACCGACGATCGAATCTCGGGCAAGCATAATACCGATTGACAAAGGGAATTGTATACGGGGTTGCTTGAATCCTCGACATCATGGTTCATCCGATGAGATCATCGAGGAGCATGTGGGAGCCAATATGGGTATCCAGATCCCGCTGTTGGTTATTGACCGGAGAGCGATCTCGGTCATGTCTACATGTCTCCCGAACCTGTAGGGTCTGCACACTTAAGGTTCGGTGACGCTAGGGTTGTAGGGATATGTATATGCAGTAACCCGAATGTTGTTCGGAGTACCAGATGAGATCTCGGACGTCACGAGGAGTTCCAGAATGGTCCGGAGGTAAAGATTTATATATGGGAAGTCCTGTTTCGGCCATCGGGACAAGTTTTGGGGTCATCGGTATTGTACCGGGACCACCGGAAGGGTCCCGGGGGTCCACTGGGTGGGTCCACCTGCCCCGAGGGGCCACATGGGCTGTAGGGGGTGCGCCTTGGCCTACATGGGCCAAGGGCACCAGCCCCAAGAGGCCCATGCGCCTAGGGTTCACAAAAGGGAAGAGTCCCACTAGTGGAAGGCACCTCCTAGGTGCCTTGGGGGGGAGGGAAACCTCCCTTGGCCGCCGCCCCCCTAGGAGATTGGATCTCCTAGGGCCGGCGCCCCCCCTTGGCCCTCCTATATATAGTGGGGAAGGAGGGCTTTTCATCCAAGCCTTTGGTTGCCTCCTTCTCCCTCTCCAACACCTCCTCCTCCTCCATAGCGCTTGGCGAAGCCCTGACGGAGTACTGCAGCTCCATCACCACCACGCCGTCGTGCTGCTGCTGGAGCCATCTTCCTCAACCTCTCCTTCCCTCTTGCTGGATCAAGAAGAAGGAGACGTTACGCTGACCGTACGTGTGTTGAACGCGGAGGTGCCGTCCGTTCGGTGCTAGGATCTCCGGTGATTTGGATCACGTCGTGTTCGACTACCTCATCCCCGTTCTTTGAACGCTTCCGCTCGCGATCTACAAAGGTATGTAGATGCATCCGATCACTCGTTGCTAGATGAACTCATAGATGGATCTTGGTGAAACCGTAGGAAATTTTTTGTTTTCTGCAACGTTCCCCAACAGTGGCATCATGAGCTAGGTCTATGCGTAGTTCTTCTTGCGCGAGTAGAACACAATTTGTTGTGGGCGTAGATGTTGTCAACTTTCTTGCCGTTACTAGTCTTATCTTGCTTCAACGGTATTGTGGGATGAAGCGGCCCGGACCAACCTTACACGTACGCTTACGTGAGACCGGTTCCACCGACTAACATGCACTAGTTGCATAAGGTGGCTGGCGGGTGTCTGTCTCTCCTACTTTAGTTGGAGCGGATTCGATGAAAAGGGTCCTTATGAAGGGTAAATAGAAGTTGACAAATCACGTTGTGGCTTTCACGTAGGTAAGAAAACGTTCTTGCTAGAACCCTATTGCAGCCACGTAAAACTTGCAACAACAATTAGAGGACGTCTAACTTGTTTTTGCAGCAAGTGCTTTGTGATATGATATGGCCAAAGTTGTGATGAATGATGAATGATCTATATGTGATGTATGAGATGTTCATGCTATTGTAATAGGAATCACGACTTGCATGTCGATGAGTATGACAACCGGCAGGAGCCATAGGAGTTGTCTTTATTTTTATATGACCTGCGTGTCATTGAGAAACGCCATGTAAATTACTTTACTTTATTGCTAAACGCGTTAGCCATAGTAGTAGAAGTAATAGTTGGCGAGCAACTTCATGGAGACACAATGATGGAGATCATGATGATGGAGATCATGGTGTCATGCCGGTGACAAGATGATCATGGAGCCCCAAGATGGAGATCAAAGGAGCTATGTGATATTGGCCATATCATGTCACTATTATTATTTGATTGCATTTGATGTTTATCATGTTTTGCATCTTGTTTACTTAGAACGACGGTAGTAAATAAGATGATCCCTCATAATAATTTCAAGAAAGTGTTCCCCCTAACTGTGCACCGTTGCGACAGTTCGTTGTTTCAATGCACCACGTGATGATCGGGTGTTTGATTCAAACGTTCACATACAACGGGTGTAAGACAGATTTACACATGCAAACACTTAGGTTGACTTGACGAGCCTAGCATGTGTATAGACATGGCCTCGGAACACAGAAGACCGAAAGGTCGAGCATGAGTCGTATAGAAGATACGATCAACATGAAGATGTTCACCGACGTTGACTAGTCCGTCTCACGTGATGATCGGACACGGCCTAGTCGACTCGGATCATGTTATACTTAGATGACTAGCAGAGGGATGTCTATCTAAGTGGGAGTTCATTGAATAATTTGATTAGATGAACTTTATTATCATGAACTTAGTCTAAAAATCTTTGCAATATGTCTTGTAGATCAAATGGCCAACGTAGTCCTCAACTTCAACGCGTTCCTAGAGAAAACCAAGCTGAAAGACGATGGCAGCAACTATACGGACTGGGTCCGGAACCTGAGGATCATCCTCATAGCTGCCAAGAAAGAATATGTCCTACAAGCACCGCTAGGTGACGCACCCGTCCCACAGAACCAAGACGTTATGAACGCTTGGCAGACACGTGCCGATGACTACTCCCTCGTTCAGTGCGGCATGCTTTACAGCCTAGAGCCGGGGCTCCAAAAGCGTTTTGAGAGACATGGAGCATATGAGATGTTCGAAGAGCTGAAAATGGTTTTCCAAGCTCATGCCCGGGTCGAGAGATATGAAGTCTCCGACAAATTCTTCAGCTGTAAGATGGAGGAAAATAGTTCTGTCAGTGAGCACATACTCACTATGTCTGGGTTACATAACCGCTTGACTCAGCTGGGAGTTAATCTCCCGGATGATGCGGTCATTGACAGAATCCTCCAGTCGCTTCCACCAAGCTACAAGAGCTTTGTGATGAACTTCAATATGCAGGGGATGGAAAAGACCATTCCTGAGGTATTTTCAATGCTGAAATCAGCAGAGGTAGAAGTCAAGAAGGAACATCAAGTGTTGATGGTGAATAAAACCACTAAGTTCAAGAAGGGCAAGGGTAAAAAGAACTTCAAGAAGGACGGCAAAGGAGTTGCCGCGCCCGGCAAGCAAGCTGCTGGGAAGAAGCCAAAGAATGGACCCAAGCCCGAGACTGAGTGCTTTTATTGCAAGGGAAGTGGTCACTGGAAGCGGAACTGCCCCAAATACTTAGCAGACAAGAAGGCCGGCAAAACAAAAGGTATATATGATATACATGTAATTGATGTGTACCTTACTAGTACCCGTAGTAGCTCCTGGGTATTTGATACCGGTGCAGTTGCTCACATTTGTAACTCAAAGCAGGGGCTGCGGAATAAGCGGAGACTGGCAAAGGACGAGGTGACGATGCGCGTCGGGAATGGTTCCAAGGTCAATGTGATCGCCGTCGGCACGCTACCTCTACATTTACCTTCGGGATTAGTATTAAACCTTAATAATTGTTATTTAGTGCCAGCTTTGAGCATGAACATTGTATCGGGATCTCGTTTAATTCGAGATGGCTACTCATTTAAATCCGAGAATAATGGTTGTTCTATTTATATGAGAGATATGTTTTATGGTCATGCTCCTATGGTGAATGGTTTATTCTTAATGAATCTCGAGCGTAATGCTACACATATTCATAATGTGAGTACCAAAAGATGTAAAGTTGATAATGATAGTCCCACATACTTGTGGCACTGCCGCCTTGGTCACATAGGTGTCAAACGCATGAAGAAGCTCCATGCAGATGGACTTTTAGAGTCTCTTGATTACGAATCATTTGACACGTGCGAACCATGCCTCATGGGTAAGATGACCAAGACTCCGTTCTCAGGAACAATGGAGCGAGCAACCAACTTATTGGAAATCATACATACTGATGTGTGCGGTCCAATGAGTGTTGAGGCTCGCGGTGGCTATCGTTATGTTCTCACCCTCACTGATGATTTGAGTAGATATGGGTACATCTACTTAATGAAACACAAGTCTGAAACCTTTGAAAAGTTCAAGGAATTTCAGAGTGAGGTTGAGAATCAACGTGACAGGAAAATCAAGTTTCTACGATCAGATCGTGGAGGAGAATACTTGAGTCACGAATTTGGCACACACTTAAGAAAATGTGGAATAGTTTCACAACTCACGCCGCCTGGAACACCTCAGCGTAATGGTGTGTCCGAACGTCGTAATCGCACTCTATTAGATATGGTACGATCTATGATGTCTCTTACCGATTTACCGCTATCTTTTTGGGGCTATGCTTTAGAGACTGCCGCATTCACTTTAAATAGGGCTCCGTCGAAATCCGTTGAGACGACACCGTTTGAATTATGGTTTGGTAAGAAACCTAAGTTGTCGTTTCTAAAAGTTTGGGGATGCGATGCTTATGTCAAGAAGCTTCAACCTGAAAAGCTCGAACCCAAGTCGGAAAAATGCGTCTTCATAGGATACCCTAAAGAAACTGTTGGGTATACCTTCTACCTCAGATCCGAAGGCAAGATCTTTGTTGCCAAGAATGGATTCTTTCTAGAGAAAGAGTTTCTCTCGAAAGAAGTAAGTGGGAGGAAAGTAGAACTTGATGAAGTGTTACCTCTTGAACCGGAAAATGGCACAACTCAAGAAAATGTTCCTGAGGTGCCTGCACCAACTAGAGAGGAAGTTATTGATGATGATCAAGATACTTCTGATCAAGCTCCTACTGAAATTCGAAGGTCCACAAGGACACGTTCCGCACCAGAGTGGTACGGCAACCCTGTCTTGGAAATCATGTTGTTAGACAACGGTGAACCTTCGAACTATGAAGAAGCGATGGCGGGCCCGGATTCCGACAAATGGCTAGAAGCCATGAAATCCGAGATAGGATCCATGTATGAAAACGAAGTATGGACTTTGACTGACTTGCCCGTTGAACGGCGAGCCATAGAAAATAAATGGATCTTTAAGAAGAAGACAGACGCGGATGGTAATGTGACCATCTATAAAGCTCGGCTTGTCGCTAAGGGTTATCGACAAGTTCAAGGGGTTGACTACGATGAGACTTTCTCACCGGTAGCGAAGCTAAAGTCCGTCCGAATCATGTTAGCAATTGCCGCATTCTACGATTATGAGATATGGCAAATGGACGTCAAAACGGCATTCCTTAATGGTTTCCTTAAGGAAGAATTGTATATGATGCAGCCGGAAGGTTTTGTCGATCCTAAGAATGCTGACAAGGTGTGCAAGCTCCAACGCTCGATTTATGGGCTGGTGCAAGCATCTCGGAGTTGGAACATTCGCTTTGATGAGATGATCAAAGCGTTTGGGTTTACGCAGACTTATGGAGAAGCCTGCGTTTACAAGAAAGTGAGTGGGAGCTCTGTAGCATTTCTCATATTATATGTAGATGACATACTTTTGATGGGAAATGATATAGAACTCTTGGACAGCATCAAGGCCTACTTGAATAAGAGTTTTTCAATGAAGGACCTTGGTGAAGCTGCTTATATATTAGGCATCAAGATCTATAGAGATAGATCAAGACGCCTCATAGGTCTTTCACAAAGCACATACCTTGATAAGATATTGAAGAAGTTCAATATGGATCAATCTAAGAAGGGGTTCTTGCCTGTGTTACAAGGTATGAAATTGAGCTCAGCTCAATGTCCGACCACGGCAGAAGATATAGAAGAGATGAGTGTCATCCCCTATGCCTCAGCCATAGGTTCTATTATGTATGCCATGCTGTGTACCAGACCTGATGTAAACCTTGCCGTAAGTTTGGTAGGAAGGTACCAAAGTAATCCCGGCAAGGAACACTGGACAGCGGTCAAGAATATCCTGAAGTACCTGAAAAGGACTAAGGAAATGTTTCTCGTTTATGGAGGTGACGAAGAGCTCGTCGTAAGGGGTTACGTCGACGCTAGCTTCGACACAGATCTGGATGACTCTAAGTCTCAAACCGGATACGTGTATATTTTGAATGGTGGGGCAGTAAGCTGGTGCAGTTGCAAGCAGAGCGTCGTGGCGGGATCTACATGTGAAGCGGAGTACATGGCAGCCTCGGAGGCAGCACATGAAGCAATATGGGTGAAGGAGTTCATCACCGACCTAGGAGTCATACCCAATGCGTCGGGGCCAATCAAACTCTTTTGTGACAACACTGGAGCTATTGCACTTGCCAAGGAGCCCAGGTTTCACAAGAAGACAAGGCACATCAAGCGTCGCTTCAACTCCATTCGTGAAAATGTTCAAGATGGAGACATAGATATTTGTAAAGTGCATACGGACCTGAATGTAGCAGATCCGTTGACTAAACCTCTCCCTAGGGCAAAACATGATCAACACCAGAATTCCATGGGTGTTCGATTCATCACAATGTAACTAGATTATTGACTCTAGTGCAAGTGGGAGACTGTTGGAAATATGCCCTAGAGGCAATAATAAAATCATTATTATTATATTTCCTTGTTCATAATAATTGTCTTTATTCATGCTATAATTGTATTATCCGGAAATCGTAATACATGTGTGAATAATAGACACCAACATGTCCCTAGTAAGCCTCTAGTTGACTAGCTCGTTGATCAACAGATAGTCATGGTTTCCTGACTATGGACATTGGATGTCATTGATAACGAGATCACATCATTAGGAGAATGATGTGATGGACAAGACCCAATCCTAAACATAGCATAAGATCGTATAGTTCGTTTGCTGGAGTTTTCCAATGTCAAGTATCTTTTCCTTAGACCATGAGATCGTGTAACTCCCGGATACCGTAGGAGTGCTTTGGGTGTGCCAAACGTCACAACGTAACTGGGTGACTATAAAGGTATACTACGGGTATCTCCGAAAGTGTCTGTTGGGTTGACACGGATCAAGACTGGGATTTGTCACTCCGTATGACGGAGAGGTATCACTGGGCCCACTCGGTAATGCATCATCATAATGAGCTCAAAGTGACCAAGTGTCTGGTCACGGGATCATGCATTACGGTACGAGTAAAGTGACTTGCCGGTAACGAGATTGAACGAGGTATTGGGATACCGACGATCGAATCTCGGGCAAGTAACATACCGATTGACAAAGGGAATTGTATACGGGGTTGCTTGAATCCTCGACATCGTGGTTCATCCGATGAGATCATCGAGGAGCATGTGGGAGCCAACATGGGTATCCAGATCCCGCTGTTGGTTATTGACCGGAGAGCGATCTCGGTCATGTCTACATGTCTCCCGAACCCGTAGGGTCTACACACTTAAGGTTCGGTGACGCTAGGGTTGTAGGGATATGTATATGCAGTAACCCGAATGTTGTTCGGAGTCCCGGATGAGATCCCGGACGTCACGAGGAGTTCCGGAATGGTCCGGAGGTAAAGATTTATATATGGGAAGTCCTGTTTCGGCCATCGGGACAAGTTTCGGGGTCATCGGTATTGTACCGGGACCACCGGAAGGGTCCCGGGCGTCCACCGGGTGGGTCCACCTGCCCCGGGGGGCCACATGGGCTGTAGGGGGTGCGCCTTGGCCTACATGGGCCAAGGGCACCAGCCCCAAGAGGCCCATGCGCCTAGGGTTCTCAAAAGGGAAGAGTCCCACTAGTGGAAGGCACCTCCTAGGTGCCTTGGGGGGGAGGGAAACCTCCCTTGGCCGCCGCCCCCCTAGGAGATTGGATCTCCTAGGGCCGGCGCCCCCCTGGCCCTCCTATATATAGTGGGGAAGGAGGGCTTTTCATCCAAGCCTTTGGTTGCCTCCTTCTCCCTCTCCAACACCTCCTCCTCCTTCATAGCGCTTGGCGAAGCCCTGACGGAGTACTGCAGCTCCATCACCACCACGCCGTCGTGCTGCTGCTGGAGCCATCTTTCTCAACCTCTCCTTCCCTCTTGCTGGATCAAGAAGAAGGAGACGTTACGCTGACCGTACGTGTGTTGAACGCGGAGGTGCCGTCCGTTCGGTGCTAGGATCTCCGGTGATTTGGATCACGTCGTGTTCGACTACCTCATCCCCGTTCTTTGTACGCTTCCGCTCGCGATCTACAAAGGTATGTAGATGCATCCGATCACTCGTTTCTAGATGAACTCATAGATGGATCTTGGTGAAACCGTAGGAATTTTTTTTGTTTTCTGCAACGTTCCCCAACATTCTCTAGTCACTATCACCAAGCTACTAGAACTTCGTGATGAACTATAATATGCAAGGGATAACGAAAATGATTCCCGAGCTCTTCGCGATACTAAAATTGGCGAAGGTAGAAATCAAGAAAAGGCATCAACTATTGATGGTTGATAAGACCACTAGTTTCAAGTAAAAGGGCAAAGGAAAAGAAAGGGAACTTGAAGAAGAATGGCAAGCAAGTTGCCACTCCCATGAAGAAGCCCAAAGCTAGACCCAAGCCTGAAACTGAGTGCTTTTACTGCAAAGGAAATGGTCCCTGGAAGTGGAACTGCCCTAGATACTTGGCGGATAAGAAGGATGGCAAAGTGAACAAATGTATATTTGATATACAAGTTATTGATGTGTACTTTACTAGTGTTTATAGCAACCCCTCAGTATTTGATACTGGTTCAGTTGCTAAGAGTAGTAACTTGAAAACAGGAGTTGCAAGATAAACAAAGACTAGTTAAGGACAAGGTGACGATGTGTCTTGGAAATGATTCCAAGGTTGATAAGATCACCATCGCACACTCCTTTTACATTCAAGATTAGTGTTGAACCTAAAATAAATGTTATTCGGTGCATGCGTTGAGCATGAATATGATAGGATCATGTTTATTGCAATACAGTTATTCATTTAAGTCAAAGAATAATTGTTGTTCTGTTTACATGAATAAAACCTTATATGGTCATACACTTAATATAAATGGTTTATTGAATCTTGATCGTAGTGATACACTGTCGGTGTACTAGAATAGGGGTACCCTAGTACCCCGAACTTGTGCACGGGCAGTTGCAGCACCCCGCGGCAAGGCTTGCTGGGTGAACGCCAAGATCCTCCATGGTTCCCTTGGAGCCATTCAAGAACAAAGTATTTAAGCTCAGGAGACAAGGCCCCGGCAAGAGGAGCTTGCCGGGAAGGCCAACCAGGACACTCCAAGGAACTTGCCGCGACGCGCCTCGCGCTCCGGCAAGGCAACAAGGCCCCGGCAAGAGGAGCTTGCCAGGAAGACCAACCAAGGTACCTCGAGGCCCGGTGAGCGACAAGCTTCCGGACCCGACAAGATAACAATAGCGGCAAGGCGCTTGCCGCGGCAGGCGGCCACTCTGTGCCCACGCTCCAGCGCATCCACCAACGTGTCGCTCTAGGGGCCTCTCCAAGCGCGCGTGGCGGGAGGCTGTGCAGCCAGCGGTGCGCAGTGGCATGCGAAGCTGACAAGATCGCCATCGTGGCGAACGGTGGCGCCCCTAACGGTCCTTTTCTGCACTGTTTGGGCGACTCAGACGGGCCTTTAATGCCCTTGTCCATTGCCGTCAGGTTTAGGTAGGGTGCACTGTACAAGTAACTGTACCAACCACCCCACTTTTTACATTTGTACCCTTCTCTGCGTTGCCACCTGTCGGTGACCCCTTTGGCGTATAAAAGGAGGCCCATGCGCAACATAGAGGGGGTTGGTTAGGGTGGGGGGGGGTTCGGTTCGATTCATTCGTGAGCCAGAAAACACTTAGCTCTCTCTCTAGAGCAAGAAGATAATAGAACCAGACAAGCAGCAGTAGGAGTGTTATCTCCCCGGAGAGCTCCGAAGCTGGGTAAACTGCTCGTGTGCTTCGCCTCGATCTGCTCTTCGTGCGATCTCCGCCCCCCGCCGAACCGAAAGGGGCACGGTCCGCCGGCCCCATAGGTGTTCGAGGATCAGTTTCCCCGACATCTTTGGCGCTCCAGGTAGGGGGCGTCGAGATTGTGTGAACCTGATCCGGCGTTCACACGAGCTAGATCTTCATTCCCTTCATCAACATGCCACCGAAGAAGAAGACTTCGGCGGCAGCCGCTCCATCCACATCACTTCCGCCACCGTTGGAGCAAACGGGTGGTGGAATGGACGCCGGAGGAAGAATGGACGTCGACGAGGAAGCTCATGATGCCGCCAGGTCCAAGAACAAGGCTGCACAAACCTCGGCCACTCTCAGGAGGCGCAAGACCAACAGCGTCATGGCACTAGCAATGCCATACGCATGATAGGCCAAGACCAAGCTGGTGGATCTCGGGGCGCTCAAGACCAGCATGCATGCCAGCGTGCTGGCACGAGCGGGGCACGGTCGCCTAGACGGGATACTGCTCCTTCCAACATAGTTAGAAGTCCGAGCACGTCCCGCTCCTCGCGCCGTCCGCCACTGCCACCCACCACTCCAGCAGAAGCTTTGGCGCGAGCTCAACTTCTCCTAGATTACCCTCCGACGTCGGACAAGATCGACGAATGGAGGGCCACAATTCAGAGTCTCATCGGCTACGCCAACGGCGACACTCCACAGCGGCCGAGCGCGTCACCGCCGCGGCAGGGTTGCCAGGCGCGAGCCGGTGGCGAGGAAACGGGTGGAGGTGCAACTACCATGCAATCACCGCCCCGAAGGCCAAGATCGCCGACTCGCCGGATCCACCTCGATAGTGACTCCACTGCATCGTCGGATCCACGAGCTCGTCGCGATCAGCGCCAAGTCCTTCATGATCGCCAACAAGAAGACGCTCGAAGTTGCATCGAGCGCCGAACAGAAGCGCGACGTCAATCCGACAAGCGCGCTGGGCCCTCTGATGACATGCATGCGCCAGGGGAACCAGGCGATCTGCCGTACGCAGTAGGTTGCCCTGCGTTCACTCGTGAGCTGCGGCAAGTCCAGTGGCCCAGCACAAAAAACTTCAAGCCAGACGTACCGGAGAAGTACGACGGCAAGACGCATCCGTCAGAATTCCTCAGCATCTACACCATCGCGGTGCAGGCTGCCGGGGGACGGGATGACAAGATCCTTGCCAACTACTTCCCGCTGGTGCTCAAGCCCAACGTCAGATCTTGGCTCATGCACTTGCCGAACAACTCGATATCCTCTTGGGCTAATCTGTGCCATCAATTCGTCGGCGCCTTCACAGGCGGACACAAGCCTCATGGCCAGGAGAGTGATCTTCATCTGCTCGCCCAGAAGGAAGGAGAGCCCCTATGCAAGTACATTCAGAGATTCAGCAGTGTGCAGCACAACATCCCAGACGTCCACCCTGCCGTGGTGATCAGCGCATTCCATCAGAACGTGCGGAACCGCAGGATGCGGGAGGAAATGGCGATGTGCAAGATCAGGGACGTCAGTGAGTTATATGCATTGGCCGACAAGTGTGCACGTGCTGAGGAAGGGAGGAGACTCCCCGGAGAGAATGTAGGAGCGGGAGGATCTGACAGTGAAGATGCTACCCCGTCAAGGAAAAACCGGCGGCGGAACAACAGAAGGAGGAAAGGCAAAGAGGTGCAAGTTGTTGAACAGTCCGGCAACGGTGGTGGCGCCAAGGAAGCCAAAGCTGGTGACTCCGGCAAGGAGGTTGCCGCGGAGGTGGCGGTCGCCGACAAGCAGGACGGCACCAACAAGCAGTATTGCAAGATCCACCGCACCAAGGGCCATGATCTCCAGAACTGTAAGAAAGTCGAGCAGCTTGTTGAGCAACAGAAAGCTGAATACGAGCGGCGCGACAAGGAGAAGGCCCAGGAAGGTGCTGGGGGATCCGGCAAGAAACGTCCCGGCCGAGGAGGACGCCGCGGCAAGGCCAAGCAGCGGCAAGGAGACAGACCTCCCCGCGGCCGCGACAAGGATGAAGATGACAACGACGATGAAGACATGGATGACGAGGAGACTGATGAGCAGGAGTTCCAAAAAGCCACAGAGGTCCTGTGCGTTGACGGTGGTGCTTCTCTGCATACCTCGCACCATCAGCTCAAGAAGTGGGTGCGGGATGTTAATGCAGCAGAACCACCCGTCAAGTCATGCAAGCCTCTGAAATGGTCCGGCACGCCTATCATCTTTGATATTGAGGACCACCCGGATCGCATAACTGCGGTCGGGTGCTTGCCGATGTTGGTTTCACCAACAATCCGCAACCTCAAGGTCACTAAGATGCTTGTTGATGGCGGGGCCGGCTTGAACCTGATCTCCTCCGCGGTGCTCCAGAAACTCCAGATCCCCGACAGCGAGCTCGAAGAGACTGGTACATTTCAAGGAATCAACCCGGGAAGGAGCAAGCCGAAGGGAAAGATCACGTTGCCGGTAACATTTGGCAGCTAACTGAACTTCAGGACAGAGAGGGTCACATTTGATGTTGCTGACTTTCCATTACCTTACAATGGAATCCTTGGCCGTCTGGCACTCGCCAAGTTCATGGCAGCATCTCACTATGCGTACAACGTACTGAAAATGCCAGGCCCGATAAGTGTCATCTCTATCCCTGGCGACAAGAAGGATGCTCTTATCTGTGCCGACAAGATCTATCGGGAAGCAGTAGCCGCAGCAGAACGCAAGACACTTGCCGCTGAAGCTCCCGGGGGGAAGAAGAAGACCAAGTCCGCAAGAGCTCTGATGCCCACTCCGGCAAGCGCACCTCTTCGGAGTGCTGCGCTACCGTCGAGGACGCACCATCGAGCTCCACCGGCAAGTGTAAGAAGGCAATGGCAGCCCCACCTGAGACCAAGAAGGTGTCCGCCAAGGAGGATGGCGCTGGTGGTACCTTCACCATCAGCGCCAGTCTTGACCCCAAATAGGAAAGCGCGCTCGTTGCTTTCCTGCGGGCGAATGTCGACGTGTTTGCATGGCAACCGTCTGATATCCCCGGTGTTCCCAGGAAAGTAATTGAGCACCACCTTGCCGTCTGTCCTCATGCGCGGCCCGTCAAGCAGAGAGTCAGGAAGCAGGCAGTGGAGCGCCAAGAATTCATCACAGAAGAAATCAAGAAGTTGGAAGCAGCAGGCCTTGTCAGAGGAGTGCTCCATCCCACGTGGTTGGCCAATCCTGTTGTTGTGCGCAAGGCTAACGGGAAATGGAGACTTTGTATTGACTTCACTGATGTTAATAAAGCTTGTCCCAAAGACCCATTTCCCTTGCCGCGCATTGACCAGATTGTTGACTCCACAGCCGGATGTGATTTGCTTTCATTTCTTGATGCATACTCAGGATACCATCATATCTTCATGGCAGAAGAGGATGAAGAGAAAACCGCATTTATCACCCCGTGTGGCACGTACTGCTTCGTACGGATGCCTTTCGGTTTGAAGAATGCTGGTTCAACATTCGCAAGGGTAGTCCACCACGCTTTTGAGCCGCAAATGCACAGAAATGTGGAAGCTTACATGGATGACATAGTGGTCAAGAGCAAGAACAGGGCGACCCTGATTCAAGATTTAGACGAGACATTTGCAAATCTGCGCAAGATCAACCTCAAGCTTGACCCCGAGAAGTGCGTGTTTGGAGTCCCTTCCGGCAAGCTTCTCGGGTTCTTCGTGTCTCAGCGGGGAATTGAAGCCAATCCCGACAAGATCAAGGCCATTGAGCAGATCGAAGCACCAAAGCGCGTCAAGGATGTACGAAGGCTTGCCGGTTGCGTGGCTGCTCTCAGCAGGTTTATCTCTAGATCTGCTGAGCGCGCCCTGCCATTTTTCAAAATTTTGAAAAAGGCAGGTCCAATGAAATGGACTCCGGAGGCGGAGGCTGCGCTGCAGGACTTGAAGAGATACCTGTCCTCCACTCCAACACTTGTCGCACCTAAGCCGCAAGAGAAGTTGCTGCTGTATATAGCGGCAACCAATCAAGTGGTTAGTGCTGCGTTAGTGGCGGAGAGAGAGGCAGATGATGAGCCAGCAACCACGGCAGATGCATCCAGCGACAAGCAGGGGGCTTCGCCGACAAGCTCTGGTCCCGACAAAGATGGATCTGCGCAGGAGCATGATAAGATGCAGAAGAGAATGGTGCAGCGTCCAGTTTACTTTGTCAGTTCCCTTCTGCAGGGGGCTAGATCAAGGTACTCTGGTGTGCAGAAGTTGCTTTTCGGCCTCCTCATGGCCTCGAGAAAGCTGCGCCATTACTTCCAAGCACATGAAATCACAGTCGTCACTCGCTTTCCGCTGAAGAGGATACTGCAAAATCCAGAAGCAACAGGCAGGATTGTCGAGTGGGCGCTGGAACTGTCAAGCTTTGGCCTCAAGTTTGAGAGCACTTCAACTATCCAAAGCAGAGCATTGGCAGAGTTCATAGCAGAGTGGACGCCAACCCCAGATGAAGAAATTCCAGAGACGAGCATCCCCGTCAAAGAGGCAAGCAGAGAGTGGCTGATGTACTTTGATGGTGCCTTCTCGCTGCAAGGCGCTGGTGCGGGCGTGCTGCTTGTCGCACCCACCGGAGAGCACCTCAAATACGTAGTCCAGATGCACTTTCCCAAGGAGCAAGCAACCAACAATACTGCAGAGTATGAAGGATTGCTTGCCGGTCTCAGAATCGCAGCAGACCTTGGGATCAAGAAGCTCATTGTCAGGGGTGACTCACAGCTTGTCGTCCGCCAAGTGAACAAGAACTACCAGAGTCCATTGATGGAAGCATATGTTGATGAAGTGAGGAAGCTAGAAGAGCACTTTGACGGCCTACAGATGGAACATATCCCGAGAGCTCAGAATGACATTGCTGATGGCCTGTCAAAGTGCGCCGCACTAAAGTTACCTGTGGAACCAGGGATCTTTGTGCTCAAGTTGACTCAACCATCCGTAACACCCTCAACTGGACAAAGCAAGAAGAGGAAGTTGGTTTCTGGCGACTACTTTCCGGCAGAGCTCCCCGAAGCCGCCGCCAAGAAAGTCCCCAAGATCAACACCAAGAATGCTGAGGGGCAGTCTGCTCCGGCAAACCTTATGGTTTGTTCCGTTGAAGCAGACGCTCCCGACAAGTTTTGCTCCGGCAAGCTTGCCGGGGAACATCAAGCTCCGGCAGGGCCGCAAGTCCTTGCCGTAGAAGCGGATGTTCCCGCAGCAGCAGATGTGCCTTTAGTCCTTGTTGTCGAGCCACAAGCTCCAGCATGGGCACAGCAGATTGTCCATTTCCTTCAGACAGGAGAACTTCCCGAAGAGCAAGAAGAAGCGGAAAGAGTAGCCCGGCAGTCAAGTATGTACCAGTTTGTCGATAGCATACTGTACAGAAGAAGACTCAACGGTGTGAAATTGAAGTGTATTTGCCGGGAAGATGGACAAAAGCTGTTGGCAGAGATACATGGAGGCATATGTGGCCACCACATAGGCGCAAGGGCACTTGCCGGCAAAGCTTTCCGGCAAGGCTTCTTTTGGCCGACAGCCCTCCAGGATGCAACTGCACAAGTAACCAAGTGTGAAGCGTGCCAGTTCCACTCCAAACAGATACACCAGCCAGCTCAAACTCTCCAGACGATCCCTTTATCCTGGCCATTTTCGGTCTGGGGGCTCGATATCCTCGGCCCTTTCCCCCGAGCTGTCGGGGGCTTTGAGTACTTGTACGTCGCAATCGACAAGTTCACAAAGTGGCCGGAAGTGCAGCCAGTGAGGAAGGTGACAGCACAGTCAGCAGTCAAGTTCTTCAGGTCAATTGTTTGCCGTTTCGGGATCCCTAACAGGATCATCACCGACAACGGCACGCAATTCACGAGCCGCACCTTCATGCAGTACGTCCAAGACCTTGGCGCCAAGGTCTGCTTCGCTTCTGTTGCCATCCGAGAAGCAACGGTCAAGCAGAGAGGGCAAATGCTGAAGTGCTGCGCGGCTCAAGACCAGAACTTTCGACAGGCTGCGCAAGTGCGGAAGAAACTGGATCGAGGAGCTGCCGGTGGTTCTTTGGTCGATCAGAACGACGCCAAATCGAGCCACTGGCCAGACACCTTTCGCTCTAGTCTACGGAGCAGAGGCAGTTCTCCCCATGGAACTCGTATACGGATCGCCTCGAGTGCTCGCTTATGATGAGTTTGAGCAAGAACAGCTGCGACAAGACGACGCGCTGCTCCTTGAGGAAGATCGTCTTCAGGCTGCTGTACGAGCTGCTCGATACCAGCAAGCTTTGCGCCGCTACCATAGCCGCAAAGTTAAGGCCAGAAGCTTCGAGGAAGGCGACCTTGTTCTTCGGCGCGTTCAGTCCGCCAAGAATTCCAACAAGTTGACGCCGAAGTGGGAAGGCCCTTATCGGGTGAGACGAGTCACAAGGCCCAGTGTTGTCCACCTTGAGACCGAAGATGGCATTCCGGTGAGCAACTCCTGGAACATAGAACATCTTCGTAAGTTTTCCCGTAGGGCGCGGTTGCCGGAACCCCGTTCCGGCAACCACCTTTTGTACAAGTCTTGCCGCTGTTGCATGTAATCCTTTGTACAAAGCCGGGCGCAGATCCCGTGCATAAAAAGAACCCCATGTGCTCCGCACAACTTGTCCATTTCATGCATTAGTTTCTTTCTCGCATGTGTTATCTGACACTTTGTGCAGCACCTACATCCGGTAAGCAGTAACGAGCCGAAGGGCTCCATATCGTTATTTTCTCTTCTTTCTTCTTTTTCAACAAAGGAAAAGAAGGTTCCCTCGCACACATGTTTGCCGGGGGGGAAGGAGAAGATTGTGGTATGGACCAGGCGTCGTTCAAGCGAAGTCTTGCCTTGCCGGGAAGCAAACGACAGAAAAGCTAAGTTGCCAAAGTTTGAGCAATCAGTTTTTAAATTTTTGAGTTATCTTCCTCGAACGACCCTGCTTTGTATGGAAAACCTGTGCGCGGAGGAACCAACTCGTGGCTAGTTGCGCCCTTACTTTGTTTCGAGTCCGCTCAACAGCTTAAGTGTGCTGCATCTAGTCGCGACAAGGTTTCTTGTCGGAAGCAGCGCCGCCAGCAGGCTGCTGAAGTTCCGCACTCAGCGCTCGCGGCTCGGGTGCCTGCGCCGACAAGTTCCCTAGAAGCGTAGGGTAAAAACATACAAAGGAAGGAATCTAGTAGAGGAAATAACATAGCAATTGATAACAGAAATAAAGTTATATTACAAGATAACTTGTCGCAGCTCTAACAGAATGTTTTCATAACATGATTAGCAGCGGCAAGGGAAAAGAAGAAATGGACGGCCTAGTCTACGCGTCCGCCCTCGACCCTCTTGATCTCACTCACCTTGTCCACAATGGGTGCGACAAGGGCCTTGAGTGCATCCAGATCGGCATCAGGCGGCAAGGACCTGAGGACGTTGGTGAAGCTGAGGCCTGGATTGCGGAAGGCCACCTTCATCAGCACCTTCTGGAGAACCCCGGCGCAGATTTTGCGCGACTCGTCGGCCAGCTGCTTCGGGATCCTCTCCCGGAGCCGCTGGAGTGCCGTCGCCACGCCCTTGAAGAACAGGCTGAGCTTGGCGCTGGGTTGAAGACTCTCGTCGGAAGGATACCCAAAGTCCTCCATCCCCAGCTGCGCCAGCTCCTCGTTGATGACTGCGGCAATGTTCACCAGACCCTCGGTCCAGTGCTCCACAGTGTCTCTGAACGAGTTCTGGGTAACTGCAATGCTCTCCAGCAGCGCCGCGTCAGCCTTGACCTTCTCCGACAAGGTCTTCTCCCGCTCCTTGGCGGCCTCCAGCGTCTGCGTCAGCGTGGCCAGCTTCAGCTCCAGGTCTGCTTTGGAATCCTTGGCGGTGCTGAGCTCCTTGCCCCTCTCAGCGAGAAGACCTTGCAGCTCACCGTGGGCGGCAGCATCCTTCTCACGCTCACGCTTGAGCGCGGCAAGCTCCTCGCCGCTCTTCCCAATGTTGGCCTCCAGCTGCGCCACCTTCTCCTCCAGCTCTTTCTTGGCGGCCTCTGCAATTGCCGCAGCGTCCTTTGCCTCCTTGAGCGCCCCGCCAAGTGCTTGCTCGCGCTCGGCGAGCTCTTCCTCGTAGCTGTCGAGGTTGGCCTTCCGCTGCACTAGTTCACCTTCCCGCGCGGACTGCTTCTCGGCGGCCAGCCTTTGCTCCTCCTCAGCTTCGGCCTTCTCGAGAAGGAAGGCCGTGCGCTCCTCGTCGAGTCGCTCCCGCTCCTGCGCCAGGGACCGGAGAGCTTCTTGATTGTGGCCCCGGAGCTCCTCCGCGCGCTTCTCCATGTCAACTCCCGCCTTCGCGACAAGCGCTTCCCGGGAAGCCAGCTTGGCTTGCCGGGCGCGGTAGAGTGACAGCAGCTTCCGCAGCAGCTGCTCCTCCTCAGGCTCGCCGCTGCTGCTGCTGGGCGCGTCGACCAACGACAGTCCAGCAGAGGCGAGCACCTCCCCGTCGAAAGTTTCCCCCTCGACCGGCGCCCTGGAGCTCGACGCCCAGGGTAGCTTGATGAAGATATTGTCGCCGGCCTTCAAGTAGGCGCCGGGCTGGGGCTCCTCGGAGCCCGGCTCCGCAGAAGCGGCAGAGGGATCGGCGGTCGGCGCAGCGCCTGGCGCTCCTGCGGCCTCAGGGTCGTCAGTGCGATCGCCCGACCCTCGCCGGCTTCTGCAGCGGCAGCCCTGGCGGCCTCCTCGCCGGCGGTCTCATCAGCACCGGCCCCTTCCTCGCCGGCGCCCTCTGTCTCCATTGGCTCAGTAGCAGAGGGGTCTGAAGAACGAAGAAGGGAGAAAAATCAATCAAAAATCCAAGAGAAGAAAATCAGAAGAAGAAGAACCCAAGGGAAAGTTTTTGGACAAGTGAATTACCTGCGCCAAGATCTGCAGTTGCGGTCTCGGTCGCCGCAGGATCGACGGTGCTGTCCCTTGCCGGAGAGTTCTCCCTTGCCGGAGAGCGCTCCCTTACCGGGAACCCCTCCCTTGGCGGCGTAGTCGAAGCAGATGGCACTTCGGGACCAGCTTCCGGGCGCTCCTGATGTGGCTGCTCTGCTCCTACACAAATCAACAAGCAAGATATCAACAAAGGAAAAAGCACTCAAGCGCGCCCGGCAGCAGAAGGCTAAACTATGAACTTACGCTGGGGCTGCGCTGGGGCTGCTTTGAGGAGTGATTGCCGGGTCCGTCAAGGTGGTCTCGGACCCACCTCCTGCTGACACGGTGGGGTCATCCTCGATGACAATCACCGCGGCCTTGGCCCTCTTCGCCGCTCTCTGGGCCAGCGTCCTGAAAAGAAAGGAGTCCAGATTGGAGCAAGTCAGATACAAGATATAAACAGCAAGATTGAAGAACTACAAGAGCACCGAAGAAACTTACTCTTCTTCCTCCTCGTCGGAGCTGAGCGCGGAAAGATCGAAGTCCGGCCCTCCTCCGGTGCGGCGAGGCGGAGGAGTAGGATCCCTTGCCCGCTTGGCGGGGGCGGTGGCGGTGGCCCGGGAAGATCCCGCTCCAGTTGCCGCTGTTGCGTGAGGCGCTCCCGCGGCAACATTGCTTGCCGCGGTAGAGCGCGTCGCACGGCTCGGCGGCTGTTGACCCGGCTGCCGCCCCGCTGCGTCCCCGGCCCTGCGAAGGCGCCTTCTTGGCGGGGCCGGGGGCTCCGCCTGCGGCAAGTTTTCTGAAGGCTCGGGCTCCTCCTCGCCGGCCTCGCTCGGCTCGGCTTCGGAACCGGCAGGCTCCTCCTCGCCAATGAACTCCGCGCGCTCGGCAAGGTTTGCCGCCTCTGCAGCCTCCGCCTCCTCCACAGTGAACCCAAACACGCCCGCGGCAGCTGCGGCCGCAACCTCTTCCGCCCTAGTGGCGATGCGCTGCAGCTCCTCGTCGGTGGTGTCACGGGTGAGGCTCTTCTGCTCGTCAGCGTGGACCGGCACCTCTTCCAAGTTGTCGAAGAACGCTTGCACGACGTCATCCGCAGGCTCTTGCCAAGTTGGAACGATTCCGTGTGAATCACACAACGGCATCATGGCGCGGATCCGGTCAAGCGAAGAATTGTTGCATAATGGGACAACGCCCCTCGGCAGCGTGAATGGGTGCTGGGGGTCGCGTTTGAACAACTCCAGGAGCATTGCATCCAGCTCCAAGACGGTGAAGTTGTAGTTGAGGCCCGGCCGCAGCCTCATGATGTCCGCCGAGTTCTTGAATTCCCAGGCGGGCCTCCCCCTCTCCTGCAGGGGGGCGATGCGGCGGCGGAGGAAATCTGCGCCTACAGCGCCTACAGTGAGCCCGGCAAGCCTGAGGCGAAGGATCCTAGTAATGGCGATCTTCAGCCTCTCGTCTTCCGGGGCCACGTTGCTCCAGTCATTGCCGCGCACTATTGGAGTTTGGCGCACGGCGGTGAAGGGCTGCGGATTCTCCTCGACAATCCAGCACCACTCCGCTCTCCACTCATCCCACTTGCTGCGGAGCTCACCCTCCAAGTACGCCTCCTTCTTGCCGACTCTCGAGATCCAGGCAATCCCTCCGGCAAGCGGCTCTCCTCTCTCTACCCGAGGTATGAAGTAGTGGCGGAAAAGGGCAACACTGGGGTGGACTCCGACAAAGTTTTCGCACAAATGTGCGAAAACTGCCATGGTCAGAACAGCGTTGGGGGTGAAGTCAAGGAGGCGGAAGCCGTATGTGTTCATGATATCGCAGAAGAACTCCGAGAAGGGCGGGCAGAGCCCGCAATAGAAGAATAGCGCGAAGAATGGGTACCCGTTTGGAGCCAGCTCCGAAGCAGCGGCCGGGAGTACCCTCGTGCGCGGATGCGCACGCGTCTCCGTCGCCCAAAAGAGGTAGAAGTACTCCCTCAGCTCCTGCACGCCGAGCTGAGGGGAGAAGATCGCCCGCTCCTTCCGCAGCGCCGCGAGCCGCTGCGCCTCGGCCGACTTCACGCCCTTTCCCTTGTCGGCTTTCGGGGCCATGGCGGAGGTGGTGAGGGAGGTCGACGGCGTGGTGATGCTGGTGGCAATGGGGGGCGGAGCGCTGCTCTCTCGGCTTCGAGAAGAAGGGGGGAGCGGCGGAGGTTCGTGAAGATGGAGTAGCAGCAACCAGCGAGGGGGAACGAACTGCCCCTGTTTCCTCTGCTTATAAAGAGGGACGGGGCGGACGTTTCGCCCTTCCGAATAAACAACCACCCACGATCTCTCCCACGATGCCGCATTCAACGCGTGCCGTTATGGGAGAGCGCGGTGGATACGGAGCGAGATTCGGTGTGGCCCAGTCCGCGTGTGCCCGTGCCCTGTCTTGGGCCTGGCCCAACAGCGCTCGGCACCGTGTCTGGCCCAGGCCCGGGGGCTCCTGTCGGTGTACTAGAATAGGGGTACCCTAGTACCCCGAACTTGTGCACGGGCAGTTGCAGCACCCCGCGGCAAGGCTTGCCGGGCGAACGCCAAGATCCTCCAAGGTTCCCTTGGAGCCATTCAAGAACAAAGTATTTAAGCTCAGGAGACAAGGCCCCGGCAAGAGGAGCTTGCCGGGAAGGCCAACCAGGACACTCCAAGGAACTTGCCGCGACGCGCCTCGCGCTCCGGCAAGGCAACAAGGCCCCGGCAAGAGGAGCTTGCCGGGAAGACCAACCAAGGTACCTCGAGGCCCGGTGAGCGACAAGCTTCCGGACCCGACAAGATAACAACAGCGGCAAGGCGCTTGCCGCGGCAGGCGGCCACTCTGTGCCCACGCTCCAGCGCATCCACCAACGTGTCGCTCTGGGGGCCTCTCCAGGCGCGCGTGGCGGGAGGCTGTGCAGCCAGCGGTGCGCAGTGGCATGCGAAGCTGACAAGATCGCCATCGTGGCGAACGGTGGCGCCCCTAACGGTCCTTTTCTGCACTGTTTGGGCGACTCAGACGGGCCTTTAATGCCCTTGTCCCCTGCCGTCAGGGTTAGGTAGGGTGCACTGTACAAGTAACTGTACCAACCACCCCACTTTTTACATTTGTACCCTTCTCTGCGTTGCCACCTGTCGGTGACCCCTTTAGCGTATAAAAGGAGGCCCATGCGCAACGTAGAGGGGGGTTGGGTGGGGGTTCGGTTCGATTCATTCGTGAGCCAGAAAACACTTAGCTCTCTCTCTAGAGCAAGAAGATAATAGAACCAGACAAGCAGCAGTAGGAGTGTTATGTCCCCGGAGAGCTCCAAAGCTGGGTAAACTGCTCGTGTGCTTCACCTCGATCTGCTCTTCGTGCGATCTCCGCCCCCCGCCGAACCGAAAGGGGCCCGGTCCGCCGGCCCCATAGGTGTTCGAGGATCAGTTTCCCCGACATACACATATTCATAATATTGATGCCAAAAGATACAAAGTTAATAATGACAGTGCAACTTATTTGTGGCACTGTCGTTTAGGTCATATTGGTGTAAAGCGCATGAAGAAACTCCATGCTGATGGGCTTTTGGAACCACTTGATGCTTGCGAACCATGCCTCATGGGCAAGATGACTAAGACTCCGTTCTCCGGAACAATGGAGCGAGCAACAGACTTATTAGAAATAATACATACTTATGTATGCGATCCAATGAGTGTTGAGGCTTGCGGCGGGTATCATTATTTTCTGACCTTCACAGATGATTTGAGCAGATGTGAGTATATCTACTTAATGAAACATAATTCTGAAACACTTGAAAAGTTCAAAGAATTACAGAGTGAAGTGGAAAATCATCGTAACAAGAAAATAAATTTTCTACGATCTGATCGTGGAGGTGAATATTTGAGTTACGAGTTTGGCCTTCATACGAAAGAATGTGCAATAGTTTCGCAACTCACGCCACCTGGAACACCACAGCGTAATGGTGTGTCCGAACGTTGTAACCGTACTTCATGTTGGGGAACGTAGTAATTTCAAAAGAATTCCTATGCACACGCAAGATCATGGTGATGCATAGCAACGAGAGGGGATAGTGTTGTCTACATACCCTCGTAGACCGTTCGTGGAAGCGTTGTATCAACGTGGTTGATGTAGTCATACGTCTTCATGATCCAACCGATCCAAGTACCGAAAGCACGGCACCTCTGAGTTCTGCACACGTTCGGCTCGGTGACGTCCTCGCCTTCTCGATCCAGCAAGATGGGCGAAGTAGTAGATGAGTTCCGGCAGCACGACGGTGTGGTGACGGTGTTGATGAAGAACAATCTCCGCAGGGCTTCGCCTAAGCACTATGAAAACTATGACGGAGGATAAACTAGAGGGGACGGGGTTGCCGGCACACGGCTTGGTGTTTCTTGATGTCTCTTTGGTGCTAGCCCTACCCCTCTATTTATATGTTGAGCCCTGGGGTTGAAACTTGGAGTAAAAGCCTCCTCAAAGTCGGTTTCACCCGAAAGGCAAGAGTCCTTCTCGGACTCCAGGGCTAGACGCCAGGGTTCCCGGCGTCTACCCCCTAGACGCCAGGGTTCCTGGCGTCTAGCCTCTGGTCTCCGCAAAACTTCCTTTTGCACTTTCCAAAAGCCTCATGGGCTTTCCCCTTTGGCCCAGATAACGTGTTCTCGTGCCCAAACATTTCGGGAATCATCCGGAACCCCTTCTAGTGAATTCCGAAACCCTTTCGAAGATCAAACACTACTATCCCATATATCAAACTTTATCTTCGGACCATTTCGGAGTTCCTCGTCATGTCCGTGATCTCATCCCGGACTCCGAACAACATTCGGTCATCAACATACATAACTCATATAGTACTATATCGTCAACGAACGTTAAGCGTGCGGACCCTACGGGTTCGAGAACTATGTAGACATGACCGAGACACCTCTCTGGTCAATAACCAATAGCGGGACCTGGATGCCCATATTGGCTCCTACATATTCTACGAAGATCTTTATCGGTCAGACCGCATAACAACATACGTTGTTCCCTTTGTCATCGGTATGTTACTTGCCCGAGATTCGATCGTCGGTATCTCAATACCTAGTTCAATCTCGTTACCGGCAAGTCTCTTTACTCGTTCCGTAATACATCATCCCGCAACTAACTCATTAGTTGCAATGCTTGCAAGGCTTATAGTGATGTGCATTACCGAGTGGGCCCAGAGATACCTCTCCGACAATCGGAGTGACAAATCCTAATCTCGAAATACGCCAACCCAACAAGTACCTTTGGAGACACCTGTAGAGCACCTTTATAATCACCCAGTTACGTTGTGACGTTTGGTGGCACACAAAGTGTTCCTCCGGTAAACGGGAGTTGCATAATCTCATAGTCATAGGAACATGTATAAGTCATGAAGAAAGCAATAGCAACAAACTAAACGATCAAGTGCTAAGCTAACGGAATGGGTCAAGTCAATCACATCATTCTCCTAATGATGTGATCCCGTTAATCAAATGACAACTCATGTCTATGGTTAGGAAACATAACCATCTTTGATCAACGAGCTAGTCAAGTAGAGGCATACTAGTGACACTCTGTTTGTCCATGTATTCACACATGTATTATGTTTCCGGTTAATACAATTCTAGCCTGAATAATAAACATTTATCATGATATAAGGAAATAAATAGTAACTTTATTATTGCCTCTAGGGCATATTTCCTTCAGTCTCCCACTTGCACTAGAGTCAATAATCTAGTTCACATCGCCATGTGATTTAACATCAATAGTTCACATCACCATGTGATTAACACCCATAGTTCACATCGACATGTGACCAACACCCAAAGGGTTTACTAGAGTCAATAATCTAGTTCACATCGCTATGTGATTAACACCGAAAGAGTACTGAGGTGTGATCATGTTTTGCTTGTGAGAGAAGTTTAGTCAATGGGTCTGCCACATTCAGATCCGTAAGTATTTTGCAAATTTCTATGTCAACAATGCTCTGCATGGAGCTACTCTAGCTAATTGCTCCCACTTTCAATATGTATCCAGATTGAGACTTAGAGTCATCTGGATCAGTGTCAAACTTGCATCGGCGTAACCCTTTACGACGAACCTTTTGTCACCTCCATAATCGAGAAACATATCCTTATTCCACTAAGGATAATTTTGACCAATGTCTAGTGATCTACTCCTAGATCACTATTGTACTCCCTTGCCAAACTCAGGGCAGGGTATACAATAGGTCTGGTACACAGCATGGCATACTTTATAGAACCTATGGCTGAGGCATAGGGAATGACTTTCATTCTCTCTCTATCTTCTGCCGTGGTCGGGTTTTGAGTCTTACTCAACTTCACACCTTTGTAACACAGGCAAGAACTCCTTCTTTGACTGTTCCATTTTGAACTACTTCAAATCTTGTCAAGGTATGTACTCATTGAAAAACTTATCAAGCGTCTTGATCTATCTCTATAGATCTTGATGCTTAATATGTAAGCAGCTTCACTGAGGTCTTTCTTTGAAAAACTCCTTTCAAACATTCCTTTATGCTTTGCAGAATAATTCTACATTATCTCCAATCAACAATATGTCTTTCACATATACTTATCAGAAATGCTGTAGTGCTCCCACTCACTTTCTTGTAAATACAGGCTTCACCGCAAGTGTGTATAAAACTATATGCTTTGATCAACTTATCAAAGCGTATATTCCAACTCCGAGATGCTTGCACCAGTCCATAGATGGATCGCTGGAGCTTGCATATTTTGTTAGTACCTTTAGGATTGACAAAACCTTCTAGTTGCATCATATACAACTCTTCTTTAATAAATCCATTAAGGAATGCAGTTTTGTTTATCCATTTGCCAGATTTCATAAAATGCGGCAATTGCTAACATGATTCGGACAGACTTAAGCATAGATACGAGTGAGAAACTCTCATCGTAGTCAACACCTTGAACTTGTCGAAAACCTTTTTGCAAAAATTCTAGCTTTGTAGATAGTAACACTACTATCAGCGTCCGTCTTCCTCTTGAAGATCCATTTAATCTCAATGGCTCGCTGATCATTGGGCAAGTCAATCAAAGTCCATACTTTGTTCTCATACATGGATCTCATCTTAGATTTCATGGCCTCAAGCCATTTTGCGGAATCTGGGCTCATCATCGCTTCCGCATAGTTCGTAGGCTCGTCATGGTCAAGTAACATGACCTCCAGAACAGGATTACCGTACCACTCTGGTGCGGATCTCACTCTGGTTTACCTACGAGGTTCGGTAGTAACTTGATCTGAAGTTACATGATCATCATCATTAGCTTCCTCACTAATCGGTGTAGTAGTCACAGGAATAGACTGCTGTGATGAACTACTTTCCAATAAGGGAGCAGGTACAGTTACCTCATCAAGTTCTACTTTCCTCCCACTCACTTCTTTCGAGAGAAACTCCTTCTCTAGAAATTTTCCGAATTTAGCAACAAAAGTCTTGCCTTTGGATCTGTGATAGAAGGTGTATCCAATAGTTTCCTTTGGATATCCTATCAAGACACATTTCTCCGATTTGGGTTCGAGCTTATCAGGTTGAAGCTTTTTTCACATAAGCATTGCAGCCCCAAACTTTCAGAAACGACACTTTGGTTTCTTGCCAAACCACAGTTCATAAGGCGTCGTCTCAACGGATTTTGATGGTGCCCTATTTAACGTGAATGCGGCCGTCTCTAAAGCATAACTCCAAAATATAGCGGTAAATCAGTAAGAGACATCATAGATCGCACCATATCTAGTAAAGTACGATTATGAGTTCGAACACACCATTACGCTGTGGTGTTCCGGTGGCATGAGTTGCGAAACTATTCCGCATTGTTTCAAATGTACACCAACTCGTAACTCAAATATTTCTCCTCCACGATCAGATCGTAGGAATTTTATTTTCTTGTTACGATGATTTTCAACTTCACTTTGAATTTTTTTGAACTTTTCAAATGTTTCAGACTTATGTTTCATCAAGTAGATATACTCATATCTGCTCAAATCATCTATGAAGGTCAGAAAATAACGATACCCGCTGCAAGCTTCAACACTCATCGGATCGCATGCATCAGTATGTATTATTTCCAATAAGTCAGTTGCTCGCTCCATTGTTCTGGAGAACGAAGTTTTTAGTCATCTTGCCCATAAGGCATGGTTCGCAAGCATTAAGTGATTCATAATCAAGTGATTCCAAAATCCCATCATCATGGAGTTTCTTCATGTGCTTTACACCAATATGACCTAAACGGCAGTGCCACAAATAAGTTGCACTATCATTATTAACTTTGCATCTTTTGGCTTCAATATTATGAATATGTGTATCACTACGATCGAGATCCAACAGACCATTTTCATTGGGTGTGTAACCATATAAGGTTTTATTCATGTAAACAGAACAACAATTTATTCTCTTACTTAAATGAATAACCGTATTGCAATAAACATGATCAAATCATATTCATGCTCAACGCAAACACCAAATAACACTTATTTAGGTTCAACACTAATCCCAAAAGTATAGGGAGTGTGTGATGATGATCATATCAATCTTGGAACCACTTCCAACACACATTATCACTTCACCCTTAACTAGTCTATGTTCATTCTGCAACTCCCGTTTCGAGTTACTACTCTTAGCAACTGAACCAGTATCAAATACCGAGGGGTTGCTACGAACACTAGTAAAATACACATCAATAATCTGTATATCAAATATACCTTTTTTCACTTTGCCATCCTTCTTATCCGCCAAATACTTGGGGTAGTTCCTCTTCCAGTGACCAGTCCCTTGGCAGTAGAAGCACTCAATTTCAGGCTTAGGTCCAGACTTGGGTTTTTCACTTGAGCAGCAACTTGTTTGCCGTTCTTCTTGAAGTTCCCCTTCTTCCCTTTGCCCTTTTCTTGAAACTAGTGGTCTTGTCTACCATCAACACTTGATATTTTTCTTGATTTCTACCTTCGTCGATTTCAACATTACGAAGAGCTTGGGAATTGTTTCCGTTATCCCTTGCATATCATAGTTCATCACGAAGTTCTACTAACTTGGTGATGGTGACTAGAGAATTCCGTCAATCACTATTTTATCTGGAAGATTAACTCCCACTTGATTCAAGCGATTGTAGTACCCAGACAATCTGAGCACATGCTCACTGCTTGAGCTATTCTCCTCCATCTTTTAGCTATAGAATTTGTTGGAGACTTCATATCTCTCAACTCGGGTATTTGCTTGAAATATTAACTTCAACTCCTGGAACATATCATATGGTTCATGACGTTCAAAACGTCTCTGAAGTCCTGATTCTAAGCCGTTTAAGCATGGTGCACTAAACTATCAAGTAGTCATCATACTGAGCTAGCCAAATGTTCATAACATCTGCATCTGCTCCTGCAATAAGTTTGTCACCTAGCGGTGCATCAAAGACTTAATACTTCTATGCAGCAATGAGGATAATTCTCAGATCATGGATCCAACCCGCATCATTGCTACTAACATCTTTCAACTTAGTTTTTCTCTAGAAACATATCAAAAATAAAACAGAGGAGCTAAACGTGAGCTATTGATCTACAACATAGATATGCTAATACTACCAGGACTAAGTTCATGATAAATTAAAGTTCAATTAATCATATTACTTAAGAACTCCCACTTAGATCGACATCCCTCTAATCATCTAAGTGATCACGTCATCCATATCAACTAAACCATAACCGATCATCACGTGAAATGGAGTAGTTTTCAATGGTGAACATCATTATGTTGATCATATCTACTATATGATTCACGCTCGACATTTCGGTCTCCAGTGTTCCGAGGCCATATCTGCATATGCTAGGCTCATCAAGTTTAACCCGAGTATTTCTGCGTGTGCAAAACTGGCTTGCACCCGTTGTAGATGGACGTAGAGCTTATCACAACCGATCATCACGTGGTGTCTGGGCACGACAAACTTTGGCAACGGTGCATACTCAGGGAGAACACTTTTATCTTGAAATTTAGTGAGATCATCTTATAATGCTACCGTTAATCAAAGCAAGATAAGATGCATAAAAGATAAACATCACATGCAATCAATATAAGTGATATGATATGGCCATCATCATCTTGTGCTTATGATCTCCACCTCCGAAGCACCGTCATGATCACCATCATCACCGGCGCGACACCTTGAGCACCATCGTAGCATCGTTGTCGTCTCGCCAATATTATGTTTCTACGACTATCGCTACCGCTTAGTGATAAAGTAAAGCATTACAGCGCAATTGCATTGCATACAATAAAGCGACAACCATATGGCTCCTGCCAGTTGCCGATAACTCGGTTACAAAACATGATCATCTCATACAATAAAATTTAGCATCATGTCTTGACCATATCACATCACAACATGCCCTACAAAAACAAGTTAGACATCCTCTACTTTGTTGTTGCAAGTTTTACGTGGCTGCTACGGGCTTAAGCAAGAACCGTTCTTACCTACACATCAAAACCACAACGATAGTTTGTCAAGTTAGTGCTGTTTTAACCTTTGCAAGGACCGGGCGTAGCCACACTTGGTTCAACTAAAGTTGGAGAAACTGACACCCGCCAGCCACCTGTGTGCAAAGCACGTCGGTAGAACCAGTCTTGCGTAAGCGTACGCGTAATGTCGGTCCGGGCCGCTTCATCCAACAATACCACCGAACCAAAGTATGACATGCTGGTAAGCAGTCTGACTTATATCGCCCACAACTCACTTGTGTTCTACTCGTGCACAACATCAACGCATAAAACCTAGGCTCAGATGCCACTGTTGGGGAACATAGTAATTTCAAAAAAATTCCTACGCACACGCAAGATCATGGTGATGCATAGCAATGAGAGGGGAGATGTTGTGTACGTACCCTCGTAGACCGTTCGCGGAAGTGTTGTATCTACGTGGTTGATGTAGTCGTACGTCTTCATGATCCGACCGATCCAAGTACCAAAAGCACGCACCTCTGAGTTCTGCACACGTTCGGCTCGGTGACGTCCTCGCCTTCTCGATCCAGCAAGAGGGGCGAAGTAGTAGATGAGTTCCGGCAGCATGACGGTGTGGTGACGGTGTTGATGAAGAACAATCTCCGCAGGGCTTCGCCTAAGCACTACGAAAACTATGACGGAGGATAAACTAGAGGGGGCGGGGTTGCCGGCACACGAATTGGTGTTTCTTGATGTCTCTTTGGTGCTAGCCCTACCCCTCTATTTATATGTTGAGCCCTGGGGTCAAAACTTGGAGTAAAAGCCTCCTCAAAGTCGGTTTCACCTGAAAGGCAAGAGCCCTTCTCGGACTCCAGGGCTAGACGCCAGGGTTCCTGGTGTCTAGCCTTTGGTCTCCGCAAAACTTCCTTTTGCACTTTCCAAAAGCCTCGTGGGCTTTCCCCTTTGGCCCAGATAAAGTGTTCTCGTGCCCAAACATTTCGGGAATCATCCGGAACCCCTTCCGGTGAATTCCGGAACCCTTCCGGAGATCAAACACTACTATCCCATATATCAAACTTTATCTTTGGACCATTTCAGAGTTCCTCGTCATGTACGTGATCTCATCCCGGACTCCGAACAACATCTGGTCATCAACATACATAACTCATATAGTACTATATCGTCAACAAACATTAAGCGTGCGGACCCTATGGGTTCGAGAACTATGTAGACATGACCGAGACACCTCTCTGGTCAATAACCAATAGCAGGACCTGGATGCCCATATTGGATCCTACATATTCTATGAAGATCTTTATCGGTCAGACCGCATAACAACATACGTTGTTCCCTTTGTCATCGGTATGTTACTTGCCCGAGATTCGATCATCGGTATCTCAATACCTAGTTCAATCTCGTTAGTGGAAAGTCTCTTTACTCGTTCCGTAATACATCATCCCGCAACTAACTCATTTGTTCCAATGCTTGCAAGGCTTATAGTGATGTGCATTACCGAGTGGGCCCAGAGATACCTCTCCGACAATCGGAGTGACAAATCCTAATCTTGAAATACGCCAACCCAACAAGTACCTTTGGAGACACCTGTAGAGCACCTTTATAATCACCCAGTTACGTTGTGACATTTGGTGGCACACAAAGTGTTCCTCCGATAAACGGGAGTTGCATAATCTCATAGTCATAGGAACATGTATAAGTCATGAAGAAAGCTATAGCAACAAACTAAACGATCAAGTGCTAAGCTAACGGAATGGGTCAAGTCAATCACATCATTCTCCTAATTGTGAACCTGTTAATCAAATGACAACTCATGTCTATGGTTAGGAAACATAACCATCTTTGATCAACGAGCTAGTCAAGTAGAGGCATACTAGTGACACTCTGTTTGTCTATGTATTCACACATGCATTATGTTTTCGGTTAATACAATTCTAGCATGAATAATAAACATTTATCATGATATAAGGAAATAAATAATAACTTTATTATTGCCTCTAGGGCATATTTCCTTCACTTTATTAGATATGGTGAGATCTATGATGTCTCTCCCGATTTACCACTATCCTTTTGGGGTTATGCATTAGAGACAACTGCATTCACGTTAAATAGGGCACCGTCTAAAATCCGTTGAGACAACACCCTATGAACTGTGGTTTAGCAAGAAACCTAAGCTATCGTTTCTTAAAGTTTGGGGTTGTGATGCTTATGTGAAAAATTTTCAGCTTGATAATCTCAAACCCAAATCGGAGAAGTGCGTCTTCATAGGACACCCAAAAGAAACTGTTGGGTACACCTTCTATCACAGATCCGAAGGCAAGATCTTTGTTGCTAAGAGTGGATCCTTTCTAGAGAAGGAGTTTCTCTCGAAAGAAGTGAGTAGGAGGAAAGTAGAACTTGATGAGGTAATTGTACCTTCTCTCGAATTGGAAAGTAGCTCATCACTGAAATCAGTTTCAGTGATGCCTGCACCAATTAGTGAGGAATTTAATGATGATGATCATGAAACTTCAGATCAAGTTACTACCGAACCTCGTAGGTTAACCAGAGTACGATCCGCACCAGAGTGGCACGATAATCCTATTCTGGAAGTCATGTTGCTAGACCATGATGAACCTACGAACTATGAGGAAGCGATGATGAGCCCAGATTCCGACAGATGGCTTGAGGCCATGAAATCTAAGATAGAATCCATGTATAAGAACAAAGTGTGGACTTTGGTGGACTTGCTCGATGATCGGCAAGCCATTGAGAATAAATGGATCTTCAAGAGGAAGACAGACGCTGGTAGTAGTGTTACTATCTACAAAGCTTGACTTGTCGAAAAGGGTTTTTGACAAATTCAAGATGTTGACCGTGATGAGACTTTCTCACTCGTATCGATGCTTAAAAGTTTGTCCGAATCATGTTAGCAGTTGCCGCATTTTATGAAATATGGCAAATGGATATCAAAACTACATTCCTTAATGGATTTATTAAAGAAGAGTTGTATATGATGCAACCGGAAGGTTTTGTCAATCCTAAAGATGCTAACAAAGTGTGCAAGCTCCAGCGATCCATCTATGGACTGGTGCAAGCATCTCGGAGTTGGAATATACGATTTGATGAGTTTATCAAAGCATATAGTTTTATACAGACTTGCGGTGAAGCCTGTATTTACACGAAAGTGAGTGGGAGCACTATAGCCTTTCTGATAAGTATATGTGAATGACATATTGTTGATCAGAAATGATGTAGAATTTTCTAGAAAGTATAAAGGAGTGTTGAAAGGAGTTTTTCAAAGAAAGACCTCGGTAAAGCTGCTTACATATTGAGCATCAAGATCTATAGATATAGATCAAGACGCTTGATAAATTTTTTCAATGAGTACATACCTTGACAAGATTTTGAAGGAGTTCAAAATGGATCAGTCAAAGAAGGAGTTCTTGTCTGTGTTACAAGGTGTGAAGTTGAGTAAAGACTCAAAACCCGACCACGGCAGAAAATAGAAAGAGAATGAAAAGTCATTCCCTATGCCTCAGTCATAGGTTCTATAAAGTATGCTATGCTGTGTACCAGACCTATTATATACCTTAGCATGATTTTGGCAAGGGAGTACAATAGTGATCTAGGAGTAGATCACTGGACAATGGTCAAAATTATCCTAAATATATCTCGGTTATGGAGGTGATAAAAGAGTTCGTCGTAAAGAGTTACATCGATGCAAGCTTTTGACACCGATCTAGATGAATCTAAGTCTCGATCTAGATACATATTGAAAGTGGGAGCAATTATCTATAGAGTAGCTCCGTGCAGAGTATTGTAGACATAGAAATTTGCAAAATACATACGAATCTGAATGTTGTAGACCCGTAGACTAAACTTCTCTCACAAGCAAAACATGATCACTCTTTGGGTGTTAATCACATAGCGATGTGGGTATTAGTCACATGAAGATTGAACTAATCACATAAAGATGTGAACTATTGGTGTGAAATCACATGACGATGTGAACTAGATTATTGACTCTAGTGCAAGTGGGAGACTAAAGGAAATATGCCCTAGAGGCAATAATAGTTGTTATTTATATTTCCTTATATCATGATAAATGTTTATTATTCATGCTAGAATTGTATTAACCGGAAACTTAGTGCATGTGTGAATACATAGACAAACAGAGTGTCCCTAGTATGCCGCTACTTGACTAGCTCGTTAATCAAAGATGGTTAAGTTTCCTAGCCATGAACATGTGTCGTCATTTGATGAACGGGATCACATCATTAGAGAATGATGTGATGGACTAGACCCATCCATTAGCTTAGCACTATGATCGTTTAGTTTATTGCTATTGCCTTCTTCATGACTTATACATGTTCCTATGACTATGAGATTATGCAACTCCCGAATACTGGAGGAACACTTAGTGTGCTATCAAATGTCACAACGTAACTGGGTGATTATAAAGATGCTCTACAGGTGTCTCCGATGGTGTTTGTTGAGTTGGCATAGATCGAGATTAGGATTTGTCACTCCGACTGTCGGAGAGGTATCTCTGGGCCCTCTCAGTAATGCACATCACTATAAGCCTTGCAAGCAATGTGACTAATGAGTTAGTCACGGATGAGTCATTACGGAACGAGTAAAGAGACTTGTCGGTAACGAGATTGAACTAGGTATGATGATACCGACGATCGAATCTCGGGCAAGTAACATACCGATGACAAAGGGAACAACGTATGTTGTTATGCGGTTTGACCGATAAAGATCTTCGTAGAATATGTAGGAACCAATATGAGCATCCAGGTTCCGCTATTGGTTATTGACCGGAGATGTGTCTCGGTCATGTCTACATAGTTCTCGAACCCGTAGGGTCTGCATGCTTAACGTTCAATGACGATATGTATTGTGAGTTATGTGTTTTGATGTACCGAAGGTTCTTCGGAGTCCCGGTTGTGATCACGGACATGAGGAGGAGTCTTGAAATGGTCGAGACATAAAGATTGATATATTGGACCATGTTATTCGTACACCAGAACTGTTCCGGATAGTTTCAGATAAAACCGGAGTGTCGGAGGGTTACCTGAACCCCCCGGGAAGTTATGGGCCTTAGTGGGCCTTAGGGGAGAGAGAGGGCCGCAGCCAGGAGGTGGAGCCCCCCCCCCCAAGGGGAGTCCAAATAGGACAAGGGGAGGGGGCACTGCCCCTCTTTCTCTCTCCCTCTCCCTCTCCTTCCTTCTTCTCCTAGTTGGACTAGGAAAGGGGGGAACCTATTCCTACTAGGAGTAGGATTCCCCTCTTGGGCGCGCCCCAGGGGCTGGCCGGCCCTCCCCTCCTCTCTCCTTTATATACGGGGGAGGGGGCACCCCATAGACACACAAGTTAATCTTTAGCCATGTGCGGTGCCCCCCTCCATAGTTTTCCACCTCATTCATATTGCCGTAGTGCTTAGGCGAAGCCCTGCGTCGGTAACTTCATCATCACCGTCAACACGCCGTCTGACGCAACTCACCCTTGGCCTCAACTGGATCAAGAGTACGAGGGACGTCACCGAGCCGAACGTGTGCAGATCGTGGAGGTGCCATGCGTTCAGTACTTGATCGGTTGGATCGCGAAGACGTTCGACTACATCAACTGCATTACTTAAAGCTTCCGCTTTTGGTCTATGAGGGTACGTAGAAACACTCTCCCCTCTCGTTGCTATGCATCTCCTAGATAGATCTTGCGTGTTCGTAGGAAAAGTTTTGAAATACTGCATTCCCCAACAGGTGGTTCATCCAACGAACCCCAAAATGGAATTTTACACACACCACTAAACGCATCAAGAGGCATGGTAACCGAACGGTCGTAAAGTTTAAATGAAACTCTAGACTCACGAGGACGAAGTTTAAATGCTTTAGTAAATGATTCTGTGAGATTGAGATGTTGGTTGCGCTTATCTTCAATGTAGGGACCGAGCTCGGCACTGTGAACATATTGCTCAAATTCTTCTCTAATACCTGCCATTATCATGAAATCATCGCACGGCCATAAGCAAGATTTGGTGGCGGCATCCCGTATTGAACTTGAAGTTGGTTCAACATAAGATTGACGGGGTGGGCCACTACTAGAAGATGCCTCCGAGGACCTTCGCCTCGAAGAACTCCTTCCAAATAGGTTCATCATATTTGCGTACAATTTTTTGAAAAAAAATTGGGTCACAAAATTTTTGTCAATGAAACTTCACAAGATTGATAGCAACTACTCATAGGGATGCATAGAGGCCATATCAAGAATTTAAACTACTTAGAACTCTAAGAATTCAACACGCAAGCTCATGTACAGCAGCACCAAGAGTAGCTAATTATTCAAAATATAAACCACTAAGGAGGAGTCACATACCAAGTAGCAATCCCCCAAAATAGTTTTGGAAATGGAGCTTCGAGCAAAGAGATCAAAATCCACGGGTTTGAGGGTAAGAACACGGGAGAGAGAGAGCAATGGTGATTTTTTTTCTAGAGGTAGGTGATGACATGGGCTAAAGAGATAAGTGAGGGGGCCCACATGGGGACCACAACGCACCAGGGCGCGCCTGGGGCTGCTGGAGCCCCAGGCGCGCCCAGGTGGGTTGTGGCCACTTGGTGCACCCCCTTTGATGTTATTTGTACCTAAAACTCAGAAATATTCAGAAAAAAATCGTATTAAATTTTCAGGGCATTCTGAGAACTTTTATTTTTTGGGTCATTTTTTATTGCACGAGAAATTCAGAAAACAGACAAAGCATGGCATTTTATTTTATTTAACTAGGAAAAACAAAAAATAATAGTTGGGAGCAGAAGGTTGTGCTAAATTCATCAACTTCATACTTCTAAAAAATGATCCATTAATAAGGTTGATCAAGTCTTATTAACAACCACTTTCAATTAGCACGAAATCGAAGAACTTTCATAAAACACTAAGTTAGCTCAACGGGGATATGCATGTCCCCAACAATAAGCATTTCATACTTCTTTTTGGCAGTAGGTAGAGGTAGTTGAAAACTTCCAATAGTGATTGTCGGAGATTTTTCAATAACAGTAATACAATTCACTTGGAATTATTTCTTTGGAAAGTGCATTGTATGCTCATTACCATTGATATGAAAAGTGACATTGCTTTTATTGCAATCAATAACAACCCCTGTAGTATTCAAGAAGGGTCTACCAAGGATAATCAACATGTTGTTCTCCTTGGGCATCTCAAGTATAACAAAGTCAGTTAAGATGGTAACATTGGCAACAACAACAACGGGAACATCCTCACAAATACCAATAGGTATGGCAGTTGATTGGTCAACCATTTCCAAAGATATTTCAGTAGGTGTGAGGTCATTCAAATCAAGTCTTTTGTATAAGGAGAGCATAACACTAACACCAACTCCTAAATGACACAAAGAAGTTTTAAAATAATTTCTTTTGATGGAGCAAGGTATAGTTGGTATTCCCGGATCTCCAAGTTTTTTAGGTACTCCATCCTGAAAATAATAGTTAGCAAGCATGGTGGAGATTTCAGCTTCAGGTATCTATATTTTATTAGAGGTGATGTCTTTCATGTATTTTGCATAAGGGGCCATCTTTAAGATATCAGTCAAACGAGTGTGCAAAAAGACTGGCCTAAGCATTTCAGCAAAGCATTCAAATTCTTCATGATCTTTCTTTTTAGTTGATTTAGGAGGAAAGGGCATGGGTTTTTGAACCCATGGTTCTCTTTCTCTTCCATGTTTTCTTACCACAATGTCTCTTTTATCATATCTTTTATTTTTAGGTTGTGGGTTATCAAGATCAATAGTTGTTCCTATCTCAACATCATTATCTGGTTCTTTATCATTGTTTGGTTGAGTGTCTTCATGCGTGATCTCATCCGGGACTCCGAACAAACTTTGGTCACCAAAACACATAACTCATAATACAAATCGTCATCGAACGTTAAGCGTGCGGACCCTACAGGTTCGAGAACTATGTAGACATGACCGAGACACATCTCCGGTCAATAACCAATAGCGGAACATGGATGCTCATATTGGTTCCTACATATTCTACGAAGATCTTTATCGGTCAAACCGCATAACAACATATGTCATTCCCTTTGTCATCAATATGTTACTTGCCCGAGATTCGATCGTCAGTATCATCATACCTAGTTCAATCTCGTTACCGGCAAGTCTCTTTACTCGTTCCATAATGCATCATCCCGCAACCAACTCATTAGTCACATTGCTTGCAAGGCTTATAGTGATGTGCATTCCCGAGAGGGCCCAGAGATACCTCTTCGATACTCGAAGTGACAAATCCTAATCTCGATCTATGCCAACTCAACAAACACCTTCGGGGACACCTGTAGAGCATCTTTATAATCACCCAGTTACGTTGTAACGTTTGATAGCACACAAGGTGTTCCTCTGGTATTCGGGAGTTGCATAATCTCATAGTCAGAGGAATATGTATAAGTCATGAAGAAAGCAATAGCAATAAAACTAAACGATCATTATGCTAAGCTAATGGATGGGTCTTGTCCATCACATCATTCTCTAATGATGTGATCCCGTTCATCAAATGACAACACATGTCTATGGTTAGGAAACTTAACCATCTTTGATTAACGAGCTAGTCAAGTAGAGGCATACTAGGGACACTTTGTTTTGTCTATGTATTCACACATGTACTAAGTTTCCGGTTAATACAATTCTAGCATGAATAATAAACATTTATCATGATATAAGGAAATATAAATAACAACTTTATTATTGCCTCTAGGGCATATTTCCTTCATGAACTACGTTGGTATTTCCCCAAAGAGGAAGGGATGATGCAGCACAACTATGGTAGGTATTTCCCTCAGTGATGAGACCAATGTTATCGAACCAGTAGGAGAACCACGCAACACACCGTAAACATCTCATGCACACAAAGAACAAATACTTGCAACCCGACGTAAGAGAGGGGTTGTCAATCCCTCATGGTTAAAAAGATAGGTAAAATTGTAGTAGATTGGATAAATAGATCTCGCAGGAACGCGAGATAAAATAAAAAAAATCACAGAAAGGTATTTTTGTGTTTTTGGATTAATAGATATGAAAATAAAAGAAAATAAAAATATATCACGAAGGCAATATCATAAAGAAGAGACCTGAGGGCCGTAGGTTTCACTAGTGGCTTCTCTCGAGAAAAATAGCAACGATGGGTAAACAAATTACTATTGGGCAATTGATAGAACTTAAAATAATCATGACGATATCCAGGCAATGATCATTATATAGGCATCATGTCCAACATTAGTAGACCTACTCCTGTCTGCATCTACTACTATTACTCCACACATCGACCGCTATCCAGCATGCATCCAGTGTATTAAGTTCATGGAGAAATGGAGTAATGCAATAAGAATGATGACATGATGTACACAAGATCTATTTGTGTAGAAATAGACCCCGTCTTGTTATCCTTAATAGCAACGATACATACGTGTCGGTTCCCCTTCTGTCACTGGGATCAAGCACCGTAAGATCGAACCCATCACAAAGCACCTCTTCCCATGGCAAGAAAAAATGATCTAGTTGTCCTAACTAAACCAAAGATTCAAAGAAGAAATAAGAGGCTATAAGTAATCATGCATATAAGAGACCAAAAGACTCAAGTAACTTTCGTGGATAAAAACATAGACTTGATCATAAACTCAAAGTTCATCGAATCCCAACAAACACACCGCAAAAAGAGTTACATCAAATAGATCTCCAAGAGACCATTGTATTGAGAATCAAGAGAGAGAGAGAGAGAGGAAGCCATCTAGCTACTAACTACGGACCCGAAGGTCTACAAAAGAACACTGACACATCATCGGAGAGGCACTAATGAGGATGATGAACCCCTCCGTGACGGTGTCTAGATTGGATTTGTGGTTTCTGGAACTTGCGGCAGCTGGAATTGATTTTTGTTGACTCCTCGAGGGTTTCTAGAATATTGGGGTATTTATAGAGCAAAGAGGCGGTGCGGGAGGCCACCGAGGTGGGCACAACCCACCTGGGTGCGCCTGGGGACCCAGGCGCGCCCTGGTGGGTTGTGCCCCCTCGGGGCACCCCCAGATGCTTCTCTAGCCCATTGGGTGTCTTCTGGTCCATAAAAATTCCACAAAAAGTTTCACTGCATTTTGGACTCCGTTTGATATTGATTTCCTGTGATGTAAAAAACAAGCAAAAATAGCAACTGGCACTTGGCACTATGTTAATAGGTTAGTACCAAAAAATGATATAAAATGATTGTAAAACATCCAAGAATGATAATATAACAGCATGGGACAGTAAAAAATTATAGATACATTGGAGACGTATCAGAGGTAAATTTTTAACATCCTCTGCTATAATACCTTTTTCCTTCATAGATTTCTTTGCCTCTTGCATATCTTCAGGACTGAGATATAAGATGCCCCTCTTCTTTGGAGTGGGTTTATGCGGTGGTTCAGGAAGAGTCCAATCATCATAATTTTTAATATATTATTCAATAATTCCTCAGCTTGTTCAACAGTTCGTTCCCTGAAAACACAACCAACACAACTATCTAGGAAATCCCTAGAAACATCGATTAGTCCATTATAGAAGATATCAAGTATTTCATTTTTCTTAAGTAGGAGATTAGGCAAAGCATTAAGCAATTGGAGAAGCCTCCCCCAAGCTTGTGGGAGACTCTTTTCTTCAATTTTCACAAAGTTAAATATTTCTTGTAAGGCAGCTTGTTTCTTATGAGTAGGAAAATATTTTTCAGAGAAGTAATAGATCATATGATGGGGACTACACACACAACCAGGAGTTGAAGCGTCTCTTGATGTGTTTGGTTCTCTTGTGAAATATGTATTCCTTCGCCAAGGAAATTGCTCTAGTATTGTGACAAAAGATTTTCATTGGCCCCGATGCACTATGTATTACACCTAGATCGGATAAGAACTCCTTCATCCAGACTCCTTCATTTGCTGCTTCCGAAGCAGCTATGTACTCCACTTCACACGTAGATCCCACCATGGTGATCTGCTTGGAACTGCACCAACTGATAGCTCCACCATTCAATATAAATACTTATCCGGTTTGTGACTTAGAGTTGTCCGAATCAGTGTCAAAGCTTGCATTGATATAACCATTTATGACAAGCTCTTTGTCACCTCCATAAACGAGAAACATATCCTTAGTCCTTTTCAGGTATTTCAGGATGTTCTTGACCGTTGTCTAGTGATCCACTCCTGGATTACTTTGGTACCTCCCTGCTAAACTTATAGCAAGGCGCACATCAGGTCTGGTACACAGCATTGCATACATGATAGAACCTATGGCTGAGGCATAGGGAATGACTTTCATTTTCTCTCTATCTTCTGAAGTGGTCGGTTATTGAGTCTGACTCAACTTCACACCTTGTAACACAGGCAAGAACCCTTTCTTTGACTGATCCATTTTGAACTTCTTCAAAACTTTATCAAGGTATGTGCTTTGTGAAAGTCCAATTAAGTATCCTTTTATGTTATCCAGAATTCTGTATTATTTCCAATCAACAATATGCCATCCACATATAATATTAGAAATGCTATAGAGCTCCCACTCACTTTCTTGTAAATACAGGCTTCTCCAAAAATCTGTATAAAACCATATGCTTTGATCACACTATCAAAGCGTATATTCCAACTCCGAGAGGCTTGCACCAGTCCATAAATGGATCTCTGGAGCTTGGACACTTTGTTAGCACCTTTAGGATCGACAAAACCTTCTGGTTGCATCATATACAACTCTTCTTTAAGATATCCATTGAGGAATGCAGTTTTGACATCCATTTGCCAAATTTCATAATCATAAAATGCGGCAATTGCTAACATGATTCAGAAAGACTTAAGCATCGCTACGAGTGAGAAGGTCTCATCGTAGTCAACTCCTTGAACTTGTCAAAAACCTTTCGCAACAAGTCAAGCTTTGTAGCTAGACAGTAACATTACCATCGGTGTGAGTCTTCTTCTTGATGATCCATTTATTCTCTATGGCTTGCCGACCATCGGGCCAGTCAACCAAAGTACACACTTTGTTCTCATACATGGATCCTATCTCAGATTTCATGGCCTCAAGCCATTTCGCGGAATCTGGGCTCATCATCACTTCCTCATAGATCGTAGGTTCGTCATGGTCTAGTAACATGACTTCCAGGATAGGATTACCGTACCACTTTCGTGTGGATCGTACTTTGGTTGACCTACGAGGTTCGGTAGTAACTTGATCTAAAGTTTAATGATCATCATCATTAGCTTTCTCACTAATTGGTGTAGAAATCACTGGAACTGATTTCTATGATGAACACTTTTCAATTCCGGAGAAGGTACAATTACCTCATCAAGTTCTACTTTCCTCCCACTCACTTCTTTCGAGAGAAACTCCTTCTCTAGAAAGGATCCATTCTTAGCAATGAATATCTTACCTTAGGATATGTGATAGAAGGTGTACCCAACAGTCTCCTTTGGGTATCCTATGAAGACACATTTCTCCGATTTGGGTTTGAGCTTATCAGCTTCAAGCTTTTTCACATAAGCATCGCATCCCCAAACTTTAAAAAATAACAACTTAGGTTTCTTTCCAAACCACAGTTCATATGGTGTAGTCTCAACGGATTTAGATAGTGCCCTATTTAACATGAATGCAGCCATCTCTAAAGCATAACCCCAAAACGATAGCGGTAAATCGGTAAGAGACATCATAGATTGCACCATATCTAATAAAGTACGGTTACGATGTTCGGACACACCATTTCACTGTGGTGTTCCAGGTGGCGTGAGTTGCGAAACTATTCCACATTGTTTCAAATGAAGACCAAACACATAACTCAAATATTCACCTCCATGATCAGATTGTAGAAAATTTATTTTCTTGTTATGATGATTTTCTACTTCACTCTGAAATTCTTTGAACTTTTCAAATGTTTCAGACTTATGTTTCATTAAGTAGATATACCCATATTTGCTCAAATCATCTGTGAAGGTTAGAAAATAATGATACCCGCCACGAGCCTCAACACTCATCAAACCGCATACATTAGTATGTATTATTTCCAACAAGTCAGTTGCTCGCTCCATTGTTCCAGATAACGGAGTCTTAGTCATCTTGCCCATGAGGCATGGTTCGCAAGCATCAAATGATTCATAATCAAGTGATTCCAACAACCCATCAGCATGGAGTTTCTTCATGCGCTTTACACCAATATGACCTAAACAGCAGTGCCACAAATAAGTTGCACTATCATTATTAACTTTGCATCTTTTGGCTTCAATATTATGAATATGTGTCTCACTACAATCGAGATTCAACAAAAATAGACCACTCATCAAGAGTGCATGACCATAAAAGATATTACTCATATAAATAGAACAACAATTATTCTCTGATTTAAATGAATAACCGTCTCGCATCAAACAAGATCCATATATAATGTTCATGCTCAACACTGTCACCAAATAACAATTATTTAGGTCTAAAACTAATCCTGATGGTAGATGTAGAGGTAGCGTGCCGACGGCGATCACACCGACTTTGGAACCATTTCCCACGCGCATCGTCACCTCGTCCATAGCCAATCTTCATTTAATCCGTAGCCCCTGTTTCGAGTTGCAAATATGAGCAACAGAACCAGTATCAAATACCCAGGCGCTACTACGAGCATTAGTAAGGTACACATCAATAACATGTATATCAAATATACCTTTCACTTTGACATCCTTCTTATCCGCCAAATACTTGGGGCAGTTCCGCTTCCAGTGACCAGTCCCTTTGCAGTTGAAGCATTCAGTTTTAGGCTTAGGTCCAGACTTGGGCTTCTTCCCTTGAGCAGCAACTTGCTTGCTATTCTTCTTGAAGTTCCCCTTCTTCCCTTTGCCCTTTTTCTTGAAACTAGTGGTCTTGTTAACCATCAACACTTGATGCTCCTTCTTGATTTCTACCTTCGCAGCCTTTAGCATCGCGAAGAGCTCGGGAATTGTCTTTTCCATCCCTTGCATATTATAGTTCATCATGAAGCCTTTATAGCTTGGTGGCAATGATTGAAGAACTCTGTCGATGACACTATCATCAGGAAGATTAACTCCGAGCTGAGTCAAGTGGTTATGGTACCCAGACATTCTGAGTATGTGTTCACTGACAGAACTATTCTCCTCCATTTTGCAGCTGTAGAACTTGTTGGAGACTTCATATCTCTCAACTCGGGCATTTGCTTGATATATTAACTTCAAATCCTGGAACATCTCATATGCTCCATGACGTTCAAAACATCTTTGAAGTCCCGATTCTAAGCCGTAAAGCATGGCACACTAAACTATCAAGTAGTCATCAGCTTTGCTCTGCCAGACATTCATAACGTCTGGAGTTGCTCCTGCAGCGGGTCTTGCACCTAGCGGTGCTTACAGGACGTAATTCTTCTGTGCAGCAATGAGGATAATCCTCAAGTTACGGACCTAGTCCGTGTAGTTGCTACCATCATCTTTCAACTTAGCTTTCCTAGGAACGCATTAAAATTCAAGGGAATGGTAGCATGGGCCATTGATCTACAACAACATAGATATGCAAAAAACTATCAGGTACTAAGTTCATGATAAATTAAAGTTCATTTAATCATATTATTTAAGAACTCCCACTTAGATAGACATCCCTCTAGTCATCTAAATGATCACATGATCCATATCAACTAAACCATGTCCAATCATCACGTGAGATGGAGTAGTTTTCAATGGTGAACATCACTATGTTGATCATATCTACTATATGATTCACGTTCGACCTTTCGGTCTCAGTGTTTCGAGGCCATATATTCATATGCTTGGCTCATCAAGTTTAACCCGAGTATTCTGCACGTGCAAAACTGGCTTGCACCTGTTGTATGTGAACGTAGAGCTTATCACACCCGATCATCACGTGGTGTCTCGGCACGACGAACTATAGCAATGGTGCATACTCAGGGAGAACACTTATACCTTGAAATTTAGTGAGGGATCATCTTATAATGCTACCGTCGTACTAAGAAAAATAAGATGCATAAAAGATAAACATCACATGCAATCAAAATATGTGACATGATATGGCCATCATCATCTTGTGCCTTTGATCTCCATCTCCAAAGCACCGTCATGATCTCCATCGTCACCGTCTTGACACCTTGATCTCCATCGTAGCGCTGTTGTCGTCTCGCCAACTATTGCTTCTACGACTATTGTTACCGCTTAATGATAAAGTAAAGCAATTACATGGCGATTGCATTTCATACAATAAAGTGACAACTATAAGGCTCCTGCCAGTTGCCGATAACTTCTACAAAACATGATCATCTCATACAACAATTTATATCTCATCACGCCTTGACCATATCACATCACAACATGCCCTGCAAAAATAAGTTAGACGTCCTCTACTTTGTTGTTGCAAGTTTTACGTGGCTGCTACGGGCTTCTAGCAAGAGCCGTTCTTACCTACGCATCAAAACCACAATGATTTTTTGTCAAGTGTGCTATTTTAAACTTCAACAAGGACCGACCATAGTCAAACTTGATTCAACTAAAGTTGGAGAAACAGACACCCGCTAGCCACCTGTGTGCAAAGCACATCGGTAGAACCAGTCTCATGAATGCGGTCATGTAATGTTGGTTCGGGCCACTTCATCCAACAATACCGCCAAATCAAAGTAAGACATTGGTGGTAGGCAGTATGACTATTATCGCCCACAACTCTTTGTGTTCTACTCGTGCATATCATCTAGGCATAGATCTGGCTCAGATGCCATTGTTGAGGAACGTAGCATGCAATTTCAAAAAATTCCTACGATCATGCAAGATCTATCTAGGAGATGCATAGGGGAGAGTGTGTCCATGTACCCTTGTAGGCCGAAAGCAGAAGCGTTATGTTAACGTGGTTGATGTAGTCGAACGTCTTCACGATCCAACCGATCCAAGTACCAAATGTACGGCACCTCCGTGTCCAGCACACGTTCAGCTCGATGATGTCCCTCGAACTCTTGATCCAGTAGAGGGTCGAGGGAGAGTTCCGTCAACACGGCGGTGTGGTGACGGTGATGGTGATGTGATCCGCGCAGGGCTTCGCCTAAGCACTACGACAATATGACCGGAGGAGTAAATTGTGGAGGGGGGCACCGCACACGGCTAAGAAACAACTGTTGTGCATTTGGCGTGCCCTCTGCCCCCATATATAAAGGAGGGGAGGTGGTGGTGGCCGGCCCAAAGGGGGCGCGCCAAGGGGGGAGTCCTACTTGGACTCCCAGTCCAAGTAGGATTCACCCCCTTCCTTCCAACGGAGAGGGGAAAGGGGGGAGAGGGAGAAGGAAAGGAGGGGCTACGCCCCACACCCCTTGTCCAATTCGTATTGGGCTTGGGGGTGCACGCGCCACCTCTTGTGGCAGCCTCCCTCTCTCCACTATGGCCCAATAGGCCCATTAACTTTCCCGGGGGGGGGGGGGGTCTGGTAGCCTCCCGGTACTCCGAAAAATCCCCGAACCTTATCGGAACCATTCCGGTTTCCGTATATAACCTTCCAATATATCAATATTTACCTCTCAACCATTTCGACACTCCTCGTCATGTCCATGATCTCATCCAGGACTCCGAACAAACTCCAGTCACCAAAACACATAACTCATAATGCAAGTCGTCATTGAACGTTAAGCGTGTGGACCCTACGGGTTCAAGAACTATGTAGACATGACCGAGACACATCTCCGTTCAATAACCAATAGCCAAACCTGGATGCTCATATTGGTTCCTACATATTCTACGAAGATCTTTATCGGTCAAACCGCATAACAACATACGTCATTCCCTTTATCATCGGCATGTTACTTGCCCGAGATTCGATCGTCAGTATCATCATACCTAGCTCAATCTCATTACCGGCAAGTCTCTTTACTCGTTCTATAATGCATCATCCCGCAACTAACTCATTAGTTGATTGCTCCCTGACTATAGCGCCAGAAAACTCATGTCTGCTAGGACTACGCCGGTGTTTCCCAAAGAGGAAGGGGTGATGTAGCGCAACAAAGTTAGGTATTTCCCTCGGTGATGAAACCAAGGTTATTGAACCAGTAGGAGAACCAAGCAACACAACGTAAACAGCACCTGCACACAAATAACAACACCTTGCAACCCGACGTGTTAAAGGGGTTGTCAATCCCTTTCGGGTAACGGTCCCAGAAATTTGTAGTAGATTGAAATAATAGATCATAAATAAATAATGTAGCGACCCGATCCCAATGGAGCGAAGTCTCTATGCTTAAGTGTCATCCCTGGATCAGTATTGCTGACACACACAGTACTTGAGGATTTATAACAGAGTTCAATCATAGACTTATTACATCGAGTGTCTCATAAAGAGTACTTATTACAATAATATGGTTGAAGGCCATCTAAATAAAATACCGCAGAAGCTTCGAAGATAAATGAGTCCATCCAACTCCACGGCAAAACAGAGTGCATGACAACGACCTATCGCACCTTACTCTTCGTCTGAACTTCTGCAACATGATACTTTGCAGCCGTGTAGGTCAGCACATGGAATATGCTGGCAAGATCACAAACCAGTAGGAGATGATGCAGCACAATGGCGGTAGGTATTTCCCTCAGATATGAAACCAAGGTTATCGAACCAGTAGGAGAACCAAGCAACACAACATAAACAGCCCCTGCACAGAAATAACAACCACTCGCAACCCGACGTGTTAAAGGGGTTGTCAATCCCTTTCAGGTAATGACGCCTCGAACGGTGCGTGGACGGGAGAAAGTTGTGATAGATTGAAATAATAGGTCGCAAATAAAATAAAGTGCAACAAAGTATTTTTGTATTTTTTTGTTTAATAGATCTGGAAATAAAAGCAAGATAAAAATAGATCGCAAGCAAATATATGAGAAAGAAGATCCGGGGGCGTAGGTTTCACTAGTGGCTTCTCTCGAGAAATATAGCAAATTGTGGGTAAACAAATTACTGTTGGGAAATTGATAGAAGCTCAAATAATTATGACGATATCCAGTCAATGATCATTACATAGGCATCATGTCCAAGATTAGTAGACCGACTCCTTCCTGCATCTACTACTACTACTCCACACATCGACCGCTATCCAGCATGCATCTAGTGTATTAAGTTCATGGAAAAACGGAGTAATGCAATAAGAATGATGACATGATGTAGACAAGATCCGTTTATCTATGGAGGTAGATATAGATCCCATCTTTTTATCCTTAGTAGCAACGATACATACGTGTCAGTTCCCTTTCTGTCAATGGGATCAAGCACCGTAAGATCGAACCCACTACCGTGCACCTCTTCCCATTGCAAGATAAATAGATCAAGTTGGCCAGACAAAACCCAAATATCGGCGAAGAAATATGAGGCTATAAGATATCATGCATAAAAGAGATCAAATAAAATCAAATACTTTCATGGATATAAAAAGATAGATCTGATCATAAACTCAAAATTCATCGATCCCAACACCGCAAAAGAGTTACATCATATGGATCTCCAAGAGACCATTGTATTGAGAATCAAGAGAGAGAGAGAGATGAAGCCATCTAGCTACTAACGACGGACCCGAAGGTCTACGAAGAACTACTCACGCATCATCGGAGAGGCACCAATGGAAGTGGTGAACCCCTCCATGATGGTGTCTAGATTGGATCTCATGATTCTGGACTCTGTGGCGGCTGGATGAATATTTTGTCGACCCCCTAGGGTTCTGGGATTTTGGGGGTATTTATAGAGCAAAGAGGCAGCCCGGGGGGCACCCGAGGTGGGCACAACCCACCAGGGCACGCCTGGGCCACCTGGCGCGCCCTGGTGGGTTGTCCCTGATACGTCTCCAACAGATCTATAATTTATGAAGTATTCATGCTATTATATTATCTATCTTAGATGTTTAATGGGCCTTTATATGCTGTTTCATATGATTTTTGGGACTAACCTATTAACCTAGAGCCTAGTGCCAGTTTATGTTTTTTCCTTGTTTTTGAGTATCGCAGAAAAGGAAAATCAAATGGAGTCCAATTGACCTAAAAATTCACGGAGATTGTTTTTGGACCAGAAGAAGCCCATGGAGAAACGGAGATGGACCAGAGGAGTCCCGAGACCACCACGAGTGTGGGTTGTGCGCCCTACCCCCTGGGCGCGCCCCCTATCTCGTGGCCGCCTCGGGGACCCCCTAACTTGTTCCCGACTCCAACACCTCCTATTTATACCCAAACTTCCAGAAAGAAACCTAGATCGGAAGTTCCGCCGCCGCAAGCCTTTGTAGCCACGAGAAATCAAACTAGGCCCTCTCTGGCACCCTGCCAGAGGGGGCCATCATCACCGGAGGCCATGGAGGAGGATCCCGGAGGGGCCATCATCGCCATGAAGGCCAAGATCCAGAGGGAGAACCTCTCCCCATCCAGGGGGAGGCCATGGAGGAGGAAGCACAAGGGGGAGAACCTCTCCTCTCTCTCGATGGCGTCGGAGTGCCATCGGGAGGGGAATCATCGATGTGGTGATCGTCTTCATCAACATCACCATCATCATGTAACTCCCCGGGACCGATGCGCTAGGTGTCTTCTGCTACCTCTTGAGCACTGCATTGGTTTTCCCTGAAGAGGAAGGGATGATGCAGCAAAGTAGCGTAAGTATTTCCCTCAGTTTTTGAGAACCAAGGTATCAATCCAGTAGGAGGCTACGCGCGAGTCCCTCGTACCTACACAAAACAAATAAATCCTCGCAACCAACGTGAATAGGGGTTGTCAATCACTACACGGCCACTTACGAGAATGAGATCTGATAAATATGATAAGATAATATTTTTGGTATTTTTATGATAAAGATGCAAAGTAAAATAAAGGCAAAGTAAAAAAGCAGAGGAAATAACTAACTAATAGGAGATTAATATGATTAAGATAGACCCTGGGGCCATAGGTTTCACTAGTGGCTTCTCTTAGGAGCATAAGTATTCTATGGTGGGTGAACAAATTACTGTTGAGCAATTGACAGAATTGAGCATAGTTATGAGAATATCTAGGTATGATCATGTATATAGGCATCATGTTCGAGACAAGTAGACCGACTCCTGCCTGCATCTACTACTATTACTCCACTCATCGACCGCTATCCAGCATGCATCTAGAGTATTAAGTTAAAAACAGAGTAACACCTTAAGCAAGATGACATGATGTAGAGGTATAAACTCATGCAATATGATGAAAACCCCATCTTGTTATCCTCGATGGCAACAATACAATACGTGCCTTGCTGCCCCTACTGTCACTGGGAAAGGACACTGCAAGATTGAACCCAAAGCTAAGCACTTCTCCCATTGCAAGAAAGATCAATCTAGTAGGCCAAACCAAACTGATAATTCGAAGAGACTTGCAAAGATAACCAATCATACATAAAAGAATCCAGAGAAGAATCAAATATTGTTCATAGATAGACTTGATCATAAACCCACAATTCATCGGTCTCAACAAACACACCGCAAAAAGAAGATTACATCGAATAGATCTCCACAAGAGAGGGGGAGAACATTGTATTGAGATCCAAAAAGAGAGAAGCAGCCATCTAGCTACTAACTATGGACCCGTAGGTCTGAGGTAAACTACTCACACTTCATCGGAGGGGCTATGGTGTTGATGTAGAAGCCCTCCATGATTGATGCCCCCTCCGGCGGAGCTCTGGAACAGGCCCCAAGATGGGATCTCGTGGATACAGAAAGTTACGGCGGTGGAATTAGGGTTTTGGCTCCGTATCTGATCGTTTGGGGGTACGTAGGTATATATAGGATGAAGGAGTATGTCGGTGGAGCAACAGGGGGCCCACGAGGGTGGAGGGTGCACCGGGGGGGTAGGCGTGCCCCCTACCTCGTGGCCTCCTCTTTTGTGTCTTGACATAGGGTCCAAGTCTCCTGGGTCTTGTTCGTTGAGAAAATCACGTTCCCGAAGGTTTCATTCTGTTTGGACTCCGTTTGGTATTCCTTTTCTTCGAAACCCTAAACCAGGCAAAAAATAGCAATTCTGGGTTGCGCCTCCGGTTAATAGGTTAGTCCCAAAAATAATATAAAAGTGGATAATAAAGCCCAATAATGTCCAAAACAGTAGATAATATAGCATGGAGCAATCAAAAATTGTAGATACATTGGAGACGTATCAAGCATCCCCAAGCTTAATTCCTGCTCGTCCTCGAGTAGGTAAATGATAAAAATAGAATTTTTGATGCGGAGTGCTACTTGGCATAATTTTAATGTAACTCTTCTTAATTGTGGTATGAATGTTCAGATCCGAAAGATTCAAGATAAATGTTTAATATTGACATAAAAACAATAATACTTCAAGAATACTAACAAAGCAATCATGTCTTCTCAAAATAACATGGCTAAAGAAAGTTATCCCTACAAAATCATGTAGTCTGGCTATGCTCCATCTTCACCACACAAAATATTTAAATCATGCACAACCCCGATGACAAGCCAAGCAATTCTTTCATACTTTTGGTGTTCTCAAACTTTTTCAATCTTCACGCAATACATGAGCGTGAGCCATGGACATAGCACTATAGGTGGAATAGAATGGTGGTTGTGGAGAAGACAAAAAGGGAGAAGATAGTCTCACATCAACTAGGCGTACCAATGGGCTATGGAGATGCCCATCAATAGATATCAATGTGAGTGAGTAGGGATTGCCATGCAACGGATGCACTAGAGCTATAAGTATATGAAAGCTCAACAAAAGAAACTAAGTGGGTGTGCATCCAACTTGCTTGCTCATGAAGACCTAGGGCATTTTAAGGAAGCCCATCATTGGAATATACAAGCCAAGTTCTATAATGAAAAATTCCCACTAGTATATGAAAGTGATAACATAGGAGACTCTCTATAATCAATATCATGGTGCTACTGTGAAGTACAAGTGTGGTAAAAGGATAGTAACATTGTCCCTTCTCTCTTTTTCTCTCATTTTTTTATTTGGCCTTTTCTTTTTTATGGCCTCTTTTCTTCCCCTTTTTTTCGTCCGGAGTCTCATCCTGACTTGTGGGGGAATCATAGTCTCCATCATCCTTTCCTCACTTGGGACAATGCTCTAATAATGATGATCATCACACTTTTATTTTCTTACAACTCAAGAATTACAACTCGATACTTAGAACAAGATATGACTCTATATGAATGCCTCCGGCGGTGTACCGGGATATGCAATGAATCAAGAGTGACACGTATGAAAGAATTATGAATGGTGGCTTTGCCACAAATACGATGTCAACTACATGATCATGCTAAGCAATATGACAATGATGAAGTGTGTCATAATAAACGGAACAGTGGAAAGTTGCATGGCAATATATCTCGGAATGGCTATGGAAATTCCATAATAGGTAGGTATGGTGGTTGTTTTGAGGAAGGTATATGGTGGGTGTATGATACCGGCGAAAGGTCTGCAGTATTAGAGAGGCTAGCAATGGTGGAAGGGTGAGAGTGTGTATGATCCATGGGCTCAACATTAGTCATAAAGAGCTCATCTACTTATTGCAAAAATCTACAAGTTATCAAAGCAAAGTATTACGCGCATGCTCCTAGGGGGATAGATTGGTAGGAAAAGACCATCGCTCATCCCCGACCGCCACTCATAAGGAAGACAATCAAAAAATAAATCATGCTCCGACTTCATCACATAAAGGTTCACCATACGTGCATGCTACGGGAATCAAAAACTTTAACACAAGTATTTCTCAAATTCACAACTACTCAACTAGCACAACTTTAATATCACCATCTTCATATCTCAAAACAATTATCAAGCATCAAACTTCTCATAGTATTCAACACACTCATAAGGAAGTTCTTTTACTATTCTTGAATTCCAAGCATATTAGGATTATTTAAGCAAATTACCATGCTATTTAAGACTCTCAAAATAATCTAAGTTAAGCATGAGAGATCAATAGTTTCTATAAAACAAATCCACCACCGTGCTCTAAAAAGATATATGTGAAGTACTAGAGCAAAACTATATAACTCAAATGATATAAGTGAAGCACATAGAGTATTCTAACAAATTCCAAATCATGTATGGCTATATCAAAAGGTGTTTACAGCAAGGATGATTGTGGTAAACTAAGAAGCAAATACTCAAATCATAGAAGACGCTCCAAGCAAAACACATATCATGTGGTGAATAAAAATATAGCTCCAAGTAAAGTTACCGATAGAAGTAGACGAAAGAGGGGATGCCTTCCGGGGCATCCCCAAGCTTTGGCTTTTAGGTGTCCTTAGAATATCTTGGGAGTGCCATGGGCATCCCCAAGCTTAGGCTCTTGCCACTCCTTGTTCCATAATCCATCAAATATTTACGCAAAACTTGAAAACTTCACAACACAAAACTTAAAGTATAAAATCTCGTGAGCTCTGTTAGCGAAAGGAAACAAAAGACCACTTCAATGTACTGTAATGAACTCATTATTTATTTATATTGGTGTTATACCTACTGTATTCCAACTTCTCTATGGTTTATAAACTATTTTACTAGCCATAGATTCATCAAAATAAGCAAACAACACATGAAAAACAGAATCTGTCAAAAACAGAACAGTCTGTAGTAATCTGTAACTAGCGCAAGATCTGGAACCCCATAAATTCTAAAATAAATTTCTAGACGTGAGGAATTTATATATTAATCATATTCAAAAAGAATTAACTAAATATCACTTTCCAAATAAAAATGGCAGCAGTTCTCGTGAGCGCTAAAGTTTCTGTTTTTTTACAGCAAGTGTAACAAGACTTTCCCCAAGTCTTCCCAACGGTTCTACTAGGCACAAACACTAATTAAACACAAAAAACACAACAAAAACATAGGCTATATAAATTATTTATTACTAAACAGGAGCAAAAGCAAGGAATAAAAATAAAATTGGGTTGCCTCCCAACAAGCGCTATCGTTTAACGCCCCTAGCTAGGCATAATAAGCAAGGATAGATCTAGGTACTGCCATCTTTGGTAGGCAATCCATAAGTGGCTCTCATAATAGATTCATAAGGTAATTTAATTTTCTTTCTAGGAAAGTGTTCCATGCCTTTCCTTAATGGAAATTGGAATCTAATATTTCCTTCCTTCATATCAATAATTGCACCAATCGTTCTAAGGAAAGGTCTACCAAGAATAATAGGGCATGAAGGATTGCAATCTATGTCAAGAACAATATAATCTATGGGCACATAATTCCTATTTGCAACAATAAGAACATCATTAATTCTTCCCATAGGTTTCTTAATAGTGGAATCCGCAAGGTGCAAGTTTAAAGAGCAATCATCAAAATCACAGAAACCTAACAAATCACACAAAGTCTTTGGAATCGTGGAAACACTAGCACCCAAATCACATAAAGCATAGCATTCATGATCTTGAATTTTAATTTTAATAGTTGGTTCCGACTCATCATAAAGCTTTCTAGGGATATAAACTTCCAATTCAAGTTTTTCTTCATAAGATTGCATCAAGGCATCAACGATATGTTTAGTGAACGCTTTATTTTGACTATAAGCATGAGGAGAATTTAGCACGGATTGCAACAAGGAAATATAATCAATCAAAGAGCAATTTTCATAGTTAAATTCCTTTAAATCCATAATAGTGCGTTTAGCAACATCTAGGGTTTTAATTTCTTCAATCTCTCTTTTATCAATTTTAGCATCAAGATCAAAAAATTCCGAATTCTTGGAACGCCTTCTAGGTAAAGGTGGATCATATTCGGTCCCATCATTATCAAGATTCATATTGCAAAACAAATATTTAATAGGGGACACATCAATAACTCTTAGATCTTCATCTTTATTTTCATAGCAATCCGGTTTAGCGGCCATCCTATTAACTAAGGTAGCTTCCCTATCCGAAATTTCAGCAGTCAATTTCTCAAGACGAGCAATCTGGGATCTTAAACCATCGAATTATTTAGACATATCATCAAGCTCTTTATTCATAAAACTCATAAAACTTTTCTGTTCCCTAAGCTCGTTTCTGAAGAAACTATTATGTTCAAATTGCAAAACCATAAAACTCCTGACATTGCTTTCGACCTCTTCTAACCTTTTAAGGTGGAGATCACCAAATTTAGAGCCATAGAGGCAAGCAAGCAAACTAATACACAAGCAAATGAGAAGCAAGCGCGCAAAAAGAATCAAATAGAGAAAGAGAGGGAGGATAGAGAGAGAGAGGGCGAATAAAACGGCAAGGGTGAAGTGGGGGAGAGGAAAACGAGAGGCAAATGGCAAATAATGTAATGCGGGAGATAAGGGTGGGTACTTGGTATATTGACTTTTGCGTAGACCTCCCCGGCAACGGCGCCAGAAATCCTTCTTGCTACCTCTTGAGCACTGCGTTTGTTTTCCCCGAAGAGGAAGGGATGATGCAGCAAAGTAGCATAAGTATTTCCCTCAGTTTTTGAGAACCAAGGTATCAATCCAGTAGGAGGCTACGCGCGAGTACCTCGTACCTGCACAAAACAAATAAATCCTCGCAAACAACGCGAATAGGGGTTGTCAATCCCTACACGGCCACTTACGAGAGTGAGATCTGATAGATACGATAAGATAATATTTTTGGTATTTTTATGGTAAAGATGCAAGGTAAAATAAAGGCAAAGTAAAAAAGCAAAGGAAATAACTAAGTAATAGGAGTTTAATATGATGAAGATAGTGAAAGTGCGTTATATCAACTAGAGGGGGGTGAATAGGCGATTTTTATGAAAGTCTTGAAAACGTGGAAGTTATGAAGACAAACGATAGAAATAAACCTATTACCATGCAGCGGAAGGTAGACTACACTAGGCAAACCATCGTCAAGTATTCAATGGAGTGAAAGCACAATGACTAATAGCAGCAATGTAGTAAGGATCAGGTAGGAAGATATTATGAAGCCACACAGAACACGCAGTCACTCAGTGAAGATAAAAGATAGTGCAATCATACAATGACTCCACAAGGACCAACAGTAAGTAAAGGGAAGGAAATGATGAAACCAGTGACACGTTGAAGACAATGATTTGTTGGACCAGTTCCAGTTGCTGTGACAACTATATGTCTGGTTAGGGCGGCTAGGTATTTAAATCTGAGGACACACAGTCCCGGACACCCAGTCCTGAACACGCAGCTCAGGACACCCAGTCCTCACCGTATTCCCCTTGAGCTAAGGTCACACAGACCTCGCCCAATCACTCTGGTAAGTCTTCAAGGTAGACTCCCAAACCTTCACAGCCTTCGCTCACCGGCGATCCACAATGTCTCTTGGATGCTCAGAACGCGACGCCTAACCGGCTAGAGGATTCACAATCCTCAAGTGTAATAAGTCTTCAGATCACACAGACAAGAAGACTTAAGTGATGCCTAATTCTCTTTGGCTTTGGGTGGTTAGGGCTTTATCCTTGCAAGGAATTCTCTCTCAAAGGCTTCGAGGTGGGTTGCTCTCAAACGAAAAAAGCCGTACACTAACTCTGAGCAGCCAACCATTTATGGTTGTAGGAGGTGGGCTATTTATAGCCACTAGGCAACCTGACCTGATTTGTCCGAAATGACCCTGGGTTACTAAGGAACTGACACGTGTTCCAACGGTCAGATTTCAAACTCACACGACAACTTTACTTGGGCTACAAGCAAAGCTGACTTGTCCGACTCTGGACAAGATTCGCTCTCATAGTCTTCACTCAAAAACATAGGTTTTGGTTAAGCATCACTTCATTCATTCTGACTAATTCTCTTGGACCCCACTTAACAGTACGGTGGTTCCTATGACTCAATAAAGAAGAAAAAGAACCACGAAAGATCTAAGTCTTCGAGCTCCATGGGCTTCATGCGATGTCTTCTCTTGTCATAGTCTTCAATGTGAATATCTTCATATACCACCTTTGACATCAATGTCTTCATACATTTTTAGGGGTCATCTCTGGTAGAAAAACCGAATCAATGAGGGACTTCTACCTGTGTTATCCTGCAATTCTCACAAACACATTAGTCCCTCAACTAGGTTTGTCGTCAATACTCCAAAACCAACTAGGGGTGGCACTAGATGCACTTACAATCTCCCCTTTTTGGTGATTGATGACAAACTAGTTGAAGTTTTCAACGGGGAATATAATATGTGAAATTGTAAAGGATAAGGAATTGTCTTCATAAGTTGCAAGGGCTCCCCCTGAAGATGTGCATATAAGTAATTTGCTTTTGGAATGCAAATGCACATGGCAGGTTGTGCTTGTGGAGATCCTCTTCAACTTATGATGACAATCCACTATGCATGTGAAGGTATGTGAAGATAATGACATGCATAATGGAAAATGGACGTCTGCAAAATGAGCTAAGTGCGGAATTTATCGTCGCACATGCGGAATTTATCATCGCATCACAAAATGGCAAATAAGTAGCAGACGACCATCGAGTTTAAGTGTTACAACTCAAAGAACCAAATGTATCAAAATGAGAGTTGTAAACACGAAGCAAAAATATGAAGCACCCGCCCATATGGACCCGCTTGAATACTATCAAACTCATATGCTTCTCCCCCTTTTGTCAGTAAGGACCAAAAAGGTTTGAAGACATAGAGCATCTACTCATTCCCATGAAGAGTAGGTGAAGCAGCAGGGTCATTGGTGGTGTTCGGCGGTGCAGAAGAGCTTGGAGTAGTGTTGAAGCGTGCTGAGGGAGGTGGCGGTGAAGTAGCATCATCTTCATCCTCGATCACTCTGGCATTCACAGTTGTAGCAGAGGAAGAGAACTCAGAGTCTTCAAGAGATGGAGTTCGTCGCAGCACTGCCCTTCGAGGGGGTGTGGAGTCAAACTTGTAGCGCTCAGAGAAGCCATCCTCTTGAAGATCATCTTCAGAACACATCAGCGTCAGCCCTTTCCATGTGCGTCGAGAGGTTTCATGGGCAACAAAGGCATTCTTGGTGGCAAGATTGTGAATGCGATTAACATCGACCAAGAGGCTTTGCATTTGATGCTTCAGCCAGTCATGATGCCTATCCTGTTTTTGATGAAGAGCCACAAGAAGCTCTCGGTCATTGAGAACATGAGTGCGCTTCTTGGGTCATGGGGCAGTTGTACTGTCAGTGGCTTCAGTGAGAGCAAGATGCGGTGCACGTGTAGTGCCAGCCAAAGGATACACACGAGCGACTGCTTCAACTCCTTCAATGTTCTGAGAAAAACTTTGATGCTCTGCATTCTGAAGACTTAGAGGTTCCTTGGCAGGCTCAGGCTAGATGGCTTCAATAGACATATCCACATCAGGCAGAAAAATCCGATGATTGCGAGCAGATGGCTGATATGAGATAGCGGAGTGAAGTTTGATCAGCCGCATTACCCATGGGGTGTAGAACTTCGAGCCAAACAGATCAGAGCCTGATGCAGCAAGTTGGCGAACGAAGAAGTCCTGCGCATTGAAGCATTTTCCATGAAGAATATAGAAGACCAAAGTCTTCATTGCACCTTCCAGCTTGGCATGTGGAGAGTGCCCTTGGATGGGCCAGAGAGTTTGCCTTATGATGTGATAAATAGTCCTTGGCAGATACTCTAGGTCTTCAACAAAGAACTCTTTGGGATATGCAGCATCTTGGGGTAATGGCTTCATCATACTAAGCATCTGACTCATGTTAGGTTCAGGCTTCTGAAAGATGCTCTCCACAGCTTCACTGTGAAGTTGACAGCCAGATTCGTAGAGATCGCCGGGAGTGGGTAGACTAGTGAGCTCAATGATGTCAAAGGCTTTGGCTTCGTGATGAACGTTTCCTGTCATCCACTCCAGGACCCAAGTCTTTGGATCTCTGTTATACCCGCGGATGTGAAGTGTGGCATAGAATTGGAGCAGCAACTCTTCATTCCAGTGCTTTTGGTCAGTGACGAACGGCAGCAACCCAACCTCTTTTAAGCAATCCAGAGCTTCTTCCAGACAGGGCAGACCAGCTATTGCTTCAATGTCAAGACGCTTGTGTAGGAAGATGCGACCTTGATTGTATAGAATGCAGGAGTAATAGCTTCACTGCGGATAGCTCCAGAACCGATCAGATGATATTCTTTCCCTTGAGCAGGGGTTCCAGGAGCTATTGAAGAATGTGTTGTCTGCTCTGAAGCCATTGATATTGAAGGATCCAGGTGCTGATGCAGGACCTGGGAACCTGGGCAATCTTGGGATTGGCTTCTGTACCTGAGGCCTGTGCTCAACATGATAGTCGAACTGAGGACCGGCAGCAGGCGCGGGAACAAAAGCAGTGGGATCAGTGGCTTCGCTGACTTCTGGTGCTTTTGTTGGTGAGGGCTCCACATTAGCTTCAGCCATGACAGCGTCAGTGGCTTCAGTGGTGTTGGTGGTGGCAGCCTCAAGATTTTCAACCTCCACTTGACGACCTGAAGGGTCGGTCACAACCATGTTCTCCTCGAGAACCGCTTCTTGGTGGTACAGGGGAGTAGCAGCTTGTGGGACTTCTTCTTCATCGGCTGATGCAGCCGAAATGTCTTCAGCAGTTTCAGCTTCAGACGCAGAGACTGGAGGCCTTGGTGTAAATGCATCTAGTGCCACCCCTAGTTGGTTTTGGAGTATTGACGACAAACCTAGTTGAGGGACTAATGTGTTTGTGAGAATTGCAGGATAACACAGGTAGAAGTCCCTCATTGATTCGGTTTTACTACCAGAGATGACCCCTAAAACTGTATGAAGACATTGAAGTCAAAGGTGGTATATGAAGATATTCACATTGAAGACTATGACAAGAGAAGACACTATATGAAGCCTATGGAGCTCGAAGACTTAGATCTTTCGTAGTTCTTTTTCTTTTCTGTTGAGTCATAGGAACCACTGTACTGTTAAGTGGGGTCCAAGAGAACCAGTCAGAATGACTGAAGTGATGCCTAAACCAAAAACCTATGTCTTCGAGTGAAGACTATGAGAGCGAATCTTGTCCAGAGTCGGACAAGTCAGCTTTGCTTGTAGCCCAAGTAAAGTTGCCGTGTGAGTTTCAAATCTGACCGTTGAAACACGTGTTAGTTCCTTAGTGACCCAGGGTCATTTCGGACAAATTAGGTCGGGTTGCCAAGTGGCTATAAATAGCCCACCCCCTACAACCATAAACGGTTGGTTGCTCAGATTGAAAGTACGGCTTTTGTCGTTTGAGAGCAACCCACCTCAAAGCCTTTGAGAGAGAATTCCTTGCAAGGATAAAGCCCTAACCACCAGAGCCAGAGAGAATTGGGCATCACTTAAGTCTTCTTGTCTGTGTGATCTGAAGACTTATTACACTTGAGGACTGTGCATCCTCCAGCCGGTTAGGCGTCGCATTCTGAGCATCCAAGAGACATTGTGGATTGCCGGTGAACGAAGTCTATGAAGGTTTGGGAGTCTACCTTGAAGACTTACCAGAGTGATTGGGCGAGGTCTATGTGACCTTAGCTCAAGGAGAATACAGTGAGGACTGGGTGTCCTGAGCTGCGTGTTCAGGACTGTGTGTCCTAAGGTTTAAATACCTAGCTGCTCCAACCAGACGTACAGTTGTCACAGCAACTGGAACTGGTCCAACAAATCATTGTCTTCAACGAGTCACTGGTTTCATCTTCACTTCACTTCACTTACTGTTACTCCTTGTGAAGTCATTGTATGTTTGCTCTATCATTTGTCTTCACTGAGTGACTGTGTGTTCTGTTTGGCTTCACAATATCTTCCTACCTGATCCATACTACCTAGCTGCTATTAGTCTTTGAGCTTCCACTTCATTGAATACTTGACTATGGTTTACCTAGTGTAGTCTACCTTCCGCTGCATGGTAATAGGTTTAATTTTATCGTTTGTCTTCAAAACTCCCATGTTCTGAAGACTTTCATAAAAATCACCTATTCACCCCCCCTCTAGTCGATATAACGCACTTTCAATTGGTATCAGAGCAAGGTGCTCCCTTGTTCTGTGTGATTCGGTTTAACCACCTAGAGTTTTAGCTATGTCGACTGCAGGGATAATTAAAGTCTCCAATGCGTGCCCCGTCTTCGATGGAACTGAATATCCCTACTGGAAGAATAAGATGCGCATGCATCTTGAAGCCATTGACGTCGACCTATGGTATGTCATCGAGAATGGCGTTCCCAAGGCTGGAGAAGGTGTCACTGCTGCTGATGTCAAGAAATTGTTCAACTGGACTCTACTGCCAAGAATATCATCTGTGGTCATCTGACCAAAGGACAGTATGGCCGTGTGAGTGCTTTGAAGACATCCAAGCTGGTCTGGGACTGGCTCTCCAAGGTAAATGAAGGCATCTCAACCCAGAGAGATCAGAGAATCAGTGTCCTTCGCAACCTCTTCAAGCGAAATGACAATGAGAATGTCCAGCACACATTTGACCGACTCACTGACATCACAAATGAGCTTCAAGCCCTCACCGCCATTGAGATTACCAAACACGAAGTCGTCAAGACGCTGCTGAGATCACTTGATAGTTCGTTTGACATCCTGGCCCTGATGATTCAAGAACGTCCTGATTTCAAGACACTCGATCCGTCTAACATACTTGAGAGGCTCAACACACATGAGTTTCAGCTTTCAGAGAAAAGAGATATCTACGGTCCAAACTATGGGCGAACTCGTGCCTTGAAGGCAAAAGCTGTCTCCTCATCTGAAGAAGAATCTGACAGCAGTTCTGATGATCCTGAAGACATTGGAAGGGAACTTGCTATGTTGGTCAAGAAGTTCCAAAAATTCACCAAGAAGAAAGGCTTCAGAAAGTCTTCCCGATCAAGTTCAAGGAATGATGAAGCTCCTGCTCATGAATACAAAAAGAAAACATGTCACAAGAGCAAGGAATATGACTCTGATGACAAGAAGAAGAAGAAGAAGAAGAAGAAATACTCAAAGTCTTCTTCCAAGTCTTCCTCAAAGTCTTCATCACACAAGAAGAGCTCATCTGGCAAGGCACGTGCGTTTGTTGGCAAGGAAATGGATTCAGAGGAGGAGTCTGCTTCTGAGGAGGCGGAGGTGGAGTCTAAGGAGGAATCCGACTCAAGCATCGCAAGTCTGGCTACAACATACGTTGCCAAGTCCATCTTCAACACTGAAGACAATGACTTCATCACCGACACCGATGCAAATGACAAGGACTACTCCGCTTCTACCTACTGCTTCATGGCACGCGGTGCCAAGGTAAACACACGCACTACTCACTATCAAACATCCAGTGACGATGACTCTGATTGTGGTTCAAAACCTAGCTACAAAACACTTGCTAAAATTGCAACTGAACAACAGAAAGCTATGGAACATATTCAAAAACTGTTAGACAGAAGCAATGATCTGTTAGGTGCTAAAATGACTCGATCTGAATCCTTAATTAAAGACATAAAAATTCTTCACGTTAAGTATCAGGAACTTGAAAGTCATCATGAAACTCTCTCAACAACTCATGAAAAGCTTTCCTATGATTATCTTCAAAGGAAGCAGGATCTTGAGAAATTGAGAGCGGTTCATGAAGATCTTCAAACGGAAAACGAGTCACTTCGCGCCAAACAGACTAGTCCCACTCAGGAAGGATTTGAACCACCATGTCTTAAATGCATTGAGCGTGATAATGCTACTTCTGTTGCTGAATGTTCTACTGCTACTGCTGTTGCAATATCTTCAACTGTTGATGTGGTAACTAACCCCTCTGCTGAGGATACCACCGCTATTGCTGATGAGAATGCTAGGTTGAAGACATTGCTTGAAACAGGGGTGTACAAAAGTCTTCAAGGGCATCAGACACTATGTGATGTCCTTCAAAAGCAGATTCTGAACCGAAACCCTAGGAAAGAGGGTGTTGGGTTCGTAAGGAAAATGAATTCCGATGGCTCTTACTGGAAACCTGAGCAGTACCCCAAAACCATGTGGGTTGCTGCAAAGGAACCTTCAGCAGATCCATCCAATCTAACTGGCTTCACTTGTGCTAACCCCATTATCATTGATGAATCCTTTGATGCAAACTATATACTGTTTAAGAATCAGAATGGTGAAGTGTTTGCCAGGTACATTGGTACTAACTGCAGGAATGGACTGCCTATGAAGAAGATCTGGGTTCCGAAAAGGTGTCTGGAAAATCTTCCTGTGAATGTCTTCATGACACCTCACGTGAAGAAGACAAACCTCAGACCAAAGGCTTCATACGGTCCAAAGGCTTCATACAAACAGAGGACTCACCTGAGTCGCACTAACGCAAATGTTTTGCAGGGAAACCATACTCAGGCATATGAATATGAGAGCGGTTCATCAAACCGCCATGTTCATAAGACCAAGAACTATTCTGCTTATTCTTATGAGTACTATTGTCCGCCTGCAAGACTGTTTGCTAGGGCTTCAAAGCCAAAATCCTCAAATGCCGCACTTAGACTTATTGCTTCTAAGCCACCCGTGAAGATGTGGGTGGCTAAGAAAGCTTAACTCTCTTTTGCAGGGAAAGGTCTCCAGCAGAAAACCAAAATCGTCTAACGCTATTGCTGGGGACCTTAAACATCTTGTAGGGCGCAAGATCAAATGCCCAAATGGTCTTACTATGTACTTCGTACCTGAATCGCTTGCTACTCTCCCTATTAGTCCTAACCTGGATCCAAGCTTTCATAACCCACTGGTTCGTCAAATGTTTTTTGCTTCACAATGCTCTTGGTGAAGCCTATCCCCCTAACTGCACTGTAGGGTACGACACCAGCGTCTTCAGAATGGATTATTGACAGTGGGTGTACAAATCACATGACTGGCAAAAGAAGTCTTCTTATGGACTCAACCTTTCGTCCATCCGACAAGAGCCACATCACATTTGCTGACACTGGTAAAAGTAAGGTATTGGGTCTAGGTAGAGTTGCAATCTCAAGGGATCAACACATGGATAAAGTCATGCTTGTTGAATCCCTTGGCTTCAACTTAATGTCTGTCTCAATGCTTTGCGATTTGACCATGATCGTAATGTTTGGAAAATATCGTTGCCTTGTACTAATGGAATCTGACAAGTCTCTAGTGTTTGAAGGGTATCGAAAAGATGATTTGTACGTGGTAGATTTCTCAGCAGGGCCACAGCTTGTAGTATGTCTTCTAGCAAAGGCTTCAGAATGATGGCTCTGGCATCGGAGGCTTGGACATGCTGGCATGAGGAACCTCCACACCCTTGCGAAGAAGAAGCATGTCATAGGCATCGAGGGCATCAAGTTCAAGAAAGACCACTTATGCGGTGCCTGTGAAGCAGGGAAGATGACGAGGGCCAAACATCCCTCGAAGACAATCATGACCACTACTCGACCCTTTGAACTGCTTCACATGGATCTTTTCGGTCCCACTCATTACTCAACTCTAACTACTACTACTTGCCTCTATGGCTTCGTTATTGTTGATGATTATTCTGGATATACTTGGGTGCACATAATCCTTTACAAGACTGAAGTGCAGGATGTCTTCAGACGCTTCGCCAATCGAGCTATGAACAATTTTGGCGCCAAGATAAAGCACATCAGAAGTGACAATGGCACTGAATTCAAGAACACTGGCCTTGATACATATCTTGATACCTTGGGCATCACACATGAATTCTCAGCCCCGTACACGCCACAGCAGAATGGCGTCGTCGAACGCAAGAACAGAACACTAATTGAGATGGCCAGAATGATGCTAGATGAATACAAGACCCCAAGAAAATTCTGGCCCGAAGCCATTGATACTGCATGCCATACAATCAATCGTGTTTATCTTCACAAGCTACTGAACAAGATATCTTATGAGCTCCTTACTGGCAAGAAGCCAAATGTTAGTTACTTCAGAGTATTTGGCGCAAGGTGCTGGATCAAGGACCCACATCACACCTCAAAATTTGCACCAAAAGCACATGAGGGTTTTATGCTTGGATATGGAAAGGATTCGTACTCCTACAGAGTCTTCAATCTCTTTCATTACAAAGTGGTTGAAATAGTGGATGTGCGGTTCGATGAGACCAACAGTTCACAAAGAGAGCAGCTGCCAAATGTGCTAGATGAAGTTCCATCCAGTGAATCAATCAAGCTAATGGGCACTGGAGAAATTATACCTTCTGAAGCTCATCCTGAAGAAGAACTTATCATTTCAGCACCTGATCAACATGAAGACAATGCTCAGCCTGAAGACATTCCTTCCAACAACGACAATGAACAGCAAGAGCAAAGTCTTCGCCCTGTACATCCTCGCGTTGCCAATGAAGTGCAGATTAAAAGAATAATTGATAGCATCAATGCACCTGGTCCACTCACTCGTTCAAGGGCAACTCAGCTAGCAAATTTCTGTGGGCACTTCGCATTCGTCTCAATAGCAGAACCCAAGAAAGTTGAAGAAGCCTTCATGGAACCTGAATGGATTCAAGCTATGCAAGAAGAGCTTCAACAGTTTGAGCTGAATAATGTATGGGAACTGGTTAAGCGTCCTGATCCACGGAAGCACAATATAATAGGCACCAAATGGATATACCGCAACAAGCAATATGAGCATGGTCAAGTTGTCAGAAACAAAGCTCGTCTCGTTGCTCAAGGATATACTCAAGTGGAAGGCATTGACTTCGATGAAACATTTGCTCCTGTGGCTAGACTTGAAGTCATACGCATACTGGTGGCCTATGCAAATCATCATAACATACTTCTATATCAAATGGATGTGAAGAGTGCCTTTCTCAATGGCAAGATTGAAGAAGAAGTGTATATGGCACAACCGCCTGGCTTTGAAAATCCAAAACATCCTAACATGGTATACAAGCTCAACAAGGCACTGTATGGCCTCAAACAAGCCCCTCGGGCCTGGTATCACACACTCAAATACTTCCTGAAGAGCAAAGGCTTCATACCTGGTTCCCTAGATCCCACTCTTTTCACGAAGACATATGATGGTGAACAGTTTGTGTGCCAAATATATGTGGATGACATTATCTTCGGCTGCACCAATCAGAAGTACAGTGAAGAGTTTGGATATATGATGCAAGAGCAATATCAGATGTCCATGATGGGGGAGCTGAACTTCTTCCTCGGTCTTCAAATACGACAACAATGTAATGGCATCTTCATATCTCAAGAGAAGTATCTCAAAGATTGCCTGAAGAAGTTGGGTATGCAAGACTGCAAAGGCTTCACAACACCAATGCCAGCCAAACATCATCTGGGTCCTGACGACAATGGTAAAGAGTTCGATCAAAAGGTATACCGCTCCATGATTGGTTCTTTACTTTATCTATGTGCATCTAGGCCAGATATTATGCTTAGTGTTTGCATGTGTGCTCGATTTCAAGTGGCACCAAAGGAGTCGCATCACTTAGCTGTGAAGCGAATTCTTTGATATTTGGCTCACACCCCAACTCTAGGATTATGGTATCCAAAGGGCTCAGAGTTTGATCTGGTTGGATTCTCGGATGCTGATTATGCTGGTGACAAAGTTGATCGCAAGTCTACATCAGGCACATGTCACTTTCTGGGACGATCACTTGTATGTTGGTCTTCAAAGAAGCAGAACTGTGTATCTCTCTCCACTGCTGAATCTGAATACATTGCTGCTGGATCTTGCTGCGCTCAGCTTCTGTGGATGAAGCAAACACTCAAGGACTATGGCATTCATCTGAAGCAAGTGCCACTTTACCGCAACAACGAAAGCGCCATCAAGATTGCCAACAACCCAGTTCAGCACTCAAAGACAAAGCACATTGAAATTCGTCATCACTTTCTCAGAGATCATGTTGTGAAGGAAGACATTGATATCATACACGTCAACACTGAAGAGCAATTGGCAGATATCTTCACCAAGCCCTTGGATGAGAAGAGGTTTTGCAAGTTACGGTGTGAGCTAAATATCCTGGAATCCTCAAACGTCCTGTGATCAGGCACACATCCTAACCCTTATGCATATTGATGACTTAGATGTGCAACACACGAAGTAAAGTATATCTTCAATAAATGAAGACATACATTCTAAGTGTGAATACATTAATGTGGAATTTGACTTCGGAGCGCCACGATAATTGTGCGCCGTGTCTGGGTCTAATACTTCCTATACGGTGGGTAACGCCACCACCAAACGTTCTATTTTGAAGTGTTTCACTCATGGCGTTACCTTGCAATGTCTTCACATTTGGTTTGGCTTCGATCTCAACATATATTCATGATTATCTTCACTATGTTGATTATATATATATATATATATATATATATATATATACTAGTGTTCTGTCCTCTACAGCATTCACTTATAGCTATGTCTTCATGTTGAATCTTTTGAACTAAGTGAATGTGATCGGACCTTAACCTCTCTATGCTTTCTATCTCAAACTCTATCTCTCCAAGTCATATGCATTCTATTGAAATTGTCAAATGTCTTCTCTGCGTCCTTGTCAGCAGAAGATACAGAGACAACCATTAAATCTGTCTTCAATGCTCATTCCTCCACATGAAATCCGGAGAAGTAGGAACGACCACCCGACAATCCAGGCGTGCGTGGGACGTGGAAAAAACCCCAAAATTCCGCATAATGGCCACGTGTTCCTCAGATGCGAGTCGCCAGGGGCACCTGTGTAATAGCACAGTGCCGCCCCTGTGCCTATAAATACACACTCACATCGGTCATTATCTCTTCTTCCACCCTCGCACGAACCCTAGCGCCACCGCTAGCTCTCTCCGACGCCGGCGACGAAGCGCTTCACTGCCGCAACCTCTCCGACGCCGTCTTCACACCGACCGCGGACATCGTCCTCTCCGCCGTCTCCATAGGTGTCCTCCGTTGCCAAGTTAGGGCACGGAAGAGTGAACTGCTCAGCCTCATCTCCCACTCCGTCTAGAAGTTCTCAGTGTGGTAAATAAAACTCCCTTTTACAGCATCGTTGGTCCTATTGATTTGTCACTTTCTACCACAAGCAGTTTCTGTTCACACAAGCTAGATCTCTCTCAAACTGCATCTCATAACATGCCTAGTATATTCACTTGTGCTTCACAAAGTAGTTAGATTCCTCACTTGTACTGATCTGGAGATTCGTACAAATCTGGAACCAACTTCTTATCTATGAGTGAATGTCTTCGCACGATGAGGTCAATGTCTTCTAAATAGATTTATCTTCAAAATCTTCTGAGAATGCATATGACCTCTTCCCCTTCCCTCGCACCTTAATGCTATCACAGGTACATGTCCGTGGGAGAATCCTTTGGTTCTCATAGTCTGCATTCATTTGCAGAATTCTTACAGCATCACATAAATTCTCCCGAAGCCAGTTCCTGTTGGTCCAGCAAACGAAAACCTTTGAAGCCTTTGAATGTCTTGAAGCCTTTCAAGTTAAAGTTTATGGCTTCAGAGAAAGCAGCAAGGAAGGGTGGCAGAAAGCGTCGTGGTGAGACCTCCAGAGATCTGCCAGATGAACTCTCAGAAATGTACAAAACAGATCCTAAAGAGGATTACAGTCAGCGCAAGACCCGAATCCAATGGATTCGAAGATATTGGGCAGAACAATGGTTCAAATACAGATTTGTGACCCAGGAGTATGCTGAGAAAAACGCCATCAAGAGACCGTGGGGAGACATCCTATTCAGGAATCTTCTACCCAGGTCCAGAGATGAAGCCATTGCTCAAGGCTTCTATCCATGCATGGTCCGTGGACCACAGCCTGCTGATGCACACTCGTCGTCACTGCTATGGTGTCGTGACGACAATCTGTTCAAGCGCAACTTCCAGTTTGCTCAGAACTCAGCGAAGCAGAACAAGAAGACTTTTGGGTTAGACTTCAACCCTGGTCCCTCGTCTCCAAGGGCAGATGGCACACGACATGCAGAACCCAGTGTCATCGGTCCTTTCGCCAACCTTGAAGGCCTCATCACCTACATCTTGGTTCAAGGGACTGCAGCGAATGAGCCTGCAGCTGACACTGAGTCTGATGACGCGCCTGCAGTGCCGAAGCCAAAGCAGTTGAAGAAGCCAAAAGCTTCAAAGCCGGCGCCTTCACCAAAAATCTCAAGGGCGAAGCCATTGGCAACTGCACCTCCTGAAGACAGTGTGCAGTCTGAAGACTTATCACGCGTCTCCAAGCCCCAGAAGGCCAAGATGCCTCTGTCTCACACTGGCAAAGAGCTAACAGCTGCTGCTATTCTACGCAACGACGACATTGATCTGTCAAGTGATGAAGATCTTGCAGATGACGCTCTTGAGCAACTCATCAAGAGCAAAGAAGAAGCAGAAATCTTCAATGATCTGCCTCTCTTTGATGTCACCATCATTCACAACTTCATTGACGAGTGGTTTGACACGCCAAACATCAGCTTTGAAGATCTGCAGCTACCCATTGGCCTCAGTGTCGCCTTCCAAGGCGCCATTGCTTCAGAACTTGCTATTGCCCAGCGCATTGTTGAACTGAAACAGAAGATTGACTATGAAAAGGCTCAGTTCAAGAAGCATATGGCCAAGCTCAGCGTGCAAGAAGTGAAGAACTTCAAGACAATGATGCACGAGCTCAAGGAAGCCTTTGTGAAGAAGCGTGCAGAAGCTCAGGGTTCACGTGAGCGCATGAAGACTCTGGCTGACAGATGTGTGCAAGCCCATAATGAGGCTGAGAAGCGCAAGGCGCTTGGGCGTCCTGGCATCGACCCCAGGATGGTCGCAAAGAAGAAGAAGAAGCCTGCTACGGCTAAACCTGATGCACCAAGGCAAGAAGCAGTTCCGATTGTCTTCTCAACTAGACTGACTGGCTCGAAGCCAAAAAGCCGGTCAACAGCTTCAGAGCTCAAGAAGACAAGGACTGCTAAGGCTGAAGCCAGGAAGAGGAAACACTCTGAAGCCTCTCCTACTGCCCCCTCCAAGAAGAAGAGGAAGACCAAGAAAGCACAGGTTGCTTCCACAGAGCCCTTGATAGTTGAACCCATTTCTATGGTTCATCCTGACGCAGAATGTCAACTGACAGTTCATGAGCCTGCTTCCACAGAGGCTCCTGAAGCTGAAGACATTCCAGCAGCTGATCCCATCGCTGCTGAAGACATTGGTCATCATGACAATGTAGAAGATGATGCAGTCCTTCCTCAGTTTGAAAACAGCGAACTCATCAGCATTGGTCGTCCACTGACGCCAATTGCACAGGATGCTTCATGGGCGGATTGCCCACAAGAGGAAGAAGACTATGAGGCCCATCCCACTCCAACTCCACAGGTGTCGTCCGCGCTCCGCAGGCTTCGCAAAGGTCCAAGGCCTCAAGTCTCTACTGAAGACATTCCGGCTGCATCAGCCGCAGAAGAAGGAGTCCCACAAGATCCCACTCCCCTGTCCCACCAAGAAGCAGTTCTCTAGGAGAATGTTCTTGTGACAGACCCTCCAGCTAGTCAAGTGGAGGATGAAAATCGTGAGGCTGCCACAACCACCAATGAAGATAATGTGGAGCCCTCCCCAGCAAAAGCTTCAGAAGACAGCCAAGCCACTGATCCCGCCACTTCTGTTCCTGAGTCTGCTGCCGGTCCCCAATTCAACTATCATGTTGAGCACAGGCCTCAGGTCCAGAAGCCAATCCCAAGACTGCCAAGGTTTCCAGGTCTTGCATCAGCACCTGGCTCCTTCAACATCAATGGCTTCAGGGCAGACAACACGTTCTTCAATAGCTCCAGGAACCTCTACTCAAGGGAAAGGATATCATCTGATCGGTTCTGGAGCTATCCTCAGCGAAGCTATTACTCTTGCATTCTTTACAACCAAGGTCGCATCTTCCCACACAAGCGCCTTGACGTTGAAGCTATAGCTGGTCTGCCCGGTCTAGAAGAAGCGTTGGATTGCTTCAAGCAAGTGGGTCTGCTGCAGTTTGTTACTGATGAAGAGCATTGGAATGAAGAGCTGCTGCTACAATTCTATGCCACACTTCACATCAAAGGATACAGCAGAGATCCGAAGACTTGGGTCCTGGAGTGGATGACTGGCAACGTTCATCACGAAGCCAATGCATTTGACATTATTGAGCTCACTGGCTTGCCCACTCCTGGCGATCTCTTCGAGCAAGGATGTCAGCTGCATGCTAAAGCTATTGAGAGCATCTTTCAGCGGCCAGAACCTGATATGAGTCAAATGCTCGGCATGATGAAGCCATTGCCCCAAGATGTTGCGTATCCCACAGAGTTCTTCGTTGAAGACCTTGAGTACCTGCCCAGAACCATCTATCACATCATCCGGCGAACTCTCTGGCCTATCAAAGGGCACTCTCTAAATGCCAAGCTTCAGGGTGCAATGAAGACTTTGGTCTTCTATATACTTCATGGCAAATGCTTCAATGCACAGGACTTCTTCATACGCCAACTTGCTGCATCAGGCATTGATCTGTTTGGTTTGAAGTTCTATGCCCCTTGGGTCATGCGGCTGATCAAGCTACACTCCGCCATCTCGTATCAGCCCTCAGCCCGCAACCATCGGATCTTCTTGCCTGACGTGGACATGTCTATTGAAGCCATATATTCTGAGCCTGCCAAGCAACCTCTAAGTCTTCAGAATGCAGACCATCAGAGTTTTACTCAGAACGTTGAAGGCGTTGAAGCAGTTTCTCGGGTGTATCATTTGGCTGGCACTACATGTGCACCACACCCTGCTTCCACTGAAGCCACTGACAGTGCCACTGCTCCAAGACCCAAGAAGCGCACTCGTGTTCTCAACGACCGAGAGCTTCTTGTGGCTCTACATCATAAACAGGATAGGCATCATGACTGGCTGAAGCGTTAGATGAAAAGCCTCTTGGTGGATGTTAATCGCACTCGAAATCTTGCCACCAAGAATGCTTTCGTTGCCCATGAAACCTATCGCCGCACATGGAAAGGGCTCACGATGATGTGTTCTGAAGCTGATCTTCAAGAGGATGGCTTCTCTGAGAGATTCAAGTTTGACTCCACACCTCCTCGAAGGGATGTGCTGCTAGGAACTCCATCCCTTGAAGACTCTGAGTTCCCTTCCTCTGCTGCCACAGTGACTGCCAGAATTATTGAGGAAGAAGACGATGCTACTTCACTGCCACCTCCTTCAGCACCTCCAAGCTCTTCTGCACCGCCAAACAACACCAACAAACCTGCTACTTCGCCTACTCCTCATGGGAACGAGTAGAGGCTCTATGTCTTCAAACCTTTTTGGTCATTACTGACAAAAGGGGGAGAAGCATATGAGATTGATAGTCTTCAAGCGGGTCCATATGGGCGGGTGCCTTATATTTTGCTTCGTGCTTACAACTCACGTTTTTGCTACATTTGGTTCTTATGAGTTGTAACACTTAAACTAGATGGTCGTCTGCTACTTATTTGCCACCTTGTTTTGCGAAGATAAATTCCGCATGTGCGATGCTAAATTCCGCACTTAGCTCATTCTGCAGACGTCCATTTTCCATTATGCATGTCATTATCTTCATATACTTTCACATGCATAGTGGATTGTCATCATAAGTTGAAGTGGATCTCCACAAGTACCACCTGCCATGTGCATTTTCATTCCAAAAGCAAATTAACTTATATGCACATCTTCAGGGGGAGCCCTTGCAACTTATGAAGACAATTCCTTATCCTTTACAATTCCACAGATTATATTCCCCGTTGAAAACTTCAACTAGTTTGTCATCAATCACCAAAAAGGGGGAGATTGGAAGTGCATCTAGTGCCACCCCTAGTTGGTTTTGGAGTATTGACGACAAACCTAGTTGAGGGACTAATGTGTTTGTGAGAATTGCAGGATAACACAGGTAGAAGTCCCTCATTGATTCGGTTTTACTACCAGAGATGACCCCTAAAACTGTATGAAGACATTGAAGTCAAAGGTGGTATATGAAGATATTCACATTGAAGACTATGACAAGAGAAGACACTATATGAAGCCTATGGAGCTCGAAGACTTAGATCTTTCATAGTTCTTTTTCTTTTGTGTTGAGTCATAGGAACCACCGTACTGTTAAGTGGGGTCCAAGAGAACCAGTCAGAATGACTGAAGTGATGCCTAAACCAAAAACCTATGTCTTCGAGTGAAGACTATGAGAGCGAATCTTGTCCAGAGTCGGACAAGTCAGCTTTGCTTGTAGCCCAAGTAAAGTTGCCGTGTGAGTTTGAAATCTGACCGTTGGAACACGTGTCAGTTCCTTAGTGACCCAGGGTCATTTCGGACAGATCAGGTCAGGTTGCCAAGTGGTTATAAATAGCCCACCCCCTACAACCATAAATGGTTGGCTGCTCAGATTGAAAGTACGGCTTTTGTCGTTTGAGAGCAACCCACCTCAAAGCCTTTGAGAGAGAATTCCTTGCGAGGATAAAGCCCTAACCACCCAAAGTCAAAGAGAATTAGGCATCACTTAAGTCTTCTTGTCTGTGTGATCTGAAGACTTATTACACTTGAGGACTGTGAATCCTCTAGCCGGTTAGGCGTCGCGTTCTGAGCATCCAAGAGACATTGTGGATCGCTGGTGAGCGAAGTCTGTGAAGGTTTGGGAGTCTACCTTGAAGACTTACCAGAGTGATTGGGCGAGGTCTGTGTGACCTTAGCTCAAGGGGAATACGGTGAGGACTGGGTGTCCTGAGCTGCGTGTTCAGGACTGGGTGTCCGGGACTGTGTGTCCTAAGGTTTAAATACCTAGCCGCTCCAACCAGACGTACAGTTGTCACAGCAACTGGAACTAGTCCAACAAATCATTGTCTTCAATGAGTCACTGGTTTCATCTTCACTTCACTTCACTTCACTTACTATTACTCCTTGTGAAGTCATTGTATGTTTTCTCTATCATTTGTCTTCACTGAGTGACTGCGTGTTCTGTTTGGCTTCACAATATCTTCCTACCTGATCCATACTACCTAGCTGCTATTAGTCTTTGAGCTTTCACTTCATTGAATACTTGACTATGGTTTGCCTAGTGTAGTCTACCTTCCGCTGCATGGTAATAGGTTTAATTTTATCATTTGTCTTCAAAACTCCCATGTTCTGAAGACTTTCATAAAAATCGCCTATTCACCCCCCTCTAGTCGATATAACGCACTTTCACTTGTTTCTTTGCGAAGCCTGCGCAACGCAGGTGACGCCTATGTAGTTGGAGTTGGCTGGGCCTCAAAGTCTTCTTCCTCTTGTGGGCGATCAGCCCATGAAGCATCCTGAGCAATTGGCGTCAAAGGACGACCAATGCTGATGAGTTCGTTGTGCTCGAGCTGACGAAGGACTGCACCATCTTCTACATGGTCATGGTGACCAATGTCTTCAGCAGCAATGGGATCAGCTGCTGGAAAGTCTTCAGCTTCATGAGCCTCTATGAAAGCAGGCTCATGGATTGTCAGTTGGCGTTCAGCGTCAAGACGAACCATGGAAATGGGTTCAACAATCAAAGGCTCTGTGGGAGCAGCCCGTTCTTTCTTGGTCTTCCTCTTCTTCTTGGAGGGGGCAGTAGGAGAGGCTTCAGGATGTTTCCTCTTCCTGGCTTCAGCCTCAGCAGTCCTCGTCTTCTTCAGCTCTGAAGCGGTTGACCGGGCCTTTGGCTTCGATCCAGTCATGCGAGTTGGGAAGACAATGGGATCTGCTTCCTGCCTTGGTGCGAGAGGTTCAGTCACAATGGGCTTCTTCTTCTGCTTAGCAACCATCTTGGGATCAATGCCCGGACGCCCAAGGGCCTTACGCTTCTCAGCTTCGTTGTAGCCTTGCACACACTTGTCAGCCAGGCTCTTCATATGCTCCCGAGAACCCTGAGCTTCTGCGTGTTTCTTGAGAAAGGCTTCTTTGAGCTCGTGCAGCATAATCTTGAAATTTTTCACCTCTTGCATGCTGAGCTTGGCCATATGCTTCTTGAACTGAGCCTTTTCATAGTCAATATTTTGCTTCAGTTCGACGATGCACTGAGCGAGAGCTAGCTCTGAAGCAATGGCGCCATGGAAGGCGACACTGAGGCCAATGGGTAGCTGTAGATCTTCGAAGGTGATGTTTGGCGTGTCAAACCACTCATCAATGAAGTTGTGGATGATTGTCACGTCAAACAGAGGTAAATCATTGAAGATTTCTGCTTCTTCTTTGCTCTTGATGAGTTGCTCAAGAGCGTCATCTGCAAGATCTTTATCACTTGACAGATCAATGGCATCATTGCGCAGAATGGCAGCAGCTATTAGCTCTTGGCCGGTGTGTGGCAGAGGCATCTTGACCTTCTGGGGCTTGGAGATGCGTGACAAATCTTCAGACTGCACACTGTCTTCAGGAGGTGCAGTTTCTAGTGGCTTCGCCCATGAGATTTTTGGTGCAGAGGCCGGCTTTGAAGCTTTTGGCTGCTTCAGCTTCTTTGGCTTCGGCGCTGCAGGCGCTTCATCTGATTCAGCGTCATCTGCAGGCTCATTCACGGCTGTCCCTTGAACCACGATGTGAGTGATGAGACCTTCAAGGTTGTAGAAGGGCCCAAGAAGATTGGGTTCAGCTTCGCGAGTTCCATCGGCACGGGGAGCAGAGGGACCAGGGTTGAAATCTAAACCCAAAGTCTTCTTTTGTTCTGTTTCGCTGAGTTCTGGGCAAACTAGAAGTTGCGCTTAAACAGATTGTCGTCACGACACCATAGCAGGGACGATGGGTCAACATCCGCAGGTTGTGGTCCACAGACCATGCAGGGATAGAAGCCTTGTTCAATGGCTTCATCTCTGGTCCTGGGTTGAAGATTTTTGTAGAGGATGTCTCCCCATGGTCGCTTGATGGCATTCTTTTCAGCATATTCCTTGGTCACAAATCTGTACTTGAACCACTGTTCTGCCCAATAGCATCGAATCCATTGGATTCGTGTCTTGCGATGATTGTAATCCTCTTCAGGATCTGTCTTGTACAGCTCTGAGAGGTCATCGGGCAGATCTCTTGATGTTTCTCCTCGATGCTTTCTGCCACCATTCCTAGCTGATTTCTCTGAAGCCATGAACTTTAAACTGAAAGGCTTCAATACGTTCAAAGGCTTCAAAGGTTTTTGCTTGCTGGACAAACAGGAACTGGCTTCGGGAGAATTTATGTGATGCTGTAAGAATTCTGCAAATGAATGCAGATTATGAGAACCAAGGGATTCTCCCATGGACATGTACCTGTGACAGCATTAAGGTGCGAGGGAAGGGGAAGAGGTCATATGCATTCTCAGAAGATTTTGAAGATAAATCAGTTTAGAAGACATTGACCTTATCATGCGAAGATATTCACTCATAGATAAGGAGTTGGTTCCAGATTTGTACGAATCCACAGATCAGTACAAGTGAGGAATCTAACTACTTTGTGAAGCATAAGTGAATATACTAGGCATGTTATGAGATGCAGTATGAAAGAGATCCAACTTGTGTGAATAGAAACTGCTTATGGTAGAAAGTGATAAAGCTATAGGATCAAAGGGGCCGTAAAAAGGAAGTTTTATTTACCACACGAAGAACTGCTAGACGAAGTGGAAGAGGAGGCCGAGCAGTTCGATCGTCCGTGCCCTAACTTGGCGACGGAGGACACCTACGGCGACGGCGGAGAAGACGATGTCCGCGGTCGGCGTGAAGACGGCGTCGGAGAGGTTGCGGCAGCGAAGCGCTTTGTCGCCAGCGTCGTCGAGGGCTAGTGGTGGCGCTAGGGTTCGTGCGAGAGTGGAAGAAGAGATAATGACCTCTGTGAGGTATGTATTTATAGGTACAGGGGCGGCACTGCGTTATTACACAGGTGCCCCTGGCGATTCACATCTGAGGAACACGTGGCCATCATGCAGCATATCAGGGGTTGTTCCACGTCCCACGCACACCTGGATTGTTGGGTGGTCGTTCCCACTTCTTCGGGTTTCAGGTGGAGGAATGAGCATTGAAAACGGACTTAATGGTTGTCTCTGTATCTTCTGCTGACAAGGACGCAGAGAAGACATTCGACAGTTTCAATAGAATGCATATGATTTGGAGAGATAGAGTTTGAGATAGAAAGCATAGAGAGGTTAGGGTCCGATCACATTCACTTAGTTCAAAAGATTCAACAAGAAGACATAGCTATAAGTGAATGTTGTAGAGGACAGAACACTAGTGTGTGTGTGTGTGTGTATATATATATATATATATAATCAACATAGTGAAGATAATCATGAAGATATGTTGAGATTGAAGCCAAACCAAATGTGAAGACATAGCAAATGTAACGCCATGAGTGAAACACTTCAAACAGAACATTTGGTGGTGGCGTTACCCACCGTATAGGAAGTATTAGACCCAGACACGGCGCGCAATTATCGTGGCGCTGCAAAGTCAAATTCCACATTAATGTATTCACACTTAGAATGTATGTCTTCATTTATTGAAGATATACTTTACTTCATGTGTTGCACATCTAAGTCATCAATATGCATAAGTGTTAGGATGTGTGCCTGATCACAGGACATTTGAGGATTCCAGGATATTTAGCTCACACCATAACTTGCAAAATCTCTTCTCATCCAAGGGCTTGGTGAAGATATCTGCCAATTGCTCTTCAGTGTTTACGTGTATGATATCAATATCTTCCTTCACAACATGATCTCTGAGAAAGTGATGACGAATCTCAATGTGCTTTGTCTTCAAGTGCTGAACTGGGTTGTTGGCAATCTTGATGGCTCTTTCGTTGTCGCAGTAGAGTGGCACTTGCTTCAGATGAATGCCATAGTCCTTGAGTGTTTGCTTCATCCACAGAAGCTGAGCGCAGCAAGATCCAACAACAATGTATTCAGATTCAGCAGTGGAGAGAGATACACAGTTCTGCTTCTTTGAAGACCAACATACAAGTGATCGTCCCAAAAAGTGACATGTGCCTGATGTAGATTTGCGATCCACTTTGTCACCAGCATAATCAGCATCCGAGAATCCAACCAGATCAAACTCTGAGCCCTTTGGATACCATAATCCTAGAGTTGGGGTGTGAGCCAAATATCGAAGAATTCACTTCACAGCTAAGTGATGCGACTCCTTTGGTGCCGCTTGGAATCGAGCACACATGCAAACACTAAGCATAATATCTGTCCTAGATGCACATAGACAAAGCAAAGAACCAATCATGGAGTGGTATACCTTTTGATCGAACTCTTTACCATTGTCGTCGGGACCCACATGATGTTTGGCTGGCATTGGCGTCGTGAAGCCTTTGCAGTCTTGCATACCGAACTTCTTCAGGCAATCTTTGAGATACTTCTCTTGAGATATGAAGATGCCGTTGCGTTGTTGTCGTATTTGAAGACCGAGGAAGAACTTCAGCTCTCCCATCATGGACATCTGATATTGTTCTTGCATCATATATCCAAACTCTTCACTGTACTTCTGATTGGTGCAGCCGAAGATAATGTCATCCACATATATTTGGCACACAAACAGTTCACCATCATATGTCTTCGTGAAGAGAGTGGGGTCTAGGGAACCAGGTATGAAGCCTTTGCTCTTCGGGAAGTACTTGAGTGAGTCATACCAGGCCCGAGGGGCTTGTTTGAGGCCATACAGTGCCTTGTTGAGCTTGTATACCATGTCAGGATGTTTTGGATCTTCAAAGCCAGGCGATTGTGCAACATACACTTCTTCTTCAATCTTGCCATTGAGAAAGGCGCTCTTCACATCCATTTGATGTAGAAGTATGTTATGATGATTTGCATAGGACAGCAGTATGCGTATGGCTTCAAGTCGAGCCACAGGAGCAAATGTTTCATCGAAGTCAATGCCTTCCACTTGAGTATATCCTTGAGCAACGAGACGAGCTTTGTTTCTGACAACTTGACCATGCTCGTCTTGCTTGTTTCGGTATATCCATTTGGTGCCTATTATATTGTGCTTCCAAGGATCAGGACGCTTAACCAGTTCCCATACATTATTCAGCTCAAACTGTTGAAGCTCTTCTTGCATAGCTTGAATCCATTCAGGTTCCATGAAGGCTTCTTCAACTTTCTTGGGTTCTGTTATCGAGACGAATGCAAAGTGCCCACAGAAATTTGCCAGCTGAGTTGCCCTTGGACGAGTGAGTGGACCGGGTGCATTGATGCTATCAATTATTCTCTCAATCTGCACTTCATTGGCAACACGAGGATGTACAGGGTGAAGGTCTTGCTCTTGCTGATCATTGTCATTGTTAGTGGGATTGTCTTCTGGCTGAGCATTGTCTTCAGGTTGATCAGGTGCGGAGATGATAAGTTCCTCTTCAGGTTGAGCTTCAGAGGGTATGATTTCTCCGGTTCCCATAAGCTTGATTGATTCGCTGGATGGAACTTCATCTAGCACATTTGGGAGGTGCTCTCTTTGTGAACCATTAGTCTCATCAAACCGCACATCCACTGTTTCAACTACTTTATAATGAAAGAGATTGAAGACTCTGTAGGAGTGCGAATCCTTTCCATATCCAAGCATAAAACCCTCATGTGCTTTTGGTGCAAATTTTGAAGTGTGATGTGGATCTTTGATCCAGCACCTGGCACCAAATACTCTGAAGTAACTGACATTTGGCTTCTTGCTAGTAAGGAGCTCATAAGATGTCTTGTTCAGAAGCTTGTGAAGATAAACACGATCGATTGTATGGCATGCAGTATCAATGGCTTCAGGCCAGAATTTTCTTGGAGTCTTGTATTCATCAAGCATCGTTCGGGCCATCTCAATGAGTGTTCTGTTCTTGCGTTCGATGATGCCATTCTGCTGTGGCGTGTATGGGGCTGAGAATTCATGTGTGATGCCCAAGATATCAAGATATGTATCAAGGCCAGTGTTCTTGAATTCAGTGCCATTGTCACTTCTGATGTGCTTTATCTTGGCGCCATAGTTGTTCATTGCTCGATTGGCGAAGCGTCTGAAGACATCCTGCACTTCAGTCTTGTAGAGGATTATGTGCACCCAAGTATATCTAGAATAATCATCAACAATAACAAAGCCATAGAGGCAAGCAGTAGTAGTAAGAGTTGAGTAATGAGTGGGACCAAAAAGATCCATGTGGAGCAGTTCGAAGGGTCGAGGGTTGTCATGATTGTCTTCGAGGGATGTTTGTCCCTCGTCATCTTCCCTGCTTCACAGGCACCGCATAAGTGATCTTTCTTTAACTTGACGCCCTCGATGCCTATGACATGCTTCTTCTTTGCAAGGGTGTGAAGGTTCCTCATGCCAGCATGCCCTAGCCTCCGATGCCAGAGCCAGCATTCTGAAGCCTTTGCTAGAAGACATACGGCAAGCTGTGGTCCTGCCGAGAAATCTACTATGTACAAATCATCTTTCTGATACCCTTCAAACACTAGAGACTTGTCAGATTCCATTAGTACAAGGCAGCGATATTTTCCAAATAGTATGATCATGTTCAAATCGCAAAGCATTGAGACAAACATTAAGTTGAAGCCAAGGGATTCAACAAGCATGGCTTTATCCATGTGTTGATCCTTTGAGATTGCAACTCTACCTAGACCCAGTACCTTACTTTTACCAGTGTCAGCAAATGTGATGTGACTCTTGTCGGATGGACATAAGGTTGAGTTCATAAGAAGGCTTCTTTTGCCAGTCATGTGATTGGTACACCCACTATCAATAATCCATTCTGAAGACGTTGGTGTCGTACCCTACAGTGCAGTTAAGGGGATAGGCTTCACGAAGAGAATTGTGAAGCAAAAACATTTGACGAACCAGTGGGTTATGAAAGCTTAGATCCAGATTAGGACTGATAGGGAGAGTAGCAAGCGATTCAGGAACGGAGTACATAGTAAGACCATCCGGGCATTTGATCATGCGCCCTACAAGATGTTTAAGGTCCCCAGCAATAGCGTTAGACGATTTTGGTTTTCTGCTGGAGACCTTTCCCTGCAAAAGAGAGTTAAGCTTTCTTAGCCACCCACATCTTCAAGGGTGGCTTAGAAGCAATAAGTCTAAGTGCAGCGTCTGAGAACTTTGGCTTTGGAGCCCTAGCAAAAAGTCTTGCAGGCGGACAATAGTACTCATAAGAATAAGCAGAATAGTTCTTGGTCTTATGAACATGGCGGTTTGATGAACCGCGCTCATATTCATAGGCCTGAGTATGGTTTCCCTGCAAAACATTTGCGTTAGTGCGACTCAGGTGAGTCCTCTGTCTATATGAAGCCTTTGGACCGTATGAAGCCTGTAGTCTGGGGTTTGTCTTCTTCACGTGTGGTGTCATGATGACATTCACAGGAAGACTCTCCAGACACTTTTTCGGAACCCAGATCTTCTTCATAGGTGGTCCATTCCTGTAGTTAGTACCAATGTACCTGGCAAACACTTCATCATTCTGATTCTTAAACAGTTTATAGTTTGCATCAAAGGATTCATCAATGACAATGGGGTTTGCACAAGTGAAGCCAGATAGAGTGGATGGATCTGCTGAAAATTCCTTTGCAGCAACCCATGTGGTTTTGGGGTACTGCTCAGGTTTCCAGTAAGAGCCATCAGCATTCATTTTCCTTACGAACCCAACACCCTCTTTCCTCGGGTTTCGGTTCAAGATTTGCTTTTTGAGGACATCACATAGTGTCTGATGCCCTTTAAGACTTTTGTACATCCCTGTTTCAAGCAATGTCTTCAACCTAGCATTCTCATCAGCAATAGCAGTGGAATCCTCAACAGAGGGGTTAGTTCCCACATCAACAGTTGAAGATATTGCAACAGTAGTAGCAGTAGAACATTCAGCAACAGTAGTAGCATTATCACGCTCAATGCACTTAAGACATGGTGGTTCAAATCCTTCCTGAGCGGAGCTAATCTGTTCGGCACGAAGTGACTCGTCTTCCTTTTGAAGATCTTCATGAGCCGCTCTCAATTTCTCAAAATCTTGCTTCCTTTGAAGATAATCATAGGAAAGCTTTTCATGAGTTGTTGAGAGCGTTTCATGATGACTTTCAAGTTCCTCATACTTAACGTGAAGATTTTTTATGTCTTCAATTAAGGACTCAGATCGAGTCATTTCAGCGCCTAACAGATCATCGCTTTTGTCTAACAATTTTTGAATATGTTCCATGGCTTTCTGTTGTTCAGTTCCAATTTTAGCCAGTGTTTTGTAGCTGGGTTTTGAACCACAATCAGAGTCATCGTCACTGGATGTTTCATAGTGAGTAGTGCGTGTGTTTACCTTGGCACCGCGTGCCATGAAGCAGTAGGTAGGAGCGGAGTAGTCCTTGTCATTTGCATCGGTGTCGGTGATGAGGTCATTGTCTTCAGTGTTGAAGATGGACTTGGCAACGTATGCTATAGCCAGACTTGCGACGCCAGAATCGGACTCCTCCTCAGACTCCACCTCCGCCTCCTCAGAAGCGGACTCCTCCTCTGAATCCATTTCCTTGCCAACAAATGCACGTGCCTTGCCAGATGAGCTCTTCTTGTGTGATGAAGACTTTGAAGAAGACTTGGAAGAAGACTTTGAGTATTTCTTCTTCTTCTTGTCGTCAAAGTCATATTCCTTGCTCTTCTTCTTATTTTTGTTCTCATTGTCCCACTGAGGACACTCAGAGATGAAGTGGCCAGGTTTCTTGCACTTGTGACATGTTTTCTTCTTGTAGTCATGAGCAGAAGCTTCATCATTCCTTGAGCTTGATCGTGAAGACTTTCTGAAACCTTTCTTCTTGGTGAATTTTTGGAACTTCTTCACAAGCATAGCAAGTTCCCTTCCAATGTCTTCAGGATCATCAGAACTGCTGTCAGATTCTTCTTCAAATGAGGAGACAGTTTTGCCTTCAAGGCACGAGTTCGCCCATAGTTAGGACCGTAGATATCTCTTTTCTCAGAAAGCTGAAACTCATGTGTGTTGAGCCTCTCAAGTATGTCAGACAGATCGAGTGTCTTGAAATCAGGACGTTCTTGAATCATCAGGGCTAGGGTGTCAAACAAACTGTCAAGTGATCTCAGTAGTGTCTTGACGACTTCATGCTTGGTGATCTCAGTAGCGCCAAGGGCTTGAAGCTCATTCGTGATGTCAGTGAGTCGATCAAATGTGAGCTGGACATTCTCATTGTCATTTCTCTTGAAGCGGTTGAAGAGGTTGCGAAGGACACTGATTCTCTGATCTCTCTGGGTTGAGACGCCTTCGTTGACCTTGGAGAGCCAGTCCCAGACTAGCTTAGATGTTTCCAAAACACTCACGCGGTCATACTGTCCTTTGGTCAGATGACCACAGATGATATTCTTGGCAGTAGAGTCCAGTTGAACAAACTTCTTGACGTCAGCAGCAGTGACACCTTCTCTAGCCTTTGGAACGCCGTTCTTGACGACATACCATAGGTCGACATCAATGGCTTCAAGATGCATGCGCATCTTATTCTTCCAGTAGGGATATTCAGTTCCACCGAAGACGGGGCACGCAGCGGAGACTTTAATTATCCCTGTAGTCGACATAGCTAAAACTCTAGGCGGTTAAACCGAATCACACAGAATAAGGGAGTACCTTGCTCTGATACCAATTGAAAGTGCGTTATATCGACTAGAGGGGGGTGAATAGGCAATTTTTATGGAAGTCTTCAAAATGTGGAAGTTATGAAGACAAACGATAGAAATAAACCTATTACCATGCAGCGGAAGGTAGACTACACTAGGCAAACCATAGTCAAGTATTCAATGGAGTGAAAGCACAATGACTAATAGCAGCAATGTAGTAAGGATCAGGTAGAAAGATATTATGAAGCCAAATAGAACACGCAGTCACTCAGTGAAGATAAAAGATAGTGCAATCATACAATGACTTCACAAGGGCCAACAGTAAGTAAAGGGAAGGAAAGGATGAAACCAGTGACAAATTAAAGACAATGAGTTGTTGGACCAGTTCCAATTGCTGTGACAACTGTACGTCTGGTTGGAGCAGCTAGGTATTTAAACCTGAGGACACACAGTCCCGGACACCCAGTCCTGAACACGTAGCTCAGGACACCCAGTCCTCACCGTATTCCCCTTGAGCTAAGGTCACATAGACCTCGCCCAATCACTCTGGTAAGTCTTCAAGGTAGACTCCCAAACCTTCACAGACTTCGTTCACCGGCGATCCACAATGTCTCTTGGATGCTCAGAACGCGACGCCTAATCGGCTGGAGGATTCACAGTCCTCAAGTGTAATAAGTCTTCAGATCACACAGACAAGAAGACTTAAGTGATGCCTAATTCTCTTTGGCTTTGGGTGGTTAGGGCTTTATCCTCGCAAGGAATTCTCTCTCAAAGGCTTCGAGGTGGGTTGCTCTCAAACGACAAAAGCCGTACACTAACTCTGAGCAGCCAGCCATTTATGGTTGTAGGGGGTGGGCTATTTATAGCCACTAGGCAAACTGACCTGATTTGTCCGAAATGACCCTGGGTCACTAACGAACTGACACGTGTTCCAACGGTCTGATTTCAAACTCACACGGCAACTTTACTTGGGCTACAAGCAAAGCTGACTTGTCCGACTCTAGACAAGATTCGCTCTCATAGTCTTCACTCGAAGACATAAGTTTTGGTTAAGCATCACTTCAGTCATTCTGACTGGTTCTCTTGGACCCCACTTAACAGTACGGTGGTTTCTATGACTCAATAAAGAAGAAAAAGAACCATGAAAGATCTAAGTCTTCGAGCTCCATAGGCTTCATGCGATGTCTTCTCTTGTCATAGTCTTCAATGTGAATATCTTCATATACCACCTTTGACATCAATGTCTTCATACATTTTTAGGGGTCATCTCTGGTAGAAAAACCGAATCAATGAGGGACTTCTACCTATGTTATCCTGCAATTCTCACAAACACATTAGTCCCTCAACTAGGTTTGTCGTCAATACTCCAAAACCAACTAGGGGTGGCACTAGATGCACTTACAGATAGACATGGGGGCCATAGGTTTCACTAGTGGCTTCTCTCGATAGCATAAGTATTCTACGGTATGTGAACAAATTACTGTTGAGCAATTGACAGAATTGAGCATAGTTATGAGAATATCTAGGTATGATCATGTATATAGGCATCACGTCCGAGACAAGTAGACCGACTCCTGCCTGCATCTACTACTATTACTCCACTCACCGACCGCTATCCAGCATGCATCTAGAGTATTAAGTTAAAAACAGAGTAACGCCTTAAGCAAGATGACATTATGTAGAGGGATAAACTCATGCAATATGATGAAAACCCCATCTTGTTATCCTCGATGGCAACAATACAATACGTGCCTTGCTGCCCCTACTGTCACTGGGAAAGGACACTGCAAGATTGAACCCAAAACTAAGCACTTCTCCCATTGCAAGAAAGATCAATCTAGTAGGCCAAACCAAACTGATAATTCGAAGAGACTTGCAAAAATAACCAATCATACATAAAAGAATTCAGAGAAGATTCAAATATTGTTCATAGATAGACTTGATCATAAACCCACAATTCATCGGTCTCAACAAACACACCGCAAAAAGAAGATTACATCGAATAGATATCCACAAGAGAGGGGGAGAACATTGTATTGAGATCCAAAAAGGGAGAAGAAGTCATCTAGCTACTAACTATGGACCCGTAGGTCTGAGGTAAACTACTCACACTTCATCGGAGGGGCTATGGTGTTGATGTAGAAGCCCTCCGTGATCGATGCCCCCTCCGGCGGAGCTCCGGAACAGGCCCCAAGATGGGATCTCGTGGATACAGAAAGTTACGGCGGTGGAATTAGGGTTTTGGCTCCATATCTGATCGTTTGGGGGTAAGTAGGTATATATAGGAGGAAGGAGTACGTCGGTGGAGCAACAGGGGGCCCACGAGGGTGGATGGCGTGCCTGGGGGGGTAGGTGTGCCCCTCTACCTCGTGGCCTCCTCTTTTGTGTCTTGACGTAGGGTCCAAGTCTCATGGGTCTTGTTCGTTGAGAAAATCACGCTCCCGAAGATTTCATTCCGTTTGGACTCCGTTTGGTATTCCTTTTCTTCGAAACCCTAAAACCGGAAAAATAGCAATTCTGGGCTGGGCCTCCGGTTAATAGGTTATTCCCAAAAATAATATAAAAGTGGATAATAAAGCCCAACAATGTCCAAAACAGTAGATAATATAGCATAGAGCAATAAAAAATTATAGATACGTTGGAGACGTATCATCTTCCAGTTATTCACTATTGTTGCCATGCCATTTGCTTGCGTGTCGCATCTTTGCCATGTCATCATGTGCATTGCATCCTCATGTTTTCAAAACTTGCATCCGTCCGGGTCTCCCCGTTCTTTCCATTGTCAGTTCGGAGCCCAGACATACTTGCACGCGCCCGCGACACGTCCGAAATATTATTTTATAAGTGGCGTAAAAATGTTCTCGGAATGGGGCGAGAGTTGGCGTGCGGTCTTGTTATAATGTAGGTAGATCTCCTGCCAAGTTTCATCGCAATCAGAGTCCATTTGATAGCCCAACCATTAAACTTATAGCGACATTATAGCCGGTCAAACGTCGGACGTTTTCGGTCTCCGAAAACCCGTGTCGGCTGCATCTCTCCCCTCTCCTCTCAGCCCAACCCTCCTATATAGCCCACAGACCCCACCTAGTCCCACCTCTGTCCGGAGCCGCACGATCATGATCGGAGAATCCGAAACGCTCCAAAACCCCCTCCAAACCCTAATCCTAGCCTCCTTTCCTATTTAAACCCCCTCCCCCTTCCATTTTTGGCAGCCTCCACCCGCCATTTGTCGCCGCGAGATCCGCTCCGCCACCGCCACTTGGCCTCCTCCCGCGCGGCCACCTCGCCGTCCCCAAATGGCGCGCTCTTAGTGGCCAGCCGCCACCGCGCAGTTGGCCGCAACCAACGGGACGGCGCCACGTGGCCCCTGCCCGCTCCCCTCCGCCGCGGCCCTGTGAAGCCCGCGGGAGGCCCGCTCGGCCTCGACCGCGTCGCTCCCCGCCATATGCATCGCTCCGAGCTCCAGATCGGTAGGAGCCCCGATCCAGAGCCCTCGCCACCGCGACCCCGTCTTGCCTCACCGGCCTCCGCATCGACCCGCCGGAGCCCCGCCGACGGCGAGCAGGTCGCGCCGCCCCCTGCTCCTTCCTTCTCCTGCCTCCTTCGTATTCCTCTAATCTCTCCTCTCTCTGCAGCAGCGCCCATGGGAGCCGACCTCCAAGGCCATCGCCGGCCTTCATGGTCGCCCCGCTCGTCGGAGATCCCCACCGGCGCCAGAAACGGACGGATCGGGTGGATCCCGTCCGGATCCGCGCCTCCACGGCCTCCTCAGCGCCTCCCTGATGCAAGCCGCCGCCGCCGCCACCATGGCTCTGCTCGGGTTCGAGCAGGGCAACCGCTCGACCCGGCCGCCCGCCTGCCTACCCGTGTCGTGCGTGTGTGGGCCACGGCTCGAGCCGGCCCAACTCCTCCACGCCCCCGTCCGAGAGCCATGCCCAGCTTCCTCAGCCCAATGTGAGCTGACCCCAACGCCCCTCTTTTTTTTTTCTTACTATTGGGCCAGCCCAGTACACTTTAGTTTCGGCCTGCTATGTTTTTCCCTGTTCTGTGAATTTCCTATTTTCCAGAGAATTGGCAGAGTTGCAGAAAAGCTCCCGTAGATCATGAATTTAATAACTCACAAATGGTGCATCAGATTAAAATGACTAGAATTTCATCTAGTTTCATAATATCCAACTTTCATGCATGTTTAAAATGTTTAAAATACTGTTTGTTTAATTTTGCTCAAATGACATGCTAAAATGATTTATTCAATAACTAAATAACCGTAGCTCCAAATTTAATAAACTTTATATGTAAATGGGGTAGAAAAATGCATAGATTAACATGGTGTACTTACTTTGCATGTTTAACAACTCTAAAATATGGTTTAGGGTAGAACAATACCAACTTTAAAAATATGTCCATCAGTATTTTTCTGGACTTGTTGCTTGTTGTTTCGGCCTCATTTAAACTTGCCTAGATAGGTAGTTTTATTATGCTTTACCTCTTGCCATGTTTAATAATATTTAATATTGTTCGGTACATAACCGAGAGAAAACTAAATAAGTTATATGGTGTTTCGTCAATATGCAATCTCCACTTAATTTATAGTATTGTTTGTGCACTTTGCCATGCCATGCATATTTAAACCGGATATGCATCATACTAGGTTGTGCATCATGCCATGCTTATGCTTGTGTGTTTACCATGTTGCTTGCTTCTTTCCGGTTTGCTTCTCTCGTTAACTTCGGTTTTGTTCTGGAGTTGTGAGGATTCGTTCGACTACGTCCGTTTGTCTTCTTCATGGACTCGTTCTTCTTCCTTGCAGGATTTCAGGTAAGATGACCATACCCTCGATATCACTTCTATCTTTGCTTGCTACTTGTTCGCTCTATCGCTATGTTGCACTACCTACCACTTGTTTATCAAGCCCCCCAAATTGCCATGATAGCCTTATAACATTTTTCAACCATCCTAGCAAACCATTGATTGCCTATGTTACCGTTTTTGCTTGGGCCCTCTTATAGCGTTGCTAGTTGTAAGTGAAGTTGAAGTTTGTTCCATGTTGGAACATGGATATGTTGGGATATCACAATATCTCTTATTTTAATTAATGCATCTATATACTTGGTAAAGGATGGGAGGCTCGACCTTATGCCCGGTGTTTTGTTCCACTCTTGCCACCCTAGTTTCCATCATACCAGTGTTATGTTCCTTGATTTTGCGTTCCTTACGCGGTTGGGTGTTATGGGAACCCCTTAACAGTTCGCCTTGAATAAAATTCCTCCAGCAAGGCCCAACCTTGGTTTTATATTTGCCTAACAACCTATTACCCTTCCCTTGGGTCAGCCAACCCGAAGGTCATCTTTATTTTAAGCCCTCCAGGCCAGTGCTTGTCTAAGTGTTGGTCCGAACTAGAGTCCTTTGCAGCGCCACCTCGGGGAAACTTGAGGGCTGGTTTTAGTTCTACAGAGTGCTCATCCGGTGTTGCCCTGAGAATGAGATATGTGCAACTCCTATCGAGATTGTCGGCACATCGGGCGGTCTTGCTGGTCTTGTTTTAGCATTGTCGAAATGTCTTGTAACCGGGATTCCGAGACTGGTCGGGTCTTTTCGGGAGAAGGAATATCTTTCGTTGACCATGAGAGCTTGTAATGGGCTAAGTTGGGATACCCCTGCAGGGTATAAACTTTCGAGAGCCGTGCCTGCGGTTATGTGGCAGATGGCAATTTCTTAATGTCCGGTTGTAGAGAACTTGACACTTGACTAATTAAAGTGCATCAACCGCGTGTGTAGCCATGATGGTCTCTTTTTGGCGGAGTCCAGGAAGTGAGCACGGTTCTTGTGTTATGCTTGAACATAAATAGTCTCAGGATCACTTCTTGATCACTTCTAGCTTCTCGACTGTTGCGTTGCTTCTCTTCTCGCTCTTATTTGCGTATGTTAGCCACCATATTTGCTTAGTGCTTGCTGCAACTCCACCTCACTACCTTACCCTACCCATAAGCTTAAATAGTCTTGATCTCGCGGGTGTGAGATTGCCGAGTCCTCGTGACTCACAGATACTTTCAAACAGTTGCACGTGCCGATGATACCAGTGCAGGTAACACAATCGAGCTCAAGTGGGAGCTCGATGAAGACCTTTGTCGTTACTATGTTTCCATTCCTGTTGATCAGTAGTGGAGCCCAATTGGGACGAACAGGGATCTAGCATTTGGGGTTGTCTTCTTTTGTTTTAGTTCCATAGTTGAACCTTGATTGTACTTTGGATGATGTATGTTTAACTTGTTATTTGTGTGAAGTGGCGATTGTAAGCCAACTCTTTATCCCATTCTTATTCAGTTCATGGGATTGTGTGAAGATTACCCCTCTTGTGACAAATCTACCATGCAGCTATGCCTCTAAGTCGTGCCCTGACACGTGGGAGATATAGCCGCATTGTGGGTGTTAACACATCATCACCATCCTCATCTCTTTTACACGGTCCACTCTCCTGCACACCGCTGTAATCCCTATTTGAATATGGTGCTTTATGCCACATATTATGATCCAATGATGTGTTGCCATCCTATGATGTTTTGAGTAGATATCCTTTGTCTTTGGGTTGATTGATGATCTAGATTGGTATGAGTTGTATGTTTTATTTTGGTGTTGTCCTATTGTGCCCTCCGTGTCATGCAAGTGTGAGGGATTCCCGTTGTAGGGTGTTGCAATACGTTCATGATTCGCTTATAGTGGGTTGCTTGAGTGACAAAAGCATAAACCCGAGTAAGGGGGTTGTTGCGTATGGGATAAAGGGGACTTGATGATTTAATGCTATGGTTGGGTTTTACCTTAATGATCTTTATTAGTTGCATATGTTTGCTAGAGTTCCAATCATAAGTGCATATGATCCAAGAAGAGAAAGTATGTTAGCTTATGACTCTCCCTCATATGAAATTGCAATGACGACCACCGGTCTTGTTAACGATTGCCTAGGATAATTCCGCACACCGACCCATCATTATTCCACAGTCGCTATTTATAATATTTAGTAATATATTCTAAATTTATGATAACAGCACCTACTTTTATATTTTAGCTCTCTGATATCATGCAAAGTTATCCTCTTCATAACCACAACGTAATTTTATTTCTCGTTTCTAGTTGGAAGCAAACATTCGGTGTACGTAGAGTCGTATCAGTGGCAGATAGGACTTGAGAGAATATTGATCTTACCTTTAGCTCCTTGTGGGTTCAACACTCCATACTTATCACTTCCACCTTTGAAAATTGCTACGATGATTCCCTGCACTTGGGGATTATCAAGCTCTTTTCTGGCACCGTTGCCGGGGAGCAATAGCGTGGGGTTGATATTCTCGTGTGTGCTTGTTTGCTTTCTTCACCAAGTAGATTTTGTTTTTACTTTTTTGTTTTTGTTTAGTTGTGGGTGAAACATACAATCTTTTTTAAAGAATGAAAAAACAAAAAAAATTACTTGCCTCTCATACCTAAAAAGTTTTTCAATAAGAGAAGTGATTGGAAGGTTATGCATTGGAGAAGTGAGGGTCGACCTTAAACACTTGTGTTCATGCTCATGGAAACAATGTAAGAAAATTCATGGAAGATTCTATGAAAATAATTATCCCCTTGTATTATAAAAATAATGTGCCAAGCCTTGGTTTTAGGATGATTAGATTGCTTGTTTACTTTGTGCAGTACAAAAACAGAAACTTTGGCTGTAGCGCGTGATTTTACATTTTTACTGAAAAGTCAAATGGGTCTGAAACTTTTTGCAGATTACTTCTGTACAAAAAATTTAAATTTTCATATTTTTTTAGAATTTTTTGGAGTTACATAAGTTTACTAAACTTCCAGATTACTACAGATTGTCCTGTTTTTGACAGATTCTGTTTTCTATGAGTTGTTCACTTATTTTGATGAATCTATGGGTAGAATCGAGGAGTATGAACCATGGTGAAGCTGGAATACAGTAGATATAGTTCTAATATGAAATTGGAATAAATTTTCAACAGTACCTAAAGGTAGTCATTTGCTTTGTTACACCAACGGATCTCACAAAGTTTTTGGTTAAGTGTTGTGTGGATGAAGTGTTCGAAGATCGAGGAGTTATCAATATGAGAAGAATAAAGAGAGGCAAAAGCTCAAGCTTGGGGATGAAAAAGGCACCCCCAAGTAAATATTTCAAGGATACTCAAGCATCTAAGCTTGGGGATGCCCAGGATGGCATCCCATCTTTCTTCTGCAACAATTATCTGTATACCTCAGTTTTTGTTTTGTTCACATAATTTGTGTCCTTTGTGTTTTTGTTTTTACTTTAAGAAACATGCTAGTATGAGATAGCCCTTTATTGGTTTATAGAATACTTCATGTGCTTCACTTATATCTTTTAAGTATGATCTTATAGAATTGCTCTTTGTGCTTCACTTAAATCTTTTGAGTATGGTTTTATAGAATGCTTCATGTGCTCTACTTATATATTTTTAGCTTGGATATTGGTTAGTCTATATTAATTGTAGAATTCTCCATGAACTTCACTTATATCTTTTGGAGTATGAATAATACTATCATCTAAAGTGGATTTAGAAGAAGTTTGCTCCCACTATTCCGAATGAGAAGAATTTTACTTATGTGGAGACTAGAAAAATTTATATGCTTGTAGATCATGAAAAGAATGCTTCATGTGGTGGTTATATTGTTGAATTCATTCATTATGCTACTGAAAATTATTATGAGGGAGGAATATATGCTTGTAGGAGTTGCAATAATATCAAGTTTCCTCTCTATGAGCTTAAATTTCTGAAGTTATCCTTGTTTTGCCTTCCTATGCTAGTTGATCCTTGTTCCTATAACTTGTGTGCTCTAAAAAATCCCTAGGCATAGGAAGTGGGTTAGGTTTAAATGTTATAGTCATATTCTTCATGATGCTCTCTTTATGTTTCAATTCTTTTCTTGTATGTGAGCATCATTGAAATCATCATGCCTAGCTAAAAGGCATTAAAGAAAAGCGCTTGTTGGGAGACAACCCAATATTTACCCTTACTGTTTTTGTGTGTTATCATGATTAAGCTATTGTAGTAATCATGTATTATAGCTTTTGTTCCAATAAAGTGTCAAGTAAGACCTTTGGGAAGACTTGGGTGAAAGTTAATGTGATCTTGCTGTAAAAAACATAAACTTTGCGCTCACGAGATTAGCTGTCATTTTATTACAGAAGAGTGCGATTGAGTTGATTATTTTTTCAGAAGATTAATAGACAAATTCCTCACGTCCACCAATTTATTTCATAATTGTTGGGGTAGCAGAAGTATGGTTGCTGTTCAGATCATTACAGACTGTTCTGTTTCTGACAGATTTTGTGTTCATTGCATAATTTACTTGTTTTCTATTTTCTATGGCTTATATTTCTCAATATAAATTGTAGAAATGATATGGTACAGTAGGAATTGTGTGAGAACAATTATGAACCTTGTCTTTGACAGTACCAAAGTGAACGGTTTACTCTTTATCATACTAATCTATCTCACAAAGTTTTGTTAAGTTTTGTGTGAGTGAAGTTTTCAAGCTTTGGGTGAGACATCGATATGAGGAGAATAATGAGTGGAAAGACCCTAAGCTTGGGTATTCTCAAGGCACCCCAAGGTAATATTCAAGGAAGAATCAAGTGCCTAAGCTTGGGGATGCCTCGGAAGGCATCCCCTCTTTCGTCTTCAAAACTATCGGTATACCTTACTCGGAGCTATATTTTTATTCATCACATGATATGTGTTTTGCTTGGAGCGTATTTTAAATTTTACTTGAGGTTGGAATAAAATCATTGGATCTAAAATCTTGAGTGAAAAAGAATCCTCCCATGGCTAGCTAATTATTTGACTACTCAACGTTCTTCACTTATATCTTTTTGAGTAGTTTGTCATTTACTCACGCACTTCATGTATATCCTATGAGTAAATGGTGGAATGAATTGAATATCATAAATATGAATTTATATACGTTTCATATGCTTATAACATGGGAAGTAATGACTTCACACATAATAAGTACAGGTAGTAAACTCATTGAAAGTTAGCAAACGCAGAATTGGTCACTTGAACAATTCATGAAAGAATATTGAAGGAAGAGAGATTTCACATATAAATATACTATCTTGGACATCTTTTGCAATTGTGAGCACTCATTAAAATATGATATGCTAAAAGGTTGATGTTGGACAAGGAAGACAACTTAATGGGTTATGTTTTCCTATATCTGAAATGTTATATTGTCTTGGATCATCCAACATGTTGAGCTTGCCTTTCCCTCTCATGCTAGCCAAATTCTTTGCACCAAGTAGAGATACTACTTGTGCTTCCAAACATTCCTTAAACTTATGTATTGAGTAAGATCCTTCAAGTAAGTTGTCATTGGTGCATGTAATAAAAATTGCTCTCTAAATATGTATGATCTATTAGCGCGAAGAAAATAAGCTTTATGCGAGCTTGTGATAGGGAAGAAATAAAAGCGACGGACTGCATAATAAAGGTCTTTATCACAAGAGGCAATATAAAGTGACATTCTTTTGCATTAAGATTTTGTGCATTCAAACATAAAAGCGCATGACAACCTCTGCTCCCCTGTGTGAAGGGCCTATCTTCTACTTTTACCTTCTAACCTTATACAAGAGTCACGGTAATCATCACCTTTCCTTTTTACATGTTTTCCTTTGGCAAGCACTTTGTGTTGGAGCGATCCGGATATATATATTCACTTGGATGTAGGTTTGCATAAATTATTATTGTTGACATTACCCTTGAGGTAAAAGGTTGGGAGGCGAAACTATAAGCCCCTATCTTTCTCTGTGTTCGATTAAAACTTTGAACGCATTAATATCACATGAGTATTAGTAATTGTGAAAGACTAAATGATAGTTGAGTATGTGGAGTTTGCTTAATCAAAGCTTTTACATAGACTCTTCCTGAAAATAAGATGAATTGCAGGCGGCCACTATGTGCCCACGCTCCAGCGCATCCACCAACGTGTCGCTCTGGGGGCCTCTCCAGGCGTGCGTGGCGGGAGGCTGTGCAGCCAGCGGTGCGCAATGGCATGCGAAGCTGACAGGATCACCATCGTGGCAAACGGTGGCGCCCCTAACGGTCCTTTTCTGCACTGTTTGGGCGACTCAGACGTGCATTTAATGCCCTTGTCCCCTGCTGTCAGGGTTAGGTAGGGTGCACTATACAGATAACTGTACCAACCACCTCGCTTTTTACATTTGTACCCTTCTCTGCGTTGCTACCTATTGGTGACCCCTTTAGCGTATAAAAGGAGGCCCATGCGCAACGTAGAGGGGGTTCGAAGGTTCGACTGGTTCGGAACCCAGAAAAACACTACGCTCTCTCTCTGGAGCAAGGACACCAGATAATCAAACAAGCAGCAGTAGGAGTGTTATCTCTCCGGAGAGCTTCGAAGCTGGGTAAACTGCTCATGTGCTTCACCTCGATCTGCTCTTCGTGCGATCTCCGCCCCCCGTCGAACCGAAAGGGGCCCGGTCCGCCGGCCCCATAGGTGTTCGTGGATCAGTTTCCCCGACATCTTTGGCGCGCCAGGTAGGGGGCGTCGAGATTGTGTGAACCTGATCTGGCGTTCACACGAGCTAGATCTTCATTCCCTTCATCAACATGCCACCGAAGAAGAAGACTTCGGCGGCAGCCGCTCCGTCCACGTCACTTCCGCCACCGTTGGAGCAAACGGGTGGTGGAATGGACACCGGCGAAAGAATGGACGTCGACGAGGAAGCTTATGATGCTGCCAGGTCCAAGGACAAGGCTGCACAAACCTCGGCGACTGTACATGTTCCGCGCCACTCTCAGGAGGCGCAAGACCAACAGCGTCATGGCACACGCAGTGCCATATGCATGATGGGCCAAGACCAAGCCGGTGGATCTCGAGGCGCTCAAGACCAGCATGCACGCCAGCGTGCTGGCACGAGTGGGGCACGGTCGCCTGGACGGGATACTGCTCCTTCTAACATAGTTAGAAGTCCGAGCACGTCCCGCTCCTCGCGCCGTTCGCCACTGCCACGCACCACTCCAGCAGAAGCTTTGGCACGAGCTCAACTGCTCCTAGATTACCCTCCAACGTCGGACAAGATTGACGAATGGAGGGCCACCATTCAGAGTCTCATTGGCTACGCCAATGGCGACACTCCACGGCGGCCGAGCGCGTCGCCGCCGCGGCAGGGTTACCGGGCGCGAGCCGGTGGCGACGAAACGGGTGGAGGTGCAACTACCATGCAATCACCACCCCGAAGGCCAAGATCGCCGACTCGTCGGATCCACCTCGACAGCGACTCCACCGCATCTTCGGATCCATGAGCTCGTCGCGATCAGCGCCAAGTTCTTCATGATCGACAACAAGAAGACGCTCGAACCCGCATCGAGCGCCGAAGAGAAGCGCGACGTCAATCCGACAAGCGCGCTGGGCCCTCTGTTGACATGCATGCGCCAGGGGAACCAGGCGATCTGCCGTACGCGGTAGGTTGCCCCGCGTTCACTCGTGAGCTGCGGCAAGTCCAGTGGCCCAGCACGAAGAACTTCAAGCCAGACGTACCGGAGAAGTACGACGGCAAGACGCATCCGTCGGAGTTCCTCAGCATCTACACCATTGCGGTGCAGGCTGCCGGGGGACGGGATGACAAGATCCTTGCCAACTACTTCCCGCTGGTGCTCAAGCCCAACGTCAGATCCTGGCTCATAAACTTGCCAGACAACTCCATATCCTCTTGGGCTGATCTGTGCCATCAGTTTGTCGGCGCCTTCACAGGCGGACACAAACCTCATGGCCAGGAGAGTGATCTTCATCTGCTCGCCCAGAAGGAAGGAGAGCCCCTGCGCAAGTACATTCAGAGATTCAGCAGTGTGCAGCATAACATCCCAGACGTCCACCCTGCCACGATGATCAGCGCGTTCCATCAGAACGTGCGAAACCGCAGGACGCGGGAGGAAATGGCGATGTGCAAGATCAGGGACGTCAGTGAGTTATATGCACTGGCCGACAAGTGTGCACGTGCTGAGGAAGGAAGGAGACTCCCCGGAGAGAATGTAGGAGCGGGAGGATCTGACAATGAAGATGCTACCCCGGCAAGGAAAAACCGGCGGCGGAACAACAGGAGGAGGAAAGGCAAAGAGGTGCTAGTTGTTGAGCAGTCCGGCAATGGTGGTGGCGCCAAGAAAGCCAAAGCTGGTGACTCCGGCAAGGAGGTTGCCGCGGAGGTGGCGGTCGCCGACAAGCAGGACGGCACCAGCAAGCAGTATTGCAAGATCCACCACACCAAGGGCCATGATCTCCAGAGTTGCAAAAAAGTCGAGCAGCTTGTTGAGCAACAGAAAGCTGAATACGAGCGGCGCGACAAGGAGAAGGCCCAGGAAGGTGCTGGGGGATCCGGCAAGAAACGTCCCGGCCGAGGAGGACGCTGCGGCAAGGCCAAGCAGCGGCAAGGAGACAGACCTCCTCGCGGCCGCGACAAGGATGAAGATGACGACGACGATGAAGACATGGATGATGAGGAGACTGATGAGCAGGAGTTCTAGAAAGCCACAGAGGTCCTGTGCGTTGACGGTGGTGCTTCTCTGCATACCTCGCACCGTCAGCTCAAGCAGTGGGTGCGGGAAGTTAATGCAGCAGAACCACCCGTCGAGTCACGCAAGCCTCTCAAATGGTCCAGCACGCCTATCAACTTTGATATTGAGGACCACCCTGATCGCATAACTGCGGTCGGGTGCTTGCCGATGTTGGTTTCACCAACAATCCGCAACCTCAAGGTAACTAAGATGCTAGTTGACGGCGGGGCCGGTTTGAACCTGATCTCCTCCGCGGTGCTCCAGAAACCCCAGATCCCTGACAATGAGCTCGAAGAGACCAGGACATTTCAAGGAATCAACCCGGGAAGGAGCAAGCCGAAAGGAAAGATCACGTTGCCGGTAACATTTGACAGCGAGCTGAACTTCAGGACTGAGAGGGTCACATTTGACGTTGCTGACTTTCCATTACCTTACAATGGAATCCTTGGCCGTCCGGCACTCGCCAAGTTCATGGCAGCCTCTCACTATGCGTACAACGTACTGAAAATGCCAGGCCCGATAAGTGTCATCTTTGTCCCTGGCGACAAGAAGGATGCTCTTATCTGTGCCGACAAGTTCTACCGGGAAGCAGCAGCCGCAGCAGAACGCAAGACGCTTGCCGCTGAAGCTCCCGGGGGGAAGAAGAAGACCAAGTCCGGCAAGAGCTCTGATGCCTACTCCGGCAAGCGCACCTCTTCGGAGTGCTGCGCTACCGTCGAGGACGCACCATCGAGCTCCACCGGCAAGTGTAAGAAGGCAATGGCAGCTCCACCTGAGACCAAGAAGGTGTCCGCCAAGGAGGACGGCACTGGTGGTACCTTCACCATCAGCGCCACTCTTGACCCCAAATAGGAAAGCACGCTCATTGCTTTCTTGCGGGCGAATGTCGACGTGTTTGCGTGGCAACCGTCTGATATCCCCGGTGTTCCCAGGAAAGTAATTGAGCACCACCTTGCCGTCTGTCCTCATGCGCGGCCCATCAAGCAGAAAGTTAGGAAACAGGCAGTGGAGCGCCAAGAATTCATCGCAGAAGAAATCAAGAAGTTGGAAGCAGCAGGCCTTGTCAGAGGAGTGCTCCATCCCACGTGGTTGGCCAATCCTGTTGTTGTGCGCAAGGCTAACGGGAAATGGAGGCTTTGTATTGACTTCACTGATGTTAATAAAGCTTGTCCCAAAGACCCATTTCCCTTGCCGCGCATTGACCAGATTGTTGACTCCACAGCCGGATGTGATCTGCTTTCATTTCTTGATGCATACTCAGGATACCATTAGATCTTCACGGCAGAAGAGGATGAGGAGAAAACCGCATTTATCATCCCGTGTGGCACGTACTGCTTCGTACGGATGCCTTTCGGTTTGAAGAATGCTGGTTCAACATTCGCAAGGGTAGTCCACCACGCTTTTGAGCCGCAGATGCACAGAAATGTGGAAGCCTACATGGATGACATAGTGGTCAAGAGCAAGAACAGGGTGACCCTGATTCAAGATTTAGACGAGACATTTGCAAATCTGCGCAAGATCAACCTCAAGCTTAACCCCGAGAAGTGCGTGTTTGGAGTCCCTTCCGGCAAGCTTCTCGGGTTCTTCGTGTCTCAGCGGGGAATTGAAGCCAATCCCAACAAGATCAAGGCCATTGAGCAGATCGAAGCACCAAAGCGCGTCAAGGATGTACGAAGGCTTGCCGGTTGCGTGGCTGCTCTCAGCAGGTTTATCTCTAGATCTGCTGAGCGCGCCCTGCCATTTTTCAAAATTTTGAAAAAGGCAGGTCCAATAAAATGGACTCCGGAGGCGGAGGCCGCGCTGCAGGACTTGAAGAGATACCTGTCCTCCACTCCAACGCTTGTCGCACCTAAGCCGCAAGAGAAGTTGCTGCTGTATATAGCGGCAACCAATCAAGTGGTTAGTGCTCCGTTAGTAGCGGAGAGGGAGGCAGATGATGAGCCAGCAACCACGACAGATGCATCCAGCGACAAGCAGGGGGCTTCGCCGACAAGCTCTGGTCCCGACAGAGATGGATCTGCGCAGGAGCATGATAAGATGCAGAAGAGAATGGTGCAGCGTCCAGTTTACTTTATCAGTTCCCTTCTACAGGGGGCTAGATCAAGGTACTCTGGTGTGCAGAAGTTGCTTTTCGGCCTCCTCATGGCCTCGAGAAAGCTGCGCCATTACTTCCAAGCACATGAGATCACAGTCGTCACTCGCTTTCCGCTGAAGAGGATACTGCAAAATCCAGAAGCGACAGGCAGGATTGTCGAGTGGGCGCTGGAACTGTCAAGCTTTGGCCTCAAGTTTGAGAGCACTTCAACTATCCAAAGCAGAGCATTGGCAGAGTTCATAGCAGAATGGACGCCAACACCAGATGAAGAAATTCCAGAGACGAGCATCCCCGTCAAAGAGGCAAGCAAAGAGTGGCTGATGTACTTTGATGGTGCCTTTTCGCTGCAAGGCGCCGGTGCGGGCGTGCTGCTTGTCGCGCCCACCGGAGAGCACCTCAAGTACGTAGTCCAGATGCACTTTCCCAAGGAGCAAGCAACCAACAATACTGCAGAGTATGAAGGATTGCTTGCCGGTCTCAGAATCGCAGCAGACCTTGGGATCAAGAAGCTCATTGTCAGGGGTGACTCACAGCTTGTCGTCCGCCAAGTGAACAAGAACTACCAGAGTCCATTGATGGAAGCATATGTTGATGAAGTGAGGAAGCTAGAAGAGCGCTTTGACGGCCTACAGATGAAGCATATCCCAAGAGCTCAGAATGACATTGCTGATGGCCTGTCAAAGTGCGCCGCACTGAAGTTACCTGTGGAACCAGGGATCTTTGTGCTCAAGTTGACTCAACCATCCGTAACATCATCAACTGGACAAAGCAAGAAGAGGAAGTTGGTTTCTGGTGACTACTTTCCGGCAGAGCTCCCCGAAGCCGCCGCCAAGAAAGTCCCCAGGATCAACACCAAGGATGCTGAGGAGCAGTCTGCTCCGGCAAGCCTTATGGTTTGTTCCGTTGAAGCAGACGCCCCCGACAAGTTTTGCTCCGGCAAGCTTGCCGGGGAACATCAAGCTCCGGCAGGGCCGCAAGTCCTTGCCGTAGAAGCGGATGTTCCCGCAGCAACAGATGTGCCTTTAGTCCTTGTTGTCGAGCCACAAGCTCCAGCATGGGCACAGCAGATTGTCCATTTCCTTCAGACAGGAGAACTTCCCGAAGAGCAAGAAGAAGCGGAAAAAGTAGCCCGGCAGTCAAGTATGTACCAGTTTGTCGATAGCGTACTGTACAGAAGAAGACTCAACAGTGTGAAATTGAAGTGTATTTGCCGGGAAGATGGACAAAAGCTGTTGGCAGAGATACATGGAGGCATATGTGGCCACCACATTGGCGCAAGAGCACTTGCCGGCAAGGTTTTTTTTTTGGCTGACGGCCCTCCAGGATGCAACTGCAAAGTAACCAAGTGTGAAGCGTGCCAGTTCCACTCCAAACAGATACACCAGCCAGCTCAAGCTCTCCAGACGATCCCTTTATCCTGGCCATTTTCGGTCTGGGGGCTCGATATCCTCGGCCCTTTCCCCCGAGCTGTCGGGGGCTTTGAGTACTTGTACGTCGCAATTGACAAGTTCACAAAGTGGCCGGAAGTGCAGCCAGTGAGGAAGGTGATAGCACAGTCAGCAGTCAAGTTCTTTAGGTCAATTGTTTGCCGTTTCGGGATCCCTAACAGGATCATCACCGACAACGGCACGCAATTCACGAGCCGCACCTTCATGCAATATGTCCAAGACCTTGGCGCCAAGGTCTGCTTCGCTTCTGTTGCTCATCCGAGAAGCAACGGTCAAGCAGAGAGGGCAAATGCTGAAGTGCTGCGCGGGCTCAAGACCAGAACTTTCAACAGGCTGCGCAAGTGCGGAAGAAACTGGATCGAGGAACTGCCGGTGGTTCTTCAGTCGATCAGAACGACGCCAAATCGAGCCACTGGCCAGACGCCTTTCGCTCTAGTCTATGGAGCGGAGGCAGTTCTCCCCACGGAACTCGTATACGGATCGCCTCGAGTGCTCGCTTATGATGAGCTTGAGCAAGAACAGCTGCGACAAGACGACGCGCTGCTCCTTGAGGAAGATCGTCTTCAGGCTGCTGTACAAGCTGCTCGATACCAGCAAGCTTTGCGCCGCTACCATAGCCGCAAAGTTAAGGCCAGAAGCTTCGAGGAAGGCGACCTTGTTCTTCGGCGCGTTCAGTCCGCCAAGAATTCCAACAAGTTGACGCCAAAGTGGGAAGGCCCTTATCGGGTGAAATGAGTCACAAGGCCCGGCGCTGTCCGCCTTGAGACCGAAGATGGCATTCCGGTGAGCAACTCCTGGAACATAGAACATCTTCGTAAGTTTTTCCCGTAGGGCGCGGTTGCCGGAACCCGTTCCGGCAACCACCTTTTGTACAAGTCTTGCCGCTGTTGCATGTAATCCTTTGTAAAAAGCCGGGCGCAGATCCCGTGCATAAGTAAAACCCCATGTGCTTCGCACAACTTGTCCATTTCATGCATTAGTTTCTTTCTTGCATGTGTTATCTGACACTTTGTGCAGCACCTACATCCGGTAAGCAATGACGAGCCGAAGGGTTCCATATCATTATTTTCTCTTCTTTCTTCTTTTCAACAAAGGGAAAGAAGGTTCCCTCGCACACAAGTTTGCCGGGGGGGGAAGGAGAAGATTATTGTATGGACCAGGCGTCATTCAAGCAAAGTTCTGCCTTGCCGGGAAGCAAACGACAGAAAAGATAAGTTGCCAAAGTTTGAGCAATCAGTTTTTAAATTTTTGAGTTATCTTCCTCGAACGACCTTGCTTTGTATGGAAAACCTGTGCGCGGAGGAACCAACTCGTGGCTAGTTGCACCCTTACTTTGTTTCGAGTCCGCTCAACAACTTAAGCGTGCTGCATCTAGTCGTGACAAGGTTTCTTGTCGGAAGCAGCGCCGCCAGCAGGCTGCTGACGTTCCGCACTCAGCGCTCGCGGCTCGGGTGCCTGCGCCGACAAGTTCCCTAGAAGCGTAGGGTAAAAATATACAAATGAGGGAATCTAGTAGAGGAAATAACATAGCAATTTATAACAGAAATAAAGTTATATTACAAGATAACTTGTCGCAGCTCTAACAGAATGTTTTCATAACATGATTAGCAGCGACAAGGGAAAAGAAGGAATGGGCGGCCTAGTCTACGCGATCGCCCTCAACCCTCTTGATCTCGCTCATCTTGTCCACAATGGGTGCGACAAGGGCCTTGAGTGCGTCCCGATCGGTGTCTGGCGGCAAGGACTTGAGGACGTTGGTGAAGCTGAGGCCTGGATTGCGGAAGGCCACCTTCATCAGCACCTTCAGGAGAACCCCGGCGCAGATTTTGCGCGACTCGTCGGCCAGCTGCTTTGGGATCCTCTCCCAGAGCCGCTGGAGTGTCGTCGCCACGCCCTTCAAGAACAGGCTGAGCTTGGCGCTGGGTTGGAGATTCTCGTCGGAGGGATACCCAAAGTCCTCCATCCCCAGCTGCACCAACTCCTCGTCGATGACTGCGGCAATATTCACCAGACCCTCGGTCCAGTGCTCCACAGTATCTCTGAACGAGTTCTGGGTAACTGCGATGCTCTCCAGCAGTGCCTTGTCAGCTTTGACCTTCTCCGACAAGGTCTTCTCCCGCTCCTTGGCGGCCTCCAGCGTCTGCATCAGCGTGGCCAGCTTCAACTCCAGGTCCGCATTGGAATCCTTGGCGGCGCTGAGCTCCTTGCCCCTCTCAGCGAGAAGACCTTGCAGCTCACCGTGGGCGGCAGCATCCTTCTCACGCTCATGCTTGAGCGCGGCAAGCTCCTCGCCACTCTTCCCAATGTTGGCCTCCAGCTGCGCCACCTTCTCCTCCAGCCCTTTCTTGGCGGCCTCTGCGATTGCGGCAGCGTCCTTTGCTTCCTTGAGCGCCCCACCAAGTGCTTGCTCGCGCTCGGCGAGCTCCTCCTCGTAGCTGTCGAGGTTGGCCTTCCGCTGCACCAATTCGCCTTCTCGCGCGGACTGCTTCTCGGCGGCCAGCCTTTGTTCCTCCTCAGCTTCGGCCTTCTCGAGAAGGAAGGCCGTGCGCTCCTCGTCGAGTCGCTCCCGCTCCTGTGCAAGGGACCGGAGAGCTTCTTGATTGTGGCCCCGGAGCTCCTCCGCGCACTTCTCCATATCAACTCCCGCCTTCGCGACAAGCGCTTCCCGGGAAGCCAGCTTGGCTTGCCGGGCGCGGTAGAGTGACAGCAGCTTCCGCAGCAGCTGCTCCTCCTCAGGCTCGCCACTGCTGCTGCTGGGCGCGTCGACCAACGACAGTCCAGCGGAGGCGAGCACCTCCTCATCGAAAGTTTCCCCCTCGATCGGCGCCCTGGAGCTCGACGCCCAGGGTAGCTTGATGAAGATATCGTTGCCGACCTTCAAGTAGGCGCCGGGCTGGGGCTCCTCGGAGCCCAGCTCCGCAGCAGCAGCAGAGGGATCGGCGGTCGGTGCAGCGCCTGGCGCTCCTGCGGCCTCAGGGTCGTTAGTGCGATTGCCCGACCCCTCGCCGGCTTTTGCGGCGGCAGCCTTGGCGGCCTCCTCGCCGGCGGTCTCATCAGCACCGGCCCCTTCTTCGTTGGCGGCGGCGTCGTCAGTGCTGCCATGCGCGCCTTCCTTGCCGGCGCCCTCTGTCTCCATTGGCTCAGCAGCAGATGGGTCTGAAGAACGAAGAAGGGAGAAAAATCAATCAAAAATCAGAAGAAGAAGAACCCAAGGGAAAGTTTTTGGACAAGTGAATTACCTGCGCCAAGATCTGCAGTTGCGGTCTCGGCCGCCGCAGGATCGACGGTGCTACCCCTTGCCGGAGATCGCTCCCTTACCGGGAACTCCTCCCTTGGCGGCGTAGTCGAAGCAGATGGCACTTCAGGACCAGCTTCCGGGCGCTCCTGATATGGCTGCTCTGCTCCTACACAAATCAACAAGCAAGATATCAACAAAGGAAAAAGCACTCATGCGCGCCTGACAGCGGAAAGCTAACTATGAACTTACGCTGGGGGCTGCGCTGGGGGCTGCTTTGAGGAGTGGTTGCCGGGTCCGTCAAGGTGGTCTCAGACCCACCCCCTGCTGACACGGTGGGGTCATCTTCGATGACAATCATCGCGGCCTTGGCCCTCTTCGCCGCTCTCTGGGCCAGCGTCCTGAAAAGAAAGGAGTCCAGATTGAAGCAAGTCGGATACAAGATAAAAACAGCAAGATTGAAGAACTACAAGAGCACCAAAGAAACTTACTCTTCTTCCTCCTCGTCGGAGCTGAGCGCGGAAAGATCGAAGTCCGGCTCCCCTCCGGTGCGGCGAGGCGGAGGAGTAGGATCCCTTGCCCGCTTGGCGGGGGCCGTGGCGGTGGCCCGGGAAGATCCCGCTCCAGTTGTCGCTACTGCGTGAGGCGCTCCCGCGGCAACATTGCTTGCCGCGGTAGAGCGTGTCGCACGGCTCGGCGGCTGTTGACCCGGCTGCCGCCCCGCTACGTCCGCGGCCCTGCGAAGACGCCTTCTTGGCGGGGCCGGGGGCTCCGCCTGCGGCAAGCTTTCTGAAGGCTCGGGCTCTTCCTCGCCGGCCTCGCTCGGCTCAGCTTCAGAACCGGCAGGCTCTTCCTCACCAATAAACTTTGCGCGCTCGGCGAGGTTCGCCGCCTCTGCCGCCTCTGCCTCCTCCACAGTGAACCCGAACGCGCCCGCGGCAGCTGCAGCCGCAACCTCTTCCGCCCTAGTGGCGATGCGCTGCAGCTCCTCATCGGTGGTGTCATGGGTGAGGCTCTTCTGCTCGTCAGCGCGGACCGGCACTTCTTCCAAGTTGTCTAAGAACGCTTGCACGACGTCATCCGCATGCTCTTGCCAAGTTGGAACGATTCCGTGTGAATCGCGCAACGACATCATGGCGCGGATCCGGTCAAGCGAAGAATTATTGCACAATGGAACGACGCCCCTCGCCAGCGTGAATGGGTCCTGGGGATCGCGTTTGAACAACTCCAGGAGCATTGCATCCAGCTCCATGACGGTGAAGTTGTAGTTGATGCCCGGCCGCAACCTCATGATGTCCTCCGAGTTCTTGAATTCCCAGGCGGGCCTCCCCCTCTCCTGCAGGGGGGCGATGCGGTGACGGAGGAAATCTGCGCCTACAGCGCCTACAGTGAGCCCGGCAAGCCTGAGGCGAAGGATCCTAGTAATGGCAATCTTCAGCCTCTCGTCTTCCGGGGCCACATTGCTCCAGTCATTGCCGCGCACTATTGGAGCTTGGCGCACGGCGGTGAAGGGCTGCGGATTCTCCTCGACGATCCAGCACCACTCCGCTCTCCACTCCTCCCACTTGCTGCGGAGCTCACCCTCCAAGTACGCCTCCTTCTTGCCGACTCTCGAGATCCAGGCGATCCCTCCGGCAAGCGGCTCTCCTCTCTCTACCCGAGGTATGAAGAAGTGGCGGAAAAGGGCAACATTAGGGTGGACTCCGACAAAGTTTCCGCACAAATGTGCGAAAACTGCCATGGTCAGAATGGCGTTGGGGGTGAAATCAAGGAGGCGGAAGCCGAAGGTGTTCATGATATCGCAGAAGAACTCCGAGAAGGGCGGGCAGAGCCCGCAATAGAAGAACGGCGCAAAGAATGGGTACCCGTTTGGAGCCAGTCCCGAAGCAGCGGCCGGGAGTACCCTCGTGCGCGGATGCGCACGCGTCTCCGTCGCCCAAAAGAGGTAGAAGTACTCCCTCAGCTCCTTCGCGCCGAGCTGGGGGGAGAAGATCGCCCGCTCCTTCCGTAGCGCTGCGAGCCGCTGCGCCTCGGCCGACTTCACGCCCTTTCCCTTGTCGGCTTTCGGAGCCATGGCAGAGGTGGTGGGGGAGGTCGATGGCGTTGGTGATGCTGGTGGCAATGGGGGGCGGAGCGCTGCTCTCTCGGCTTCGAGAAGAAGGGGGGGAGCGGCGGAGGTTCGTGAAGATGGAGTAGTAGCAACCAGCGAGGGGGAACGAACTGCCCCTGCTTCCTCTGCTTATAAAGAGGGACGGGGTGGACGTTTCGCCCTTCCGAATAAAGAACCACCCACGATCTCACCCACGACGCCGCATTCAACGCGTGCCGTTAGGGGAGAGCGCGGTGGATATGGAGCGAGATTCGGCGTGGCCCAGTCCGCGTGTGCCCGTGCCCTGTCTTGGGCCTGGCCCAACAGCGCTCGGCACCGTGTCTGGCCCAGGCCCGGGGGCTCCTGTTGGTGTACTAGAATAGGGGTACCCTAGTACCCCAAACTTGTGCACGGGCAGTTGCAGCACCCCGTGGCAAGGCTTGCCGGGCGAACGCCAAGATCCTCCGTGGTTCCCTTGGAGCCATTCAAGAACAAAGTATTTAAGCTCAGTAGACAAGGCCCCGGCAAGAGGAGCTTGCCGGGAAGGCCAACCAAGGCACTCCAAGGAACTTGCCGCGACGCGCCACGCGCTCCGGCAAGGCAACAAGGCCCCGGCAAGAGGAGCTTGCCGGGAAGACCAACCAAGGTACCTCGAGGCCCGGTGAGCGACAAGCTTCCAGACCCGACAAGATAACAGCAGCGGCAAGGCGCTTGCCGTGGCAGGCGGCCACTCTGTGCCCACGCTCCAGCGCATCCACCAACGTGTCACTCTGGGGGCCTCTCCAGGCGCGCGTGGCGGGAGGCTGTGCAGCCAGCGGTGCGCAATGGCATGCGAAGCTGACAAGATCGCCATCGTGGCGAACGGTGGCGCCCCTAACGGTCCTTTTCTGCACTGTTTGGGCCACTCAGACGGGCATTTAATGCCCTTGTCCCCTACCGTCAGGGTTAGGTAGGGTGCACTATACAGATAACTGTACCAACCACCTCGCTTTTTACATTTGTACCCTTCTCTGCGTTGCTACCTGTCGGTGACCCCTTTAGCATATAAAAGGAGGCCCATGCGCAACGTAGAGGGGGTTCGAAGGTTCGACTAGTTCGGAACCCAGAAAAACACTACGCTCTCTCTCTGGAGCAAGGACACCAGATAATCAAACAAGCAGCAATAGGAGTGTTATCTCTCCGGAGTGCTCCGAAGCTGGGTAAACTGCTCGTGTGCTTCGCCTCGATCTGCTCTTCGTGCGATCTCCGCCCCTCGCCGAACCGAAAGGGGCCCGGTCCTCCGGCCCCATAGGTGTTCGTGGATCAGTTTCCCCGACAATGATGTGTTGCCATCCTATGATGTTTTCAGTAGATATCCTTTGTCTTTGGGTTGATTGATGATCTAGATTGGTATGAGTTGTATGTTTTATTTTGGTGCTGTCCTATTGTGCCCTCCGTGTCGTGCAAGCGTGAGGGATTCCCGCTATAGGGTGTTGCAATACGTTCATGATTCGCTTATAGTGGGTTGCTTGAGTGATAGAAGCATAAACCCGACTAAGGGGGTTGTTGCTTATGGGATAAAGGGGACTTGATGTTTTAATGCTACGGTTGGGTTTTACCTTAATGATCTTTAGTAGTTGTAGATGCTTGCTAGAGTTCCAATCATAAGTGCATATGATCCAAGAAGAGAAAGTATGTTAGCTTATGCCTCTCCCTCATATGAAATTGCAATGACGACCACCGGTCTTGTTAACGATTGCCTAGGATAATTCCGCACACCGACCCATCATTATTCCACACTCGCTATTTATAATATTTAGTAATATGTTCTAACTTTATGATAACATCACCTACTTTTATATTTTAGCTCTTCGATATCATGCAAAGTTATCCTTTTCATAACTACAACGTAGTTTTATTTCTCGTTTCTAGTTGGAAGCAAATGTTCGGTGTACGTAGAGTCGTGTGAGTGGCAGATAGGACTTGAGAGAATATTGATCTTACCTTTAGCTCCTTGTGAGTTCGACACTCCATACTTATCAGTTCCACCTTTGGTAATTGCTACGATGATTCCCTGCACTTGGGGATTATCAGTCCCCACATCGAGACTCCCCCTAGGTGCAACTAGGGCCCAACATCTTCCTTCTTGGTCCATAAAAAATATCCGTAAAGTTTCATGGCATTTGGACTCCGTTTGATATTGATTTTCTACGATGTAAAAAACATGGAAAAACAGCAACAGGCACTTGGCACTATGTCAATAGGTTAGTACCAAAAAATGATATAAAATGATTATAAAACATCCAAGATTGATAATAAAATAGCATGTAACAATCAAAAATTATTGATACATTGGAGACGTATCAGCATCCCCAAGCTTAACTCCTACTCGTCCTCGAGTAGGTAAGTGATAAAAACAGAATTTTTGATGTGGCATATCATATTCTTTTCTTTATAGCATGGACATTTGGACTTTTATGTGATTCAAAGCAATAGTCTAGTTTTGACATAATAATTTAGATACTGAAGCATATCAACAAGCAACCATGTCTTTCAAAATATCAACGCTAAAATAAGTTATCCCTAGCCCATCATGCTCAAACATTGATCCATTCGTGAAACACACTCGAATATTAACTATACGCAATACTTACACTACAAAAAAAGACACATCTGTGACATTTTGGGCCGAACGATTTTTTTTCTGTCATACATATGACACTTCTATGACGATAATTGTAACAAAACCCGGTATCATCATAGATGTGGTGGGCTCCTACTTCTATGACAAAAAATCATGACAGAAAATGGGCTTTTCGTCCTGGGCGGGCCGGAGACGCAACTGCATGACATTCTTTGGGCCGTCCTTAACGGAAAAAACCATGGTAGAAGCGAGGGGGAGGAAAATTTCGGGGAGTTCCCGGTTACGGTGGGAGGTCGGGGGCCGAGCGATGCACGTTTCTCTCGTACACGTAAGCGTGTGTGTGCGAGGCGTTGGCTCTAACTGAACCCGAGCGAGGCGTTGGGCTCTAACTGAACCCGAGCGATTGCACTGCAGGCTACGCGTTACTAAACCCGAGCGATCGATCGATGGCTGTTAACTGAACCCGATCGAGCGATTCCTTCGCTACTGCTGCT